>NC_138504.1:38774508-39179508 GCF_964252035.2 Podarcis erhardii
GCCAAGCCTAAGACGCATTGCAGATTCCTTCACCACTCACCCCATAATTGCCTGCATTCTGCAAAGGCTTTTTGTTGCGGCTGCATGCTGGGCTAATAGCTTCTTCCTATTATAAACTGTGAGGAAGCAGGAATTGTGTGTGTGAAAATCAGTGTGCTGAGGAAGAGGGTGTCCCCTCCTACAGCTGAAGGATGTGGTGCATCCTCAGTAGGCTTTGTGCTGTTAATGCTGGACATGCGCCTCCCTTTGTGGGTACCAGTGTTCTTCAAGGAATTTAGGTAGCATTGGAGAAATTACTAAGGCATTGGCATCAGTAGGCTGCATTGATGCTGTGGGGCCACAGGAAAGGTCCAGAATTTGTTGGTGCAAGTAGAATCTGAATGTTTAAAGGAAGATTTTTGTAACCCTTCTGGCTGTGAAAGATGTGTGTGGATGATACCTACTGAAAGCTCAGAAGCTAGAAAGCTGCTGCCCATCAGATTTCTTTCTAGGCCTGTGTGTTAAAAGTACAGGTGACTCCCCATTCATGTTGTGGGCTATGTTATGCGCTCCATGCACAAAAGTGAAATGTGCATAAGCGGGGAGCATCCTGGAGAGTCCTCATGGGTCATGAGGAGACCCTCCCCAGAGCCTGAAGATGACTGTAATCTGTCTCCATAGTTGGAGCCAGTAAATGCTTCTGGATACCAGTTGCTGGAAACAATAGGGAGGGGAGAGTGCGTCTCTTGTGCCCAGGTCCTGCTTTCAGGTTTCCCACAGGCATCTAGTTGGCCACTGCAAGAACACGATGCTGGATAAGATGGGCCATTGGCCTGATCCAGCAGGCTTTTCTTATGTTCTTAAATTATATACCAGATAAGTGGATAGAGTATTTCATTCCCTTCCAAGAGGGGAGGCGATTGTTTCCTAAGCTTGAATGGTGCTGATTTTAAGAACGGGAGGGGACTTGCTGTGTCTTGTGAATAGGTTTGGAAGTACTCAAGGCCATGCCTGTGAGTTTTGTCAGCGAGATTTGCATGCCAGAAATTTTAACCAGGGACCTGTTGTGGAACATGGTCACTCACATATTAAAGTGTGTTATTGATAAGCCTATGGGAAGGTATATCTTGATACCTAGGAAACCAAAGCTGCTGCTGTTATAAGTTTTGGGGTCAGTTCTTTTTGGTGAAAGTAGTGGGACAAATGCCGTTTTATTTATTGATAAATAAAGCCTACTATTAATGGGGTATGAAGTATAGTATGTGACATCTTTAGAAGAATACAATACTAGCAAGGAGGATCTTAATCTTCCCCCTCACTCCAAAATCTATGTTTTTAATGACAAAAATGACCCACAACCCCAATCTTGGATGGATATGTATATAGGAACATAGCAACTGCCTACCCTGTGTTGCTCAGGAATTCTTAGAAACAACAAAAAACAATCCATGCCGTGTTGAAATCAGTGGTTAAAATCAGTGCAGTTTTGAAAGGCTCCACCTATCATCTTGATTCAGAATGGTACCCAATTCTGTTCAAGCATAGATGAAAACCTGCTGCTGCTTCTCAGGAACCATTGTGCCAAATTTAATTTGCTTTGCGTTTGGGCACCACCTTAAGAGGTGTCCAAATGCAAAGTAAATGGACAGTTTTCCATAATGTAAAGTGGATACATGAATGTTAGCGTTAGGATTATGAGGCAGGCATGATGAGATAAGTAGCACCAGGTTGTCTCTGGACTGTCTCTTCCCACAGTGAATGCCCCTCCTCCTTTCTTCCCTGCTTGGTAACATGGACTCTTCCTATTGGCTCTCTTGCAGAGACTTGCCTCAGTATGGGCAGAAGCAGTGGCAATCGTATTTTGGGCGGACCTTTGATGTTTACACCAAGCTCTGGAAGTTCCAGCAGCAGCACCGGTAAGAGCCAACTCTGCATCGAGATGGCTGCCTACCTCTTCCAGGAACACGTGGGCCAGAGTGGTGTGTGTGATGGTGCCAGTTGGCTAGGTTGCCCAGGCCACCCTCCTTTCCTGGGCAAGAGAGCCTTAAACAACCCTCAGAAAAATAGAGCATTAACTCAATGGAGAAAATACAATTCATAGTTCAAGTTAACTGCTTTTTCCTGTCATGGAATCATAGAATTGTAGAGTTGGAAAGGACCTTGAGGGTCATCTAGTCCAACTCCCTGCAATGCAGGAATCTGAACTAAAGTATCTGTGACAGATGGCCATCGAGCCTCTTATTAACCTCCAAGGAAAGAGAGTCCATCACCTCCTGAGGGAGTCTGTTCCACTGTAAAACAGCTCTTGCTGTGAGAAAGTTCTTCCTGATATTTAACCAGAATCTCCTTTCTTGTAACTTGAATCCATTGGTTTAGGTCCTACAGCGCAGAGCAGGAAATAGCTTGCTCCATCTTCCATGTGACAGCCATTTTTAGCTATTGAAGATGTCTGTCCTATCTCCTCTCAGTCTCCTCTTAGCCAGGCTAAATATACCCAACTCCTGCAACTGTTCCTTATAAGGCTTTGTTTCCAGACCTTTGTTCATCTTGGTTGCCCTCCTCTGAACATGTTCCAGCTTGTTGATGACCTTCTTAAATTGCAGTACCCAGAATTGGACACAGTACTCCAGGTGTGGCTTGACCAAGGTAGAATAGAGCAGAAGTATGACTTCCCTTGTCGTTCATCTTCTCTCACAGAGTAGGTAGTTATTTGTTGGAAGCTAGGAATATGTATGAAACACTCTCAGCACCTCTGCCAAACTGCAATTCCCAGAAATGTTAGTGGGGAGGAGGGGATACTATGCCAGTTAAATTGGTAGAAGCATGTAGTATATAAATGCCCCTTGAGGTGGTATGTGTGAGAGAGGGGGGGCGGGGGGGGCGGGGAGAAATGTTGTTATCAGCAAATGAGCTTAGTATTGCCTTCTGAGAGTTTGAGGATTTCTCAGGGAATTAATGCAACATTTCTTGACTGTTTCCAGAATTATTATTGACAATCTTGGGGGGAAATGAGTACACTATCCATGAGAGAATGGATGACTAAAATCTGGGGCATAGTATGTATGGTAAAGCTCACACTTATAATCAGAACCAGAGAGGGAAGACAGCAAGATAATGGAGAAAGGAGTCTCATTATAATGTACTGGAGCAATAATTGTGTTGCTTGGAACCTTGTAATATTGATCTGCTGTACTTGATTTTGGTACATAAATATATCCTGCTATGTTCAGTTCTAGGTATTCCTTTTATTTTGGGCACTCAGTATTATATTTTGTTATTTTTAATTAATATATATGTATGTGTATAAACATATGGAACGTGACACTCTCCCTTTCTTCTCCACAAAAATAAAGGCAAGTTCTGGACAATCGGTACGGATTAAAGCGCTGGCAAATTGGCGAAATCGCTTCCAAGATTGGGCAGCTTTACTACCACTACTAGTAAGTGACAACCCTTCCTGGGTGCAGTGTGTGTGTGTGTGTGTGTGTCTGTCTGTCTGTCTGTCTGTCTGTCTATCTGTCTCTCTGTCTCTCTGTCTCTCTGTCTCAGTCTCTCTGTAGTGAAAGTCTTGCTGGCCTTAGCAATTAAGAGTGGCAAAAAGTTCAGTGGAATGTCAGAAGTGCCAGGAGGACTACTGTGAGACAGACAGTCTTCTCAGCCAAGGGCAGGAGGGGTACATGTTCATCCAGCAGAGCACTGAGCCCTTTGTGTTTCTTCCCACACAGCCTTCGCACGTCTGAAACCAGCTACCTGAATGAAGCCTTTTCCTTCTACTCTGCTATCCGCCAGAGGTCTTACTACTCCCAAGTCAACAAAGAAGACAGGTCAGGCCATGCCTCAGTCTTGTGAGTTTTTTGCAATTTAAAAGCAAGAAGTGCTGGATTGTCAAACCTGTGTGACTTGGCAGCTGGTGGGAAGCCACTTTCAGTTCAGTTGGCATCCCTTGGCTACCTGTGTGTCTCCTCCCTTGAGGTGCAGGTGTTGGCAGGAGCAGGAATGGGGGAACCTGTGGCTCCTCAGATGTCATTAGACCGTAATGCCCATCAAGCCCCAGCTGGGGTCTGGGGTGAAGGAGTTGCAGTTCAGCAGAATTTGAAGGGCTACAAGTTCCCTATCCCAGATGAGTCATAGGCAGCTGTTGAATGAGGGGCCAGGAGTAGGAGCCAAGTGAGTCAATCAAGGAAGAAGCCAAGACTTTATGTGAGCCAGATCCAGGAGAAACCTATTATTATCCAAAACTGTAGCACATGGATACTCGTGGCTCTCCATTTGTTCTTAGACTCCAGATTATTATTGTTATTTCAAAGTTTGTATCCTGCTTTTCACCATCTAGGTCTCAAAGCGGCTTACAACAAGATAAGCTATACCATATACATAATTTAAGAACTAAATTAAACCACCGACAGTTAAAACCTAAAGAATCTAAAAAGAAAAAAGAAAGTAATGCAAAACATCCAAGAAGCATTCAGGGTGCAGTGGCCTCCTGAAACATAATGGTCTTGACCAGGTGTCTGAAACTCAGTAGGGACAGTGCCTGTCTAACTTCTTGTGGGGAGTTCCATAGAGTTGGGCCCACAACATTGAGGGTGCAGATCCTTTTTGGCATTGAGTTGTTGTTTTGGTTTCTCATCACTGCTCATTCAGGAATCTTTTATAAGCCCTTCCTGTTGAGGAGAGCCAGTTACCACCCTGGCTTGGTGGAGCCACTTGGGTATTTAGGAGCCCATCACTGCCCAGGGTACTGCTTCCATCTGTAACACATCCCGCTTTCCAGCGGATGTAACATTCCAGCCTGTGAATGAACAGGGTTTCCAGAGCATTCTTCAGAAATATGCTTTATCTCTGCTCAATGTTCCAAAGCAATGTCCCCTCCAACACTTTAGCGAGCAAGTAGATAAAGAGAAAGAAAAGACATAAATACATGGAATAATGAGTAAGGCAACTCTGTACTTGGGAAAAGAACTTAGGGTAAAAGCAAGAACCCCAAGCCACAGTAGATATCTTTTGGATGATATGCGTGTCAAGCCGGCTTTACAAGCCCAATTTTCCAGAGTCATTTGGGAAATAAGATCCTATTAACTAATTACAGTATAGATAGGGTGAACCCAGAGAATCAGCAACTTGCTGCAATCAGCCCTTTGGAACTGTCTTCCCTATTATGGCTGTTTACTTTTAAGAAAAGGGCTGCTGCTGTGATGTTTTCTATTTTAATGATCTTTGTGTGTGTGTGCGTGTGCATGCGAGTGCACCAAAATAATACAGTTTTTAACACACACACACACACACACACACACGTATTCTACTAACGCTTAATTGTTTTTTGATGATTGCTTTTAAATATGTTTTTAGCTGTTTCTGTTTTAGTTGTCATCCGCCTTGAGTCCCATTAGGGAAAAAGGCGGGGTATAAAGAAATACAGCAGCAGTAATAATACCCCTGGTGGGCTTTAATGCAGGGGAAGCAGAATACAAAACTGTAGGTTCCCGACAGGAGCCCCAGTGGCTGCTGCAGAGAGGGTGAAGGGCTTGGGAACTTTGACCTGGAAGCCCCTTCCCAGCCAAACATGCCTTAACGCTAGCTGCTTTGGAGAATAGTGTTTTGGAAATACCTGTCTGATATCCTCATCAGAGGTGTGAAACCAGTCCTGGGGTGCTCTTTGCTAGGGATTGTCTACATGAGACTCCAGGGTGCCAGGGTGCCTGCCACTACCTTCTATGCCACTCACAATAGGTCTTAGGGAATATCTGTTCAAAAACCCACAATGCATGATGATAAACTGCGAGAAATGTCACAACAACACTGGGCACAAACTTGGGACTTCAAACATCTTGCAAGGTGCTGCCAAAAAGAGGGCTCTCCCTCCCGTTTTAGCAGGGGGTTCCATGCAAGCCCTTTCCTGGTTCAGGAAGGGGTTTTCATGCAATCCTGCTAAGCTTGAGCAGGATTTAACTTCTCATCAGCTGAAGAGTGGGAGGTTATTTATTTATTTATTTAATTTATTTATTTTGTATACTGCCCTTCACCTGAGGATTGCTGAGTGGTTTATGGTAGAAAAACATTGCAGGATTTAACCCTACCTCCCACCATATGTTGTCACTAGTGATGCCAGCTGATGGGGTAGCTGGGTAGGCATGGTTTGGGGAATACAGCCTTGGGGGCCAAGACTGAAGCTTACCTGATTCTTTTCTTAAGGGATATAAGCTTTCTTCTTACATGCTCTAAATCCAGCCATTTTGTTCCTTTCTGTCAGAAGCTGGATTTAGTAACAGAGGAACCTGCCTTATTCCAAGCCTATTTGTCGATCTCACTGGCCGTGGCTTTTCAGGGTCTCAGGCAGGGAAAAGTATTTCCCCATCTACAGCCACCTGAGTCGTTTGGCTGGAAGTGCCAGACATTGAATGTGGGACCTTCTGCATGCAAATCCTGTTCTCTAGAGCTATGATCCCTCCCATTGGCCAGATAGCTGAGCTGGCAGGTAGTAAAGAGGCACGTAGACCTCCAGAGTAAATTATCTCTGGTCCTCCAAGCACTTGTCCTCTCAAGCTCCAATAATTCTACATGCACTGAAAGTGAAATATTTTCTGCCTATACTACAGCTGTGATTAAAATCTAACATGGGCATCACTTGATATTCCTTCACAGGAGCCATGTTCCTCTTCATTTCTCTTCCATCTGCTAAATAATTTTTCCTTTCTCCAATTTTCTTTCCTCTTTTTTTCTTCCCTCCCAGGCCTGAACTGGTAGTTAAGAAGCTGCGTTATTATGCACGATTCATTGTGGTTTGCCTTTTACTGAACAAAATGGATGTCGTCAAGGATCTTGTAAAGGTAAAACCAATAGTACCATTGTGATGTGTGTAGACTTTGCACATGTTCCAAGGAGCTCGGAGCCTTGTATTAGCTTTGCAACAACCATGTGAGTGCATGTTAAGTTGAGGATGGCCAGAAAGCATTTGTGCCTGACTTTTCCCCCACTGAAGCTCAGCGCTCTAATCACTATGCCACCTTGACTGTCTAATAGCAATTCCCAAATTCTGTGCCGTGAGAAATTAATGGAAGGGTCCTGGAATCTCAGGGTATCCATCCATGGAGGAGGCTGTTCGTTGTGTTGCTGTATGAATCATTGCCCTATTCTTGCTTGCTTCCAGTCAGCCCCTGCCTTGGTGCAGATAGTACTTTGGGTATAAAGTGCAGTTGGATTACTCCCGCCCGGAAACCAATGTCCCCACTGTGGAAGGACATGTGGATCCAGAATTGGCCTCCACAGTCACTTATAGTTAAAGCTATGGTCGTATAGTTAAAGCTATGGTTTTCCCAGTAGTGATGTATGGAAGTGAGAGCTGGACCATAAAGAAGGCTGATCGCCGAAGAATTGATGCTTTTGAATTATGGTGCTGGAGGAGACTCTTGAGAGTCCCATGGACTGCAAGAAGATCAAACCTATCCATTCTGAAGGAAATCAGCCCTGAGTGCTCACTGGAAGGACAGATCCTGAAGCTGAGGCTCCAGTACTTTGGCCACCTCATGAGAAGACAAGACTCCCTGGAAAAGACCCTGATGTTGGGAAAGATGGAGGGCACAAGGAGAAGGGGACGACAGAGGACGAGATGGTTGGACAGTGTTCTCGAAGCTACCAGCATGAATTTGACCAAACTGCAGGAGGCAGTGCCTGGCGTGCTCTGGTCCATGGGGTCACAAAGAGTCGGACACGACTAAACGACTAAACAACAAGTCACTTACGGACTCATTGTTGGAAGACAATCTTACTTGGCTGCAAGTGATCACCAAAGAAGAAAGAAGAAGCAGCCTCAGAACTGCCCACTCTTAGGATTAGATGGCTTTTCTGGGCTTTCTTCTTTTTCCAATTAGGTTTTTGGCCGCTCTCTCAGTTTTTCCTCTTTCAGGGTTGTTATGCAAGTTATGCAAGTACAATAGTGCATGTAGAAACATCGGAGACTGGAGTAATGATTCTGGTATACTGTAAAGGCATAAACCTCTCCAAGTGTAAGAGGAAGCAGCAGTGATTCCATTATTAATTTGAAGTGGTGGTGAAGTTTGTCTTGCCTGTATAAAAATATTATCGGGCACATATTCTATGATGGGGTCTGGTCTGCAAACTTCATTCAGGTGGCCCACAGCATGTTTGCAGGAGCAGCAGTTGTGAATGGAGGGTGCAACTTACTGCTCTGTTGTTCTCAGAACTCAGCAGTTCACCTGGAAGCCAGGTGGTATGGACCTGAAGTGATGGAGAGGAAGAGGCACTTGAAAGGAGTGGAAAGCAGTGGGTTTAATAGAAGGCTGGATTTAAGGAGTTCATTCTTGATTAAATTAAAAATCATCTAGCATAGTGCATTATTATTATTATGGTTATTGTTACATTTATGTCCCACATTTCCTCCAAGGAGTTCAAGGTGGTGTACATAGTTCTTCCTCTCTCAATTTTATCCTCACAACAGCCCTGTAGGTTAGACTAAGAGACTATGACTGGTCCAAGGTCACCCAGTGAGCTTTGTGGTCAAGTGGGGCTAGAACTCTGGTCTCCCAGGTCTTAGTCTAGCACTCTAACTGCTACACCACACTGGCTCTGCATTACAATAGCTACACAGTAATTAAGAGATCTGCCAACACCCATAGTACTTTCCAAGTAGTTGCAGGTTGGGGGAGTGGAAGTTTGGGAACCACTGCTCTGTGAGAACAGTTGCACATTTGAGAATATGATAGCTCAGAGCCGAGATGCATAATATGGTGAACGAAGACGAATCAGAGAAGTTCAGACCAAAGAATACACAGAGCCTTTGAAAAAAGTACCGATCAAGATCTGCCTGAATATGAGAGTAGAATGGTAAAGTGAGAGGCAGCAGATAATGAAATGGAAAGGACCTTCACACAGGTGGCTGGAGGAGTGGAACAAACAAATGATTAAGTTGTGATCCTGGAGGAGGGTAATGAAACCATTAACAGACATTAAGAAACATCTTGAGATGGCGGAGATAGAGCTGAGAGAGAAATGATCCTGTGTACAAGTTGGAATGAATTCAAAGGAAAAAGCTACCAAGCCTGTGCCAATTCTCTTGGGGGGGAAATGGAAGGAACTTTTTTCCAAATTAGGATGGAAAATCATGCCCAACAGGAAATGGGATTGGAAGATATGGAACTGGATACGAATTAATTAATATACAACAAATGGATAACTATGGATTATTATCCTTATAGTGGATGTTGGGTTTTTATTTTTGTTTTTGAGATAAGGTCAACATACAGGATTGAAAGAAGACTATTCTAGGCATGTAGTGATAATAACAACTGGGAGCCCCTTTCGGACTTTTTTGTGGAAATGAGAATGAACTTGTGTCTGGGGTTGAAGATTGGGAAAACATCATTTAGCTGAATGCAAAACAGCTGGATATTATCATGGAATACAGCTAGATACCATCCTGCAGTGAACGCTTTGAATCAGAAGTTCTCACCATTCTTTTTATGTTTTATTATCTTTTTCTTCATCTAGTTTTCCTTTTCCTTTTTCATTTTATCCACTATGCTTTTGCTTATTTTTAGTTTTGTTCATTATGTCCTCTACTCTGGCTTAATGAGGTTGGAAGGTGTTGGTTGGCAGGTGAAAGACCCTGCGTGAGATGCAGGGAAGGGAAGATCTCCCAGGGTTGGAGGCTGGGAGAAGAAAGGGAAACTCCCAGGTGAGATAGGAAGGGTGACAAGGGTTAAGGATCTACCTTTGGGAGAGGGCTTTTTTCATCATCCACCCACCTCGCTTGCTCTTTTTCTTTTCTTTCTCTCTTTTTTGTTTTTTGCTTGTACTTTTATTTAGATTAGTTTGATTACTTTGTTTTTTATTATATTGTATGTTGAAAAATTTCGATGATGATGATGATGATGATGATGATGATGATGATGATGTAGCACAGCTTACTAGGAAGCGGAAATGTGCCTACCAGCGTGGATGTGGCCGTGCACCATGGATCCTCGCTTCCTCACCTCTAGTTTACTGCTGTTACTGCTTCCCTGAACACTCTAAACAATTTTTTTTTGAGCATTGCCACATGTTTGCTTGCTTGCTTACTGCACATGCCTACTCACAAAATCTAATCAAGTTAGCCCCCTGCCCAAAACAGCACTAAATCATCTCATTTGTTGCTCTCTGTGCTTTCTAGGAATTGTCAGATGAGATTGAAGACTACACCCACCGCTTCAACACAGAAGACCAAGTGGAGTGGAATCTGGTTCTCCAAGAGGTGGCTGCATTTGTCGAGGTGAGGACTTAAAAGTGAATTGCTGCATTTTCTTTTCTTTCTGAAAAGCTCAGTGTCTTCCCAGATCTTGACTCGTATCCTACATCTTCTGCAACAATCCTCAGGCAAAAGGGGCATTTAGCTCAGTAGCTAGGCAAATTCCCTAAGAAATTGGCAAGCAAAGGATGATGGAGTGTTCCCATTTGTTTCCAACATTGGGTAGTTAAAGGCTGCTGAGGAATATGTAGGCCCCTAATTCTTACAACTAATACCTCTTGTCTTCTCTTGTTAATTGGTATCTTTAGCAAGCCATCTGAGCTAGTTACCATTAGTAGTTTGCTATTCTGGGAAGCAAAGTTTTTGTTTAAAAGGCAAACCACACACCCATGCTTCTAGTTCTCATTGTTTTAGTGAGAAGTTTTTAAACGCTGAAAGAAACGGGTGTAGGGATCAGATGGGATTACCATGAGGAATTATAAAATATACATCAAGCCATCGTGTCCACGATGAAAGCATTGTGTTGACTGGGTTTGATATATTGACGATAATTTCTGATTAAATCCCATAAGATTCTACATTCATGCCCTTTTCATGCCCTTTTGACTCTACTGCCCATTTCTCTCTCCTCACGTCACTTACACAGCAGTACACAGCAGTTGCTTCGCCAGGCAGGCTTCCTGGGCCATAAAAGATAGTGGTCAAGTTCTTTGATGTAGTTTCTTATATATAATCTTAAAATGTTAATCTTGGAGCCAGGAAACAGATCTCACATGAAGGTGGTAGTGATCTGGTCTTTCTGGCCATCCTTCTTATCATGTTTATTTCTCAGCTCTGGGGTTGCCAGATGCACCCCTTTGTAGTTCTCAACATATTTACCCCAAAATATATGCATGCTAATTAGTGTTGTAGTGTAACTTTTTCCCCACGTGGGGCTTGATGAAATGCTCAGAGGAAATATGATTGGTTCTTGAGCACTGTGTAAAAGATTCTTTTGCTAATAAAATGGCCTGGGGAGGGGTGTGGTTTATGCACTTTTCTCCGAGAGCCTTGCTGGTCAAAGCCTCGTGTCTTGATTTTTAATCAGGGTCCAATCCTTCCTTTACTTTGCAAACGCAACAACTTTGCAAACGCAACAAGTCATCTCCTACTACTCATTCCCCCTCCTAGTAACTCACCTTTTGCTTCTATATTGTCCTTTGCTTTTTCCAAATAGGAACAATTGCTTTCATAGTGTTAGAAAAAGTAAATTGAGCAACATTATACAAGGGAAGCAACATCACTCACTGGTGGAACATCTGCTTTGCATGCAAAACATCCCAGATTCAATCCATTTCCAGGGATGTCCCCTGTCTGAGACCATAGGGAGTCATGACCAAAGAGTGTTGGCAATACGGAGTTTGATGAGCCAATGGTCTGACTTGGTATAAGGTAGCTTCCAGTGTTCCTAAGATAATATAAATTTTGCCAGCATGTATGTGTATATATACAAAAAACAGAATTATTTATTCCTGAGTGGGAAGGAATAGAATGCAAGAGCCCTACTCATAAGCCAAATCTTGTGAGGGAAATATGTATAATTAAGACTAGAATCTTGCAGGGAGCATTCCTTTGATCACAGCTGCTCTTATTACTCCTGGACTCTCCAAAGCTCGCAGTAATACATCAGAGGCTGATTTGCAGTTCACCTGGTGCTGCTCCATCCTCATGGTAAAGTGAGTCTTCTCCAAAAGAAACAAGCTTAGTACAGGATAATTGGCAAACAGAATCCCAAATCACAGTGGCAGTTAGCATTAGTGTTAACCTGCTCCATTGCCCCTTTCATCCAGCTTAATGTAGTTGGCTTTATGCGAAAGAGCTTCTGAATTTCTACACACCCACACACTCCCAGCAGAATATTTGGGAAAATACGAGGCTTGCTAATTGCTTGTTCTTTCGTTGTTGTGTTTTTATTACTTCCAGCAAGGCTTAACCTGAGTCCAGATAATTCATGCCAGGGACCCTCATTCTCATGCCTGTCTCCCTTTCTTTCCAGGCAGACCCTGTGATGGTGTTGAATGATGACAACACCCTTGTGATCCTCTCCAACCGCCTCTCTGAAACGGGAGCCCCTCTGCTGGAGCAGGGGATGATCGTAGGGCAGCTGACTCTCGCAGATGCACTTATTATTGGAAACTGCAACAATCAGGTAAGATCCTGTACACAAGCCTTTCGTCCCATGTCACAAGTGGGGTCATTTTATATCAAGCAATCCAACTTTTTTACTTCATGTCATCCAGTTTTCTTAATACTTTGTACTCTTGTTGAATGATCAAAACTAAATTTAAATCCAAAATTTTAGCTTTTTATTTCATCCCTTTTTTGAGTTATGAGGGTTTGAAATTAAAAAAATAAATGACAATTTTGGCTTTGTCGGACTACACAAAAACCTTAAAAGCTCAGTCCAGCATTGAGAAACTGAAAACACCAATCTCTTCAGAACTTCATGGGCTTTAATATGAAAGGTCACAAGATGTACTTATTTTAAATTTAAGTTACAGAATTTTAAATTTAAAAAAGTGATTAAAAAAATTAATGTGCATCACACCTGGCACACATTCACCAGATCTTGTAGAGAACGTGCACATAAGCTGTCTGTGAAGAGGGAGTTGTGCATATTTCCCAGTCAGTATACATAATCTCCAGCAGGACTTGGGAAATGTATATATATCGCCTAACGTGTGCGTGCGTGCGCACACACACACACACTATAGGAGATTTATCAAACTGGAAAAGTTTGGCCACTGAGAGTGCTTCTACTCTTGCCAGCTTGGACATCATGCTGAATCGTGGTTCATTTTCCATAATCATGGCTCAGTGTTATGTCTGAATTGAACCAGTCTTTGTCCCCAGGGATGAACGTGGTAATCCAGGCTGCACAGAGTGTAGAGCACAGGTGCATAAAGCAGCCCTTGACACTTCCTACCACCCACATTTCTTTTAAACAAACTAGGAGGAAAATCTCTGCTCAAGGCCCTGGAGAGAGTCATTGCAGGTCAGAAACGGATGGCACCGGGCTGAAAGAACCATTGATCAGGCTCTGTAAAGAGATGCTGATTAATTCATAAAAGTCACACATGTCAAAATCACAACTTGAGCTTTAAAAAGCCTGTTGCCATGTTGCAAGCTGCATTATCCATATGAACAGGCTTTAAAAAATAATGAGACAAAGGTTATACCTATTTGACAAACATAATTGGCTTTCTAATATAGCAGAGGTAGCCAACAAGGCACTCTCCATATGTTGCTGGACCCCAACTCCCATCATCCCCAACCAGCATGGCCAGTGAAAAGGGATGATGGGAGTTGAAGTCCAATGACATGCAGAGGGCACCATGTTGGCTACCCCTGTACTATAGCATAAAGTATCTATGGCTCCCCCAAAGAATTCTGGGAATAGTAGTTTAATGAGAGTGCTATGAAGTATACTGAAGATCCCTAACACACACACACACACACACACACCCCTATAATTTTTAGAATTATCTATGAAGAGAGAGTGGTAATGATATAGGCCCTCAACAGTAATTTTAAGCATAATTTTTGAAAAGGGCTCTGGGCTTCTCCCTGTATTACCTTTATGACTGTGTTCTGCCAGTTTTCTAGACTTTTTAGAGGGTGAATGTTTTGCTCCTTTATATGGCTTTATGATTTGACTTTTAAATACGTATATTCTGGTACTATTTTTAGTATTTTGCACTGCATTGTGCTTCTATTGTAATAATTGTAAAGTGGTATGCAAGGTTTCATTTTTTGTTTTTTTGTTTTTAAAAGCTGGTACAGACACATACTTACTTGGTAGCTCAAAAGACTTTCATTTCCAGCACTAATGGATGAAATTACACATAATTTGAGCTTTCAACAAGGACTAGAAGTTCCAGACCGTTTTCATATACGACTTGACATTTCTTGATTACATATACAGCAGAGCCATCATTTTCAAGGCAGCCATTGTCACAAGCCTGACCCATCTGGAACTATACTTGACAGTCAAATAATGCTTAATATTCTTTCTTTATTTGAGGACACATTTTATTCTTATTCCCCACCCCCACTCCAATGACCTGGACCTCATTACTTTAAAAACCTATATGTAACTGTACTTATTCTATGTGCTTATTTTATGGTTTGGCTTTTTATGTTTTAATTTTCATCTGTTATGTAATTATTCTTGCCTATTTATATACATTAAAAAAAATTTACCCACCAGAAGTGGCTTTCATTATCCTAAAAACCTTTAATTTGCAAATGTGTCTCTGGTAGGTGAAGTTCAGCGAGCTGACAATCGACATGTTCCGGATGCTGCAAGCTCTGGAGAGGGAACCTATGAACTTGGCATCACAAATGAGCAAGCCAGGGCTGCAGGCAAGTCCCCTCGTCTTTCAGTCCTGCACTCACCAGGCGAGGCAGTGGAAATTTATTTTAACTTTGGTTTGAGATCAGTTGGAATTCCATGTTGAGCTAATTGTATAGATCTGAGGGGCAGCTGTGCTGAGATGAAAAATCTATAACCTCCTTTCTTTTAGTTACATATGCTGCTTGTTTCGTTCTTTTTTTATATAGGAGACAACCGAAAAGCCAGCAAGAAGGGAAAACCCTCACAAGTACTTGCTGTACAAGCCAACCTTCAGTCAGCTGTACACCTTCTTGGCTGCGTCGTTTAAGGTTTGTGCCAAAGGAGGAGGTGCCTCTTTCTGGTGATAGAATATCCCAAATAGTGAAGGCTCATCCTATAGGTTGCCCCACCAACCTCAGTCTGCCATGAGTCAGCCAGCATCTTCCTGCCTTCTTACTCGCAACCACTCTTGGGGGGGAGCTGCCTGTCAGCTCCTTCATCAGTCTCAGTGTATTCCCTTGAATAACTCAGCAGGGATGAGAATGGGAGCAAAACTAGAAATAGGAGGTTCTACCTATTGTTGGCTCTGGCACTATCTACTGTTGGCCTCCATGCCTTCCGCCCCACCAGCCACCACTACTCCTAAAATACTATTTTGCCAAGTCAAAATGCAAGTGAGCAGGTGTGTCTCCTGAGAACAAAAGGTGTTTATGGAGCGCAATTGAAATGAATAATGACAAATTTTAAAAATACCATCATTGCTATGAATTGAATTTTATTCATCTGTTTAAACTGTTTTATACACCTTTGCTTTGGAGAGCTCAAGGCAGCAAGCAACAGCAATTTAATTTTCAAATTACCCTGCAGTGAACGCTTAAAGCAGCAGTAGAAGACAGTTGAATACAGCAGCAATAAAAAATTATTCACAAAACCAAAGGCAGTTTCAAATTGGGGGGGGGGGGGGACACCACCACCACCACCACCATTAGATAAGGGAGCAGTTTCCAGCCCAAATGTATTTCTAAAGAGAGATATTTTTTTATACCAGCCTATTAAAGGCTACTGCAAGAGGAGATGAGGCAGGTTTCCCTCAGAGTTTGTACAGTTGGACACAAATTTAGAATTAGGAAGAGGAGAGATAAAGAGAGGCTGTTTCGCCTCTTCCAGAGATGGGTGGGTTGAAAGAGGGATTGTTGTTCTTGGTTTATATACAGTCATCCTGACTTAAATAGGTTTTTGTAATAATTTAATAAGGACTGTCAAACCTATTTGAACAGAAGCAACAGCAAGACAAAAGAGGTTTCTTTGAGCATTGCCTGGAGGATGGCAATGATTTTTTTAAATAAAAAAGTTGAAAGTGGCATATGAGTGAGATGCGTCACTTCCGTGTTGCTTTGCCTCCTCCCAAGCATTCATTCATTCATTCATTTAGCAGTATATGCCGCTTGGTTGTAACGAAACCTCTGTTTACAGGAACCATTAAACAGATCAACAGGAAACCCAACTGTTTTGTGTTGATCATTTTAATGGAAAAACATCAAAACTTACTGTCCCTGGGGTTTGCCAACACCACTCCAGAGCCCCTCCTGAACAGCACGGATGGGGTGCTGCTGTGCAACGGAGTGGATGATAGACCACAGCATCCCCTGTCTGTCTCTTTTGCCAAGCACCAGATGCAGATCTCCTAAGCCCATTCTAAGATCAATAGGTTTTCTGGTAAAGGAGATAGTATTTTTACAGACAATAGCAACACCTCCTCTTTGTCCTCCTCCGCCCAAGTCTAGCCTAGCGCTGTAACAAGTACCCAGATGGACACGGCTGAGTTAGGTCAGGCCCACCCAACTCACCCATCCAAGTCTTGGTAATGCGTACCACATCTGCCCTTTTATCCACTACCAGTTTGTGGGTGAGCATGATCTTATTGTGGACTGACCTGGCATTCAATAACAGCACCATTGGACCAGAGGGCTAAGAAGTAAGCTACCAGCAACTTCCAGATGGGTGAAACGGCAGACAAGAGCCTCTGCCCCAGTTGTGTGGAAACAGGAGAGGAGTCTCAATGGAGCTAGCAGTGGGAAGGACACTAGAACTCAAAGATATCCAATGAAGCTGAATGTTGGAAGATTCAGGACAAATAAAAGGAAGTGTTTCTACACCACATAGTTAAACTATGGAACTCACTCCTGCAGGAGGCAATAATGGCCACCAATTTGGATGGCTTTGAAAGAGTATTAGAGAAGTTAATGGGAGGATAAGACCATTGATTTCTACTAGCCACGAAGGCTATGCTGTTTCTCGATGGTCAGAGGCAGTAAATGCTTCTGAATAAAAAGGTAAAGGTAAAGGACCCCTGGACAGTTAAGTCCAGCTAAAGGTGACTATGGGGTTGCGGCGCTCACCTCGCTTTCAGGTCAAGGAAGCCGGCGTTTGTCCACAGACAGCTTTCCGTGTCATGTGACCAGCAGGACTAAACCGCTTCTGGTGCAACAGAACACCGTGCTGGAAATCAGAGCGTATGGAAATGCCGTTTACCTTCCCACTGCAGCGGTATACCTATTTATCTACTCGCACTGGTGTGCTTTTGAACTGCTAGGTTGGCAAAAGCTGGGACAGAGCAACGGGAGCTCACCCCGTCGCGGGGATTTGAATTGCCAACCTTCTGATCAGCAACCTTCTGCATACCAGTTGCTGGAAGCCACATGAGGGGCGAGTGCTTCTAGCAGGGCTCTTATTATCTCATTAAGGATGGAATATTCCTTCAATCCAGTGCAAGTCCTACTGCTACATTTATTTTAAAAAACATTTTAAATATTCATATTGGGTTATCCTTGATACAGACAGCTTAAAATAAATGATATGTATCTGTATTGTGCATTAATAAACAAATGCCTACCTCCCTCCTCTCCAATATTCCCTCACCAACTCCCCTTCCCGCCCTTCTCCTGTCAAACTTTCAGGAGCTGCCTGCAAATAGTGTCCTGCTCATCTACCTGTCAGCCACTGGCGTGTTTCCTTCAGGTCGTTCGGATAGTGAAGGTACAAATAAAGGAATGCTCCCTGTCATGAGCAGGGCCTGAATTCTCTTTATGATCCACAATCTGATGGGGGAAGCCTCCAAATGCTTTTTCTCTTGGAGAATAAGCTGTGGGCTGGCATTGCCTTTGCTGGGCATGGCTGCCCAACAGGAAGTGGCATTTGGATTTTCTTCTCATGTCTACCTTTGTGCCACACCTTAAGATTTTTCAGGTGTTGGAAGCGTTAGCACCCAGTTCAGGTGCTTTACTGGGCTGGAAGATCTTCTTTGTGTGGTGAAGAAGTGGGGTGTGCGGACCCCTATGCCATGCACACTGCGTGATGCCCAGCAGATGTGTATCCCATATGTCTCCATTAGTTTCTCTCTCACCTTTTTCTCCAAGGAGCTCAAGGTGGTTTACATGGTTCTCCCTCTCATCATTTTATCCTCACAGCAACCCTGTGAGGTAGGTTAAGCTTAGTGGGGATTTGAGCCCTGGCCTCCCAGGTCCTAGTCTGACAAACGCTCTAGCCACTACACTACACTGGTTCTCCTTTCATGCCCCAGGGAGAAAAGAGTGGACAACAAAGACATTTTTCAGCCTGAGGGCCACAGTCCCTTCTTTGAAGGCTTTGAGGGGCCACATGCCATTGGTGGGTGGAACAATGATTGTGAATTTTTACCTTTGTGCAGTAGGCTAGTTTCTATGTACAAACGATACACACAAACACCCAGCCTCCATCCACACAAGCAAGAGGCATTATCAGAGTTTTAAGGACACATTTCAGCCAGCCAAAACCATTCACAGTGTGAAGCAGAGCCAGTGAGGGTTATGGCCTGGAGAGAGGGAGAAAGTCTTAAGGGCCAGATAAAGAGCCCCGGAGGGTTCCCCACGTCTGCTGTCCAACCAGCTCTTAAACGTGTTACAAGGCTCCATATGGAGCACATCACAGTACTGGGGAGTGGCGTGTGCTTGATCTTCACTACAGGAAGATGATAACCAGCCTTGTAAGTGTTTGGTAAATGGTGCCTCCTGAATGCTTCTGGGGCTCATTGTCCCTTTTATTTAAAAAACAAAACAAAGCAGTATGAACACAAAGCCGTGTTGATAGTACTCAAGTGCAGCCAAAGGATGACTGCTGGGGGAGGGGGGGCGTGCTGTAGAGATGGTGGATATTTCCTCACAATTCAAGCCCTTGTCATGACTTTGGTAATTTCCCTCCACCCCACCTCCACCTCCACCCCACCTATCCGACCCGGAAGAATATTGGGATGCAGCTGCCATCTGTGCTTTGTTTGTTGTTTTGTTTTTTAAGACAACTCCCCACCTCCCTCAAAAAATACAATCATGAAGATGATCCATTCCAAAAATTGGCTGAAGCTGAATGAATGGATCATACAAAGTGAAAGAATTTGGTTCTCATGGTACCATGTTTGCATTCAACAACAACAAAAATTCCTCCTAGTAGATGTCGTATTATATCTGCTCCATTCACTTAAAAGACTTGCATTCCTTTATAAAATGCATGCTTGTTTCATCTTTCCTTGCATGATTCATAAACCTTTCCAGATACTTATATTTTAAAAAACCCCACAAAAACACCTGTAACAAAAAGTTTACAGGGTCTTTTTTGCTGTGTACTTTGGTGCTAAATCTTTGTCCTCTCGCTTGACTGTGGTTTTTGTGGGTGGGTGGGTCTTATGCCTGCTGCATGAGCTTTTGTTGTTCCCAACATACGGTAGGACAAATGTCCATCTCCACCCTTTATAGAGCTTTCTAGATTTTCTGTTAACGCTTCTGGCTCAAAGTGGGAGGTGAGCCTTGGGGACCATCTGTGCAAAATGTCAACCTCCTCCATTCTGCCCCAGAGATGACATTAATACAGCTGGGACTCTAGAAGGGAAAGAGAGCTGGCCTGACTAAGTCATTGACATGGGGGAAAAGCAGAAGGGGTAAAAATAATTAGGGATAATTTGAGGAAGGGGTAAATTGATAGCTGGTAAGAATAGGTTTGTCTTCTGTAATTGAACAGAGTTTGAGGAATGGGACCTGCCTCTTGAGGTACAACAAGGCAGATAATCTTAGAGCGCTTGAACCATGGGAGGATGGAGTATCAGACAAAGAGAAAGGGAGGATAGGTCTAAGGAAAAAGAGAAGGAGGATGGGCTCTGCCTCACCCATGAAACTGCCCTGTAATCTTCTGAGCTCAGTAAGGCAAAGTTGCAATGGCAATATTCCTGATACTTGCTTTTGCACAACAAATTATTATTTTTTAATCGATGTTTCCTTTTGTTAGCTGCTTTGGTCTTTCCTTGGGAAGGTAAAACTGGTTATTAATCAGCAAGTGAAATTTGGGAAGTAAATGAAGAACCAGGATTGTTGTCTCAGCCCTTCCAATTGTACCCATGTACAAAAGTCAGCCAAAGATGATCCTTGTCAATCCATGTGGCCAACACAGCCCAATGTGGCATTGCTGAATTCAGCCTTGTAATGATAATTTTAAAAATATTGGACTTGCACATAGCTACCTGCAGTCCACATGATTAGCTTTCTGAGCTGAACGTACTGGGAAGGGCAAACAGTATCACTTGTTCCCTAGAATGTTACAGCTTCAGGAGCATGGAAAGCAGCATTTGAGGGAGGCACCATCTGCATTGTATCTTTAAAGCAGTACCATACCACTTTAATAACTCATGGCTTCCCCCCAAGCATCCTGGGAGCTGCAATTTATTAAAGGTTGTGAGACTTGCTAGGAGGACCCCCCCCCATTCTTCGCCCAGAACTTCCATTCCCAGAGTACCCCAGGTAGAGGGAACTGTTAAACCACTCTGGGAATGGTAGCTTTGTGAGGGGAATAGGGGGTCTCCTAACACGTCTCACCACCTTAACAAACGGCAGTTCCCAGAATTCTTTGGGGAAGCCGTGAGTGTTTAAAGTAGTTTGATGCTGCTTTAAATGTATAGTGCTGATGGAGCCTGATTCTAAAGACCGCATTTGACACCTGTCAAGTTTGCTATGTGAAATGAGTAACTGCGTCTCCAGGAGAAGGAATAAAATCTTAGGGCCAAACTAGACAAATTATACTGTCTCCACTGGGAAGAGATGGTTAAGCGCAAAGACCATTTGGAAAATCCCATTGTCTTGTTGTGGAAAATGCTTGAATTCCCACTAGGTAGTTATGAATCTGGTAGTGAAGCATGTTGTGTAAGTGGCTGTTGCCCAGAGTTGGGTCAAAAAACCAGCTTTTCCTTTTTTAAGCTTCCCTTGGCATTCTCCCATCAGCGTTCTCTCTCTCTCTCTCTCTCTCTCTCTCTCTCTCTCTCTCTCTCTCTTTATCACTATGCTGGTGGCTGGTATCCACAGCAAATCTGGAAAGGTTCTTCCTGACCTACTAACGTGGAAGGATGGATTTCTAGTTCTTGGTTGTATTGATTTTGATTGTGGTCTGTGGGTTTAAACATGGTGTATATTGATCCTTCCTGTATATATGTGAAATAAACACGGTTTTAGTTAGGTCTCTAATGAAAAGGGCACAATACTTTTGGCCCTACACAATCTAAAACAGGGATAGTCAGCTGGCAGCCCTCAATTCCACCTATGGCAGCTGTACCAAATTCTAATCAAGATCATAGTAAGTTATATTGGGACAAAGTGAATCTGTGTTGTGTTTTGAATTCATAGGCTAAAATGAATCGAAAGCTAAAGGACATCTTGTATTGTCAAGATGGGGGGCAGACATTGGCCAAGTGAACTTCCAAACCCATAATCCATTAGTAATCTGCAAGCTCTCCCAGATTCTCCTCTTTCATCCAAATGGGGGCTGCTGTCCATATCCCGTGTTTGTTTCATTGCCAATACCTTGCTGTGTAGCTGCTGTTCATTCTGGCCTCCTGTTTGCATTTTCTACAGGTCCCTATGATTTTGGGGGTGTCCTGACAAACAGCAACCGGGACATCATAAATGGGGATGGCATCCACAAGCGGAACCAGTCGTACAAAGAGATGCACTGGTGAGTACCATGTACCTGGAAGAGCAGGTGGCAGGAGCCCTCAGCCCTTGGAATTTAATTACAGGACTTTTGCTGCCCCATGGTTTCAGCATTTGTACTGGCTTCTTCCAGCTGGCATTTTGAGGCTGATGCTTCTCCCACAACTCATACACATTTCCTATAAAGCCCTAACCTCAAGGGCAGGGTTGGGGGGTATTTTTCAACCTGCGCATCACATTCCTTCAATAGTAACATTTTTGGGTGGCTGCATGCTGGTGGTGAGTGGACCCAAAGGCAGTAGGGGGAGCAGTGGAGGTTACACCTTCGTGCTGTAGGCACACACCTACATCTCTCCATCCAGGCAAGCAAGAAGCATTATCCAGCAGGCTCTTCTTATGTTCTTGTGACCATGACATCAGGCTTCTCTGTTTAAACTGGTGGGTGGAGGGTCCTGTTTAGGTTTGCTTAGTTTCCTTTAAGCGCTTTTATAAATAAGTACAGTAAATGGAGGGTTGTGATGGGGGGTGAGGAGACCCCTGGAATGATGTTATGTTACTAAGGAAACAACAATCTCTTCCCAGGTTCCAAGCGTACTTTTGAACCATTTCTATTCTCTTTTTTAGTCTACACCCTGGTGATCTCTATCCTTTCACGAGGAAGCCTCTGTTTATCATAGTGGACTCCTCTAACAGCGTTGCCTACAAGGTAACAACTTTTCTCCACCATAATCACCACCATTATTTATTTATATGCCTCCTTTCCATAGTTAAGGTGTGCTCTAGATGGCTTCACATAATTCACATAATTCGCTCTAGTAGGTACAAAAATGCAGCCAAATTTAAAATCTTAAATGATAAAAAATGAAAACCTCTCTGTAAGTATACAGCAAAATTTAACAATTGTTACGTAGATCATAAGATCTGAGAATAAATACTAAGCAATGTAATCCCAATAACAGGTAAAAATAATGTATGTCGGAATTAAATCTTGACTCCAGCATTAACTCCTAAACAACACCCCCCATGCCAATAGTTTCTAGACATGCTGGACAGCAGGACTTACTGGCCTCACAAGTCAGATAGTCTCTGGCCTCTCCAGCACCAGCTGCTTTTGCAGCTGGAATTGGGGTGCTTCCCCCCACCCCAGCCCAGCAAAGCAGGGAGGAGGCTCTTGCAGGACTCACAGATAATATGATTTTTAAGATGTCTGTGTTTTGAGTGCTTCTAAAGTCAGCCCCTCTCCTTACACCAAAGTAATTTTTTTTATTAAAAAAATGCATTTTACGTGTGTCATTTGTTGTAAATAGAACATTCTTGTAATGTGTATACACAAAATTTATTCAAGGAAACAAAGCAAAAAATGAAACATTTTTTAAAAAAACAACACCTTGATAGTAGTGAGTAACTGACTTTTATAAAACACTAAAATGTCCTTTATGAAACAGTGAAATACCCAACACATTTGGGATTTGGTACTGAGCTTACTTCTGAGATTTAAAGCACAATTGCAACTGTGCATGTTCCTGGCCTTTTTAGAGTTCTCTAAGGTGGTGTGATGTGTTAACCCATGGATAACTGCAGCCCCTTTGGTGAAACATAGCAATGTTAATGTGCCAGCAGCTGTTCTGTAATTTCCTTCCTTGTTTTGACTATTTCAGTTGTATTTTGCTGTTGCTAATTCTAGTTACCTTATTGCACATAATATATATATATATGAGTGTCTATATCGCATGCCCTGGGTAGAGTAGCACAGAGCTCTGTGCTTAATCATCACTTTGACATTGGGAGGGAGAGAAGGGGGGTGACTATTACTCTGATTAGACCCAGCTGCTCTTTAATATGTTAACAAGCTTAGTAGGAATTAACTTAATGAACTTTAGTGGAATTGACACATTTGGAAGAGCGCTTGCTGTCTTTACAAGCTGAGTCCTGGATAGAAACTAGAAGGATGCTTTCCTTCCTTTCCCCTGCCTAAATTTCCAACTTCCCCCAGCATCTCTTTTCCACCACGTGTTAGAAAATACTCATTTGGCTGGAAAAACTGAGCAGTCATCCGCCTCAAAAAAACATTTGCTTTGTCTCATTAGCTGTTGCATACAGAAAGTTAAATTTCATGTTGGGTTGTCCACATGACATCCCCTGGTGTACTGCAAAGACTTCTGTTACTTATTTAGAACATTTGTAGTCCACTCTTCTGCCAAAAAGGCTCCCATAGTGGCTTATGGACAAAAACATGACACACAAGGGGAAAGTGAAAGGGAAGTGAAAGAGGTGGGGCATTAAACTCAGGCATTAATTCTTAATGTTGACATCCTCCTGTCTCTTGAGACATTGGAGGAGTTCGCCTTTGAGGGTGAAGTCAAGCTGTTGGAAGGTTACAGTATCTGCTGTGGCTGTAGAGACTGAGACGGGAAAGACATGTTTTGTTGCATCTGGAGCAGATAAAGGCGTCCAGTTGTGCTGCTGCAGATGTGCCATGGCTCCTTTTTTATCTCTGTGCTTCTCCCAGTGGTCATTCCTCCTCTGGTCACTGCTAGGGATACACAACTTGACTTTCTGCAGGCACCGCAGTCGTCTGCAACTGATTCCCACTCCAAGGGGTTGATGTTGCCAGCCTTCATGTCTCATTTGCAGACATCTTTGAAATGCAGATTTGGTCTGCCAATAGGCCTAGTGCCTGAAACCAGCTCCCCATAGAGCACGTTCTTGGGGATCCTGCCATCTTCCATTCTGTGGACGTGGCCAAAGCAGCATAGATGCCTGAGACAGGAGTGCGAACATGCTGGGAATGTGGATTTGGGAGAGCATGTCTTTGTTTGAAACTTTGTCCTCCCATGTGATAACCAAAGTCTTTCTGACACAGCACATGTGGAAGGCATTGAGGTGTTGCTCCTGGTGGATGTAAGTTGCCCACGTCTCAAAATTACACAGCAATCCCTTCCACCCAATTCAGTTCTTGCCTTGTTATCCTTAGACTCAAGTTTAAATAATAACTTTAAATACAGAGACTTCATATTTTTTCT
Organism: Podarcis erhardii; assembly: GCF_964252035.2. Taxonomy (NCBI): domain Eukaryota; kingdom Metazoa; phylum Chordata; class Lepidosauria; order Squamata; family Lacertidae; genus Podarcis; species Podarcis erhardii. Next base: position 38,799,127 of record NC_138504.1, read on the forward strand.
GTTATCAGCAGCCCGATTAACAGTAGCTGTCAATACTGGAAACCTATTGAAATCCCCATTGAAATCTTGGTAAATAATATTTGGAATGTGGCTCTGTCGGGACACCTTACTCGTCATAGAAGGGTAATTAAAGGCATTTCAAAGATAGACACTTTTGGCGAGACTTGGCTTCCATTCTTTTCCTTTATAAATGAGAAAGAAGATACTTTTATTCCACACACAACACAAGAATCTCTGTGGAGAGGATACTTGAATGGACAGTGCATATATAAACGTATTGCCTGTGTACTGCCTATGAAACTTAATAAGAAGGTACCACTGGACAAAGTTACTGTATTTATATGCTGTTCTTGTATTTACGTGAAAACTAATAAAAATATTTGGATATTTTTTAAAAAGAGGGAAGCGTTCACAAAGTTCAGGTATGACTGTTCTGGTGGTGTTGATTCAAGGCCACACTTTCTGCTTTGTACTATGGGCCCTTTTTGACTAGAGACGGATCTTGCTCGCCACCAGGGAGTAATCCAGGTTTCAAGCAGCACTGTGGTAGTTCTGAGTGACACAAACACAATTTAGTGCTGATCGCCTGGTGACAGTCAAGTCCCTCTGGTACCAGTGGCCTAACCTTGGGTTTCTCCAGAACACCCTGTGTTTAGCCTTGGCAGAGAAGAACATGTTTGTGATGCAGAGGCGTAGACATATTGCTAGGGAATTTTACCTTTATACTGAACATCCCCCTCTTTCTTTTGTATGGGGCTCCCAGTAGCCCTCCTCTTCAAGCAACTGATTAGGTTTACCTTTCCAGTAGCTTCCTATTGCTGTATGTGTTCTCAAACCAAACTGCTGAGATCTCTCTCTTTCTCTCGCTCCTCTTCCAGAATTTCACAAACTTATTCGGACAACCACTGGTGTGCCTACTTTCACCAACAGCATATCCAAAAGCGTTGCAAGGTATGACGGTGTTTTTCCTCTGTAACAGGAGTTGAGGTGTTGCATTGTGTTTCTGTATTTTACAGCAACAACAAAAGTCAGTGGAAAGGGGGTATTAGCTTCCCAGCTTAAAAAGCTGCAGTGACACCTCCCCATCTCCCGACCTTCATTTGATCCCCTGAACCACAGTGAGCAGTTCTTTCTTTTTTTGCAAGAACAGGGCATTTGTTGTCTGGAAGTTTACAATAAATATTTCACTAACATACTTGTTGAGCCTTGAAATTGGCTGCCTGTAAGCAAACATGTGTCCTGGATGCTTGGTGAAACTCTGGTACTTAGTCCTGTTGTTGCTGTTGCATTGTTCATTCCACTGCTCGGTAAACAAAAAGCTCTTAGCCTGGTGCCTAGGGATTGATAAGAATGGCACCAGGCACAAGTCTGGGGAGAGCATTCTGCAGGTGGTACTACTGAAAAGTGTTGCCAGCCTCTTCACTTCTCTCAGATGCTCAGGTGGGGCACATAGAAAAGGACTTCAAATGAAGACTGCAGGGACTAGGCTGGTTTGTATGAGGAGAGGCAGTCCCTGAATTATTGTGCTCCTGAGCCTTGTAGGGCTTTAAAGGTCAAGGTGCAATCAGGCTCTTTATTTTCTTGGGGGATGGGACCATAGGCCAGAGGATTGAGCACTTTCTTTGCATGCACAAAGTTCCAGATTCAATCCCTGGCATCTCTAGGTACAGCTGGGAGAGACTCCAGCCTGACACCCTAGAGAGCTGCTGTCAGTCGATATCTACAGTACCAATATAGATGGACCAGTAAGGACCCCTCTGCACTATACATTTACAGCAGTAGTATATTGCTTCAAACAATCAGTTTCCCCCAGAGAATTCTGGGAACTGTAGTTTGTTACGGGTGCTGACAGTTGCTAGGAGATTCCTATTCATGTCACAAATCTACAATTCCTAGAGTTATTGTTTTTATTTATTATATTTATTAGACACTTTTCGTAAAATAAATAAATAAAATGAGTTCCCTGGGAAGAATAATTGATTGTTAAACCACACTGAGAAGTGTATCTCTGTGAGGGGAATAAATCTAACGACTTTAAACACCCTAAGAAACTGCAGTTCCCAAGATGCTTTGGGGGAAGCCATGATTGTTTATAGTGCTATGATACTGATTTAAATATATAGTGCAAACAGAGCATACGACAGCTCCTTTTCTCCTTAACGTCCGCTGTCCTTTTGCTTCATGCAGATAAAATGTGGGGCAGGGGGGTGGTATTATCTCCTCTTCCTTTGCAGCGGTAACTGTGGTGGGCACTCTCTCTTAGGGTTTCTTCCTTGCCTGGACTAACATTAACGGAAGTCTTTTTGGAGTGCCTTGTAATCTAATTAGGGAGCGAAATATTTGATCAATTCGAAAGCTCTCTATTAACTTTCCAACCCATTTTTCCAGTCCCCATAACTGTAAGTGGTTCTCTGGTGTGTCGCTCTCTGAGAGAGCAGCCCCTTTACTGCTACTGGTTCCCAGCATGAAGTCCAGTCTGGTGACATAATTTGTGACACAGGAAGGTGGTGGTCAGCAATGAATGCATGAAAGGAGCTGGAGACTTCACCCTTTGGCCTTGCTGAGGTAAGTTCTATTATGTGCCAAGAGGTTTTGAGTAAAAATAAATAAATATTGTTCCTGTGAAAAGAACACTCAATGAGGCTGAGTACACATCATACATTTTTTTAAAAACAACATCAACATTAAATCTCCCCCCAAAAGAAACCTGGGAACTGTAGTTCGTTGTGGGTACTTGAAATTGTAGCCCCTGGATTCTTTTTCTTTCTTTTTTCCCAGAGAAGGGTGTGCTTTAAATGTATAATATGTACATAGCCTCAGTCAAAGGAATGATGAAAATAATAGAACTTACCCTTTTTCAAGCAGAAAACACCTACCAACTGGTGAATGTCTCCAGCGGGAGAGGGGAGGAAGATCGTATCTTGTTTAGTGTAATGTTCCTGCTGATCAAAACCTTAAATCTCTCCTTTTTCTCATTTTACTTAGTTGTACAAATTTGAAAGAGAGCTAAGAGCTAGTCAAGTTTGAAGGATCAGCTTTCATTCTGGTGAATAATTGGGATGGTGATTGCTGGCAAAATAATTCTTCATATGTGTATTTTGGGGATTGGGTTGGGGATAGTTTTTTTCAAGGTATTGTGCTTCCTCTCCCCACTGGGGTAATAGTGCCTCTTTGTATTGGATGACGCTTTGGAGAAACGTTTTGCATTGTGTAACAGATAATCAAATAATACAGCTATCAGTGGGTACATCATAATTAGGAAACACTTCTTGATCGCCACAGCCAGGGTGTCTGCAGTGCTCAGTAGGACAGAATAGAAATGGGGAACCTTTTTGCAGCCCAAGGACCACATTCCCTTCTGAGAAATCTTCTAGGGTCCATATGCCAGTGGTGGGCAGGGCAACAAATGTAAACTTTACCTTTGTACAGCAGAACATTTTCCTCACATGCTCACACACGCCCCTTCTTTTTCCTCCATCCATACAAGCAAAAGGTGGTCTCAGAAATCAAGGGCATATTCCAGCAAGGCATATTGAGATGCGAAGCAGGGTCACTGAGGGTTGTGACTTAGGGAGATTTCCCTAAGCCAGGTATATTTGGCTCCTGGGCCTAAGGTTCCATATCTTTGGATAGACAGATTTCTGCTGGTATCTTACAGAATGATAGTTCACATCATAGAATGGCTTTTGGTCCCCCACCCCCCTTCCATTTGTCAACAGTCAAAGCCTGAACACCTTTCGGCAGTGTAAAATCTACCTTGAAATAAATCTGAGGGTTGTAGCCAATCCTACTCAGATTAGGTAAATTGAAATTTATAAGCATCGTTAATTTAGGCATGTTCATTTCAGTGGGTCTTCTCTGAGTACAACTTCTTTTGATACAACCTTGGATTTATAGGGAACCTGTTAGACCCTTGACATAAATTTGCTGCTCCTCAGTGCTAAGCAAAGTTTGTGAGACTTAGATAGGAGGGCATCTTTGGTGCATTTATAATAGTGCCTCCCTATTTATGTGTCATGGTAGATGGTTGTATGGCTGCTAGCAATGGGCAACCACCTCTCCTGTTTGGTATGCTAAGTGCATTTTGTGTTCATTTCCTTCCAGATCAGTCTCAGCGAGGCAGCCTCTTCACCTTCTTCCTGAACAATCCTTTAATGGCATTCCTATTTGTCTCTGGATTATCAAGCATGCGCAAAGGATTGTGGGACAAGTGTCATGATTACCTTCGCAAAATCAACCGGGATATTGCACAATTGCTGACTCATTCCCGTTCCATAGGTATGTACTGTAGGTATGCTTAGACCAAGGGAACCATGCAGCTGAAAATGAACAAAGATGATGAGTTTGTTATTTTTACTATAAAGGGGGTTGTATCACATCTTAGTCCTATTCAGAGTAGACAGATTGATGTTAATGAGTCTGACTAGCATTAGATGCAACTCAGAGTCTCCTTTCCACTCCAGAAATTTAAAAAATAACTTTCTGAATTCAGCTTTTCTTTAAGAGCTGCCTTCTTACTTTCTGCAGATCAGGCCTTTCTCCAGTTTTTTGGAGACGAATTCCTTCGCTTACTTCTAACAAGATTCATCTTTTGCTCAGCTACCATGAGGATGCACAAAATCTTCCGGGTATTTATCTATTATTTATTTTATTAAAAAATCATACTGCTTGAAAATCTCAAAGCAGCATTGAACTCTTCCCTTCTTGTTGTCAAAACAGCTCTTTGATAGATGCTGACTGTGGATTGTATCCAACGAAGCTCTACTTTGAGTAGACCCAGTGAAATCAAAGCAGCCGTCAAGTTTTTAGCAACATTAGGCCCAGTCCTGTAGGAATGCTCTCCCTAAGGAGGCTCAGCAGGCACCTTCTATTTTAACCTTTCAAAATTTGCCATAAACCTTTCTATGCCACCAAGCACAGACAATTAAGAAAACATCTATGATAGTTATGCTGATTATTATATTAAATTTTTACACAGCTTTCTTCATACATGTGTGTCTGTGTGTGTGTTTAAAAAAAATAAGGTAAAATTTAAAATCACAGATCATCAGCATAAATATATCTTGTTTGTCCCTCTCTTCCTCCCAAAGGAGCTCAGGGGTAGCAAACAATAAAACAATAAAAACACCTTTAAAACAATTCCAGATACAAACTGGAAAAGAATCTCTACTTAAAAGGCTTCTTGGAAGAAAGAGGTCTTCAGTAGAAGCTGAAAAGAGGACCACTTAGATATTTTTCATGAAATTGCAATGATTACTGTACTGGAAAATTGAAATTCTATTTTTTCTCTCCTCCTCTTCCCCGCTTCCTATAGCAGGAAACTAGAAATTATCCAGAATCCTACCCCCAGTTGCCAAGGGACGAAACTGTGGAGAATCCACACCTCCAAAAGCATATTTTGGAGTTGGCTTCCATGCTGGATGTTCGAAATGTGTTCCTGGAAACCACGCTTGATGATTATTAAAATGGAAATACACATTCTGGCTTTCTTACTGCAATGGGGTGTTTCCCAGCCACAGATTTTTGAAATGGTGCAGTTTTCTAATGTGAAGATCCACAAAAGGAATTTACTTGATTTTTATTTTTAAACTTAATGATTATTTTTTTAAACAAATGGAATGGCTGTGGGCACGGCTGTTCCATTCTGTATGGGGTCAATTTTATAAACTAATCCCTCCTGCATCTTTTTAAAAAAATTAAAGACTTAAAGGAATCCCTTGGGTTTAAAATTCTGGTTTGTGGTGGTTGAAAACCAGCGACACATCATAAATGAGCCTAAGTATTTAGGGGGGAAATGCTATTGGTCACTTTTCGCCCTTGTATGTGGAAATTCTTTATTTTTGTACGATTTTTAAAAATTTGGAAGCAAAAACAAAACACAAACAAACCAAGAAGAAGACCTCTTCTGTCCCCAAAGATTCTGGATTTGAAATGTGAAACATGGGATCACTCATTGCAAAGCAGCAATAGCAATAATAAAAAGTCTTTCAAAACAAGATATGTATGGCCAACTCAAGAAGGAGCATCACTTTTGAAGGGATCGCAGAAAATGCAGTGTTCCCTACTCCCATAAATCCCCTTATCCAGATGTTAAAGCTATGTTGCATGTTGATTAAGAATGCAGGACTTTTACCCCATCTCAGCCTGTGAAGGAATCACCTCCTGACATAGGAATCACATCAAGAGACTGGCCCCCATCTCTTTATTGGACCACCCTCCGTGCCTCTTGCAGAGCCATGACGATCTTCCTGCCCTGGGAGGAAGGTCAGAACCAGTCAGATTTTGGGTTCTGAAACCTCAGAAGGAGACAATCTGCCTTCCTCCGCCACACAATGAAGTATCATTCCTCAGCTTCTGCCCAGAGACTTGTATCTAGGGATGGAAAATGCCAGCCTCTCTCTCTGCACATGAACACATGGCAAGGAACTGCTTCAAACTACCACTGCCACACTTGGACTGTGAATAAACCCTTAACCTGTTTGTGGTGTTCCCCAGATCCAAGAGAGCCACTTTTCTTACCCCCCACTCCTACCCAGTCTTTTGTGATTTGACAACACAAGTTGATGCTGTATAGTGGGGGAAAGATCACTGCCTTGCCTCTGTGGCTAAGCTGCTCAAAATAAAACCTTGTTTATAGTTGTGGGAAAGGCACGTCCCTCCCCTCACTGCCTGTGTAAAACATGAATCTTCCCTGGCATAGCTGTGTTTAGATGAGAAGGTGTGGGGGAACATACTGACTTTTCATTTGAGCCCTTAAGTATTTATTCTGTCTACAGCAGGTGCAGGGGACCTTTAGCCCACCAGGTGTTGCTGGATACAACTCCCATCAGCCTTGGCAAGCATATGGCCTTTGACCAAGGATGATGGGAGTTGTAGTCCAGCAGCAATTTAGAGGGCCAATCTACAGGAATTTGAAGGCTGCTGCCAGAGGGTTTTTGCTGGGGTGTTAAGGGGAGGGGAGCAATGCAAGGGAAGCTAAACTGCCTGAAGGCAGCCTGTCTGTTTTCAACATATGTTAGGAAGATACTAGTATATAATTATAATTGAATAGGAATGCTGCAGCAGAAGGAAAGGGTTGCTGGGGAAGGGTGCTGCTCTCAAATTGTCCTCAGCACCCAGCTTTTTAAGGCAAGTTGTGGCTCAAGAGGTCTACCCCCACTCCTATAGAACCATCCTGGAAAAGACCTCAGTGGGGTTTTTTTGCCCACCAAGGAATATGTTCATCTTTGAGTACAGCAACAGGCTTTGAAAGACTTAGAATGTAAAGAACACATTCCGTTTCATTTGAAAATGGATAGGAAGTCCTGGCAAAATTACACAGCATAGGTTTGTGTGTTAAGTGTCTTCCAGATGGTCCTGGAAGGGCTGCTGATAAAGACTCCTTTGGTGGTCATCTTGCAAATGTTGTGGGGAGTTGTTGGCCAGTACATTCAGGATTAACCCACCAAACACAGCACACATTTCAGGCTTTATTTTTTTAAGCTTATTGAGCATTTTCTGTAATTCTGCAGTTGTGGGGTATCTTTGAGATGTCAAATAGGAAAAACAAGAGTTTTGTTGTTGCAGCTTGGGTTTCATGGAGGCCAAGGAGAGAACAATGGAGTAAGTGTTTCTTTTTCATCTTTTTCTTCCTGAATCTGTTTTGTCCGCATAAAATATTGCTTCCTTCGTATCTCTTCCAGCAGGCTGCCATGTACGCCGCTGCCCAAAGTATGATGCAATAGCCAACAAGCTGGGCACAACAGCAGAACTGAGATGCATTCCAGACTCTGAGAAGGCAATGCTTGGGAGGTGTAGCGACAGGTGCCTTAGGTCGGGCAAAAAAAGTGCAATGGGGCATGGGCAAGTAGATACAGAGTTTTTGCAGAGATGTTGTTCTCTTCCCTGCTCCCCAGTGAGCTTGCTTCTAAAATGCCTTCACTTTTGACAGGCAATTGGAAAGAACAGTTTAATTGCCAAGTTGTTTCCATCAAGTTAGGTTTGGTAACTGGCACTGCTGCATTTTTTCCCTGGGGTGCTCCCATTTTCCTGATTTTTTAAAAAGTAAAATAACAACAGTGTAGGTAAAAGGTGTTTGTTATATGTATTATATGCACAGTCTGCTAGCTTGTGGAGGGTGCTTCTTGTAAATTGTGTGTGTGTGTGTGTGTGTGTGTGTGTGATAGCTTGAGAACCATGTGAATACGGAATTTTTTTAAAAAAAATCTAAGCATAGGTGCTGAGCAGCATTTGTTCTATTGCAAGGGAGCACCGTTGATCAAGACAGTGGTTTCATGGGTCCATAATTCAGAAGCATAGTTTCAGCAATGTGAATTTCTTATTGGAGGACTTCACTGTCCAAAAACAGATTAGGGACTTGTGTAGGCCTTAAACTCGGGACAAGTATTTCATCTAATTCTTACTGAACTGTGACCTTGTAATGTTTGCAAACCAAAGGTTTGTGATGATGGACACACACTGACGTCCCTGAAACATTCTGGTGCCAATACGTCTCCCTGTACCGCCGATGTACCTCTGAGTAGTCTTTAAATGGCAAATGGTTCTTAGGGGAAATTTACTAAGAATATGGAACACTTGTGTTCATTTTGGAAGCCAAGGTTTCCATCAAGGAGATTCTTCCTTTTCAAGGTCCAAAGGTTTCTCTGGTCACCTGTGGTGATCATACGTCAGTTTCCACAGTTGGCTCTGACTTACCTTACTCCATGTTGCCTCATTTTAGCTGAAATAGCTTGTGTCCACAAGCTTGGAAATGAGATTTCTGCTTTAGAGTTTGCATTTTGTATTCTGTTCAAGTTTTGCTTTAGCTGTAGATTTAGGTTAAAACTGGATCCCAGCCATACATAGTCCAGCATAACAGATATGCAAAGTTCAAATAATTAAAGGACTATATTTTTAAAAGCAAATAAGGACAGATATTACAATTTTGTTTTAAGAATATCCAGTCTACCACATTGATGTAATCTTATCTTGATATTTTCTGCTGCAGCTTCTTTTCTGTAACAAGCCTGATGGTTTGCCTGCAAAGATCTGCAGGCTTGATATAGAATCAAACCAAATTAATAGTTGAGGAAAGTATTTTCTGGCCCTGTTACATATAGGACAATCAAACGAATAGTGAGGGACACCCTTCACTGTACCAACTACACAAATACAGGATATTCCTATCGTTGTGGCCACAAGGATGTGGCAAGAAATGTTTGCTGAAATCGAAGGCAGGCAACCATTCTCCTTTTCCATACCACATATTGCTCAAGGAAATGCTCAAGTGATCATGTGGTACTATTTGGGCTGATCTCCACATCAAGCAAAGGGAACAAATCTGCTGGATGAAGACATTATCCATTTTTGAAATTATGCTACTAGCTTTAAATTTAGAAAAATATGATGGAGAGATACTGAAAGACCTTACCAGATGAATTGGTCTTTGTATCCAGATCCCCCCTTTCATATATTCTACAAAAGTACTACATTCTATTTGAACGGCTTCTTTTTTTAAAAAACAACCAACAACTTAGATTTAAGTGGATAAGTAAGTCTGGCATTGTAGTTTATGTTTCTAGCTGAAATTGGGTAAAGAAAAGTTGGCTTCTCTAATGCCTACATAAGGCACAGGTTGTAAACAGGAACATATTGTCTCAGTTTTGCTTGTACAATCGACTCTCAACTTATGAAGAGATTATGTTGCGGGTATAGTACACAAAGCCAAAATCATGTATAGTAAAAAACAACAACAAACCCCCCCACAACCCATTCCTCCTGTACCTCCAAATGCCATCCCAAGGCCACCTGTACTCTTCCAAGGCTTCTGAAAACTCTCCCTGCCCCTCTGACCACTCTCTCAAGGTGCGTGCAATGGCAGGTGGGATTGCCAACATATTTTTCCCCAGACACCTGCCCCCTTTATAATTTATTTTTATTTTTTTTTGGCCAAGTGCTTAACTATGTGCATAAGTTGTGAGTCAACTGTTTATTATGTTGGTGCAGTCAACTTTAAAATCCAGAAAGACAAATTAAGGAGTGAAAATGCTTTGTCAGAGATGGGGAAGGTGTGGGAATCCAGTTGTTGTTGGGCCAGATGATCACAATTAATAGTTTCAAGGACTTAAAAGACTCTGGAGACTATCTGCTGATTTTCAATATGGGCCAATATACTAGCTGTTTTTGAGCCAGCATTGTTGGGTTGAAGTTTCCAGCAACACCTTGTCTAGGAAGAGTATGTTCTCAGGACATGGTACAGCTCTTTATGAATATGAAGTATAGAATCAGTATTACATAAACCACCAATATTTCCCCCCCCTATGGTGTGTTTGTACATATACAGAAATACACCACAGAGCAAAAAATGTAGGTAGTTCATGTAATACTAAACAAGCCCTGATACTGGAGAGGCGAAACAGTACCGTTGGCCAAAGCAGAGATGTAAGAATGAAGAGTCTAGTAATAAGTCTTCCTTATCCTGCAGCCTAAGTCTTGGCACTTCTTATCATCTCTCTGCCTCTCCTTGATGACATTGCTCTGCATGTGCAGAGCCCACCCTGCATAGGTGTTGCCAAGGGGGGCAGTGAGGGGCAGCTGCCCCCCAATCACTAACAAGAAAAATACATATCTGCCCCCCCAAAAGGTCTGCCCCCCCCAAAAAAAAATCCTGCTACGCCCATGCAACCCTACTTTCAAATATGCAAACCTGACTAGCACCTGTTACATAGATTTTTTGCCTCCAGTGCGGTAGAAGCCTTTGGTCAAGTGAGCTTTTCCTTCAACATAGATTGATATTGTTGTAATACTTCACAGATTTGAACCCAGGAAAAAGGAAAGCTCTCTCGCCTTCTTCCTTTAGCGGTTCTGGTGGAAAGTGAGCAGTAGGTTTTAGAGTTTGTTGGGGCTTCAAGCACTTAACTGTATTGTTCTGAATATATTACAGCACTGCTATATGCTGGCATGGCAATAATAAATTAGCTCTGGTTGAGACCCTTAAAGCCATAACTTGCTTTTTGCAGTGTATTTTAGTAATGGTTTCCAAATAGAAAAACTGCTCTTTTGTGAGTGTGGAGAGAAATGATATTTTGATCTGAAATGGCTGCTTGGACACGTCTTGGAGACTAGAAAGGCAAAAGGAAAAGCTGAGAGTAGTCTTGAATTTAGGTGGATCTCCAAAATTAGAAATTGATGTTCATGTCCCCCTGTGAACTTGCTTTGAATCCAGGTTGTTGTCTTATGCTTAGTGGAAGGGGGGGAAATTAGGGATTGGACAAGACTTCCTGCTGTGTTAGGATTTGATTCCCTTTTTCATTTAATGAGCCTCACATTAAAAAAAATAAAAATGTAGGCACTTCCAAAGCATATTCTCTTGTGCATAACGGTTTTAAAGTCTGCTTTTTCCTGTTAGGTCTTTTCATCATATAATACTCAGTGGTCTTGCCACATAAATTTCTGCAGCTGGGTGAACCCTTGTATTGTAATTCGATCACCAGACACAGGGAGCCTTTCTGTGCTGCATCTCCTGCAGTGCCATCCTCCAGAGAGGAGTGGAGGGCATTCAGTTAATAGGATGGCTCCAAGGCATTTCAAGTCTTTCAGGTCTTTTGCCTCCTCTTCCAGAGTGAAGGACCATCTCACCCTCCAGTCCTGCCCTGCTTCTGTCAGGTTCCTTTTCTTTTGGAGGAATTTATTGGGACTGGTAAAAGAGTTACTGTCTTTTTAAGAACTCAGTTGCAGAGGGAATTCTAGGAAATGGGGGAGGGGTGAACTACAACGGGGACCCACCATTTTTGTTTGTTTTGTTGCTTCTGCCAGTTGTGACAGAAATGAAATCCCTTAAAGGGCCCCTAAAGAGGGTGGCGCTGTGGTCTAAACCACAGAGCTTAGGACTTGCCGATCAGGTCGGCAGTTCAAATCCCCGCGACGGGGTGAGCTCCTGTTGCCTGGTCCCTGCTCCTGCCAACCTAGCAGTTCGAAAGCACGTCAAAGTGCGAGTAGGTAAATAGGTACCGCTCCGGCGGGAAGGCAAATAGCGTTTCCGTGCGCTGCTCTGGTTCGCCAGAAGCGGCTTAATCATGCTGGCCACATGACCCGGAAGCTGTATGCCGGCTCCCTCAGCCAATAAAACGAGATGAGCGCCGCAACCCCAGAGTCGTCCGCAACTCGAGCTAATAGTCAGGGGTCCCTTTACCTTTTAATGAGCTGCCCAAAGCATCTCTTGATGGTGTTATACGGTGGTACCTCAGGTTAAGAACTTAATTCGTTCCGGAGATCTGTTCTTAACCTAAAGCACCACTTTAGCTAATGGGGCCTCCCACTGCCGCTGCGCAATTCTGTTCTCATCCTGAAGCAAAGTTCTTAACCCAAGGTACTGTTTCTGGGTTAGCAGAGTCTGTAACCTGAAGCATCTGTAACCCGAGGTACCACTGTATAAGTCGTTTTGGTCTGGAGAAAAGCTTCTGCAGGGCCTGTTGGGCTCCTCACACAGTAACATAGGGAAAAAATCAGGCAAGTAAATGCTGGATATGCAGGCCCAGTACTTGCCAGTACATCCCCCCTCCTCAGGACTTAAGGCAAAGTGGCCCTTTCTCTCCACAGACTTCCTGGCTAGTCCAAAATACACACTCTCCCCTCCTCCACTTCCTACATGTCTTCCCAGAAATAGCTGCCTTCATGGTTAAATCTCTCTGGATTTTGGGCAGGGCTTGAGGTTTGTCTCCTCACACTTTTCTCAGACAGAAGGAGCCTGGGATGGGCTGTGTCTGGATCCACAGTGACATTTGCTGTCTGAAGATTTCTGAATTAACATATCTTCCTGAAGATTTTACATTCACTTCCTGCTTTAGCATCTCTCTCTCTCTCTCCCCTTTCCTCTCTAATCCCAGCTTATTACATTTGTATTAATAAAAGTATTGTTACTTTATTATTATTGCCAGTGTCCATCTAGCCCAAAGGCGGTGGGGGAGGTGGGATGCTGACGCCCACTGGCAGTCCCTTGACCGTTTGCAAAGCTATTGCTGGTAGCAAAATCTCTACAATGAAGGATGAGGCTAAGTGCTCTGGACACCCAAACGGGACCGACTTGTGACCACAACATGCAATCAACTTAAGTGGTTATTGCTGTTGGTGTTGCTGAATATGCTAGTGGTTCAGGAAACTTCAAGGTACAGATCATTTAACTCTAATCAGTTTTAAATCTTCCACTTGCTGATCGTCTTATCTATCAGACAAAGTTAATTTTCAGCCTTGCCTTGTGATCCTCTGGAATACAAATCTCTACACTTCCTATGTTACAGAGAATCCTGAACGAATGCTTTGAGAATAAGGCTGACTTTCATTCACTCTTTCTGCTCTGCTGTGCTAGCACCCAATGATATGTAAATGTAATGCACTAAGGTACCCATTTAATCTTATTTGTTAGAATAGTTCTCGCATCTAAAGTGGGTCTTCTTCGTTTTCTTCCAAGGGTAACCTAGCCAGCACTTCACTCTGAAGTTTCAGAAACAAAGTTTGTCCTGGAATCTGTGTGGTTTCTCATTTAGAATCTATTTTGTATTTAGCCATGTCTAAAGTTTCAGTCTATGCTTCCTTGGAAGCAAATTCCAATGAAACAGTAGAGCATATGCAAGAAGCAAATGTCAGATGTACACTAAGTAGAAAATATGCATCTGCTGCCAAGTGAGAAGCTCCCAGCATTCAGTGCAGGCTTCTTTAGCCCTTTTATCATTGTTGTTAAGCCATGCTTAAGCTGGGCAGCAGAAGCAGAACATGGACTAACCTTCCTTAGATAGAATTGCTCATATCTAGGCCAGGATCAGCTAAACTGTGATCCTTCACATATTGCCGGACTCCCGTCTTCCATCACTCCTGACCATTGGCTATGCTGCCTGTGGCTGATGGGAGTTTGAGTCCAACAAGATCTGGAGGGCCACAAGAAGTTAGCCCCCCCCCCCACTATGCCATAGCCTAAAGCACAACAACCAACTCTCCTTCCTCCACCTTCTTGTCCTGTTGGGCTGCCAAATGAGGATGAGTAAAGGGATAAGGAGATAATTAAAAACAATAAACATTCTACTGCTTCCTCTAAGAATAGAGCACATTTTTGCATTTCTCTGGAAAAACTGAAAATTACTTAGGAGGAAGTGTGCCTTTTAGGTAAATGCATCTGTAATCAGCAGGCTGGTTTTAAACTAGGAACTGCTTACTATTTCAGTTTTTTCTGGCTGAGCTGACAGTGATGAACAAGCAACAGTTGGACATCTTGTAATGATGCTACAAGCAACGATTCCTTGAACAATGCATTGAAATTAGATGTCAGATTCTATCTTTATTTTTTTTAACTGGTGGCTTTTGAATTTTAAATACCACTAAGGCCTGATTACTGATTCTATTGTGGATCTTTAAGCCTCCGATTTCTGTGTCATTTTTGCATGTTGATGCATCTTTCGTTTGCTTATGTGTGCCTTGTAAGCTTCTAGATCTGCAGATGCTCGGTTTGACTATAGAAAAATGGTAGTATGTTCTCTGCTATGGTGATTCTGCTCATCTTTTGCTCATGCAGGCATGTTTTGGATAATGCAGCAGGAAGCCTATGTACAATAGATTAAGAATAGCACTGAACCCTGCCGCACAATTGAAGGAAAGGATTAAACTAATATGCATCAGCAAGCTTTTTAAAAAATAAAATAAAATATTGGACAACACCAACAGCTTTTAAATTGGGAAGGGCTATGAATACACAGAAATCAAGTTTCAGACTCCAGTGCTAGTCTTAGTGAGATGGGATCCCTGCTGAAATTCTAGCAAACATTAAATTGAAGTCAAGCGATGTGGTGTAACATTTTACCTAGAATGGCACATTCCCCACATTGCTAATATACTTGCAATTAAAAAACACACCAAATAAATAACGTTGTATTAGAAAATAACATGCCTACTTTTTTCTTTTTTAAAAACAACTTCATTTGGAAACTAATAACATGACTTCTTAGTGATAAAAACAAGATAAATTTTTAATCTGTGGCAAATGCTTGTCTGTGGTTGAAATGTTTATTGAACTGTGATGCCAGTTGTAGGGAATATACAGCTGTATCTCTTAGAATCTCTTTCTCAAAGGGATTGAAGCACAAGCGTTTTACATGTACCTAACCTGTTTTCAGTGCTGCTAGTTCATAGTGCATGTGATGATGCTGTAGGGGAACCCCTGTAACGGTTCACAAAGCCACTGTTACATTTATTACATAACCACGTCTTTGGTGCCAGTCTATCTATGTTATGACTTGAGATTTTTACAACATTCCTGATCTGACCAGTGTGATGTGATGCTTTTGTTTTCTGATGCTGAGAAGATCAGGGGTCATTCTTGTTTACAAGGTTCTAAATGGCTCCCCCCCCCCTTTGCCAAGAGTTAACACACCATTACACACACCCCATTCGTGTGGAAACCCAATCTTTTTCTTTTTCTTTCTCTTTCCTTTCTCTCTTTCTCCCTTTTCTCGTACAAAGTTTGTGTGTCTAATGCATCTGAATTACCAAGCCATAAGCCCAACCATGGATGTTTTCCTTTCTTGTCCCATCTGACATTTCTTTGTTGCCTGATATTTATAATCTGCGCTGTGGTTTGTACAGATGTGTTTTCCCAAGGGTTCAATGAAAGCTATCTCCGCAAGATAGTAACAGCTGGGCATGTGGCAACCTTTTGTAAATTTGGCGCGTCTGCCACTCCCTTCTGTTTACTGCTTTTGGGAAGACAATTCCACTAAATAAAATTTGCAATCTAACACTGTGACTCTCTACAGACCTAACATAGCATCAAGGGAACAAAATACTGTAAAAAAATGCTTTTTATGTTGTGTTTAAGTAACAAGAATATGACATTTCTGGGGTTTTGCTGTCAGTGTATTTAAGGCTTTCACGTTGGTTAATGTTTGCTTGAAATGTGAGTACAATTATCGGTTGTGAATTATTGTACATGAATTTTGTATCTGAGACCCACTCAAATTATATGTACTACCAATATACAATAAACATATTTGCTTAAAAGTGTGCATTTCAGCCTTCAGGAATAGGTGGGCTACACATTTAAATGAATGAAACTCAATCATTACTGTTTATCATTATAATTCTCAACCACATTGATGAATAATAATGTTATTTTCAATCATCTTTAAGAGCAGGAAGGCCCTCTTACACAGCCACTCTTCCAGTTTTCATGAAAATCTCATTACATTCTGGCTTTAAAGAAATAAAATATAAGAGCCCTGCTGGGTCAAACTCAAAGCCTACATATAGTCTAGCATTTTGTTTTCACAGTGGCTAACAAGATTATGGAACATCCATAAACAGGACATATGAACTAAAACTCTCTCCTCCTGTGCCCCAGAAACTGGTTTTGGGGGGCATACTACCAATATATAGTAATTATGGCTATTTAAAATCAAGGCAGTGAATTCTTGGGAAAAATAGTTAGGAAATGCCAGGCTTGGTGGATTTTTTTAAAGCCTTGGATTATAGACCGAAGAACCCACCTGCGTTAGCAGTACATTGTGCTGTTTTTTCTTCCTGTGATGTCACACACCGGTCAATGACAGCAGGTATCTTAAATTTGGTTCTAGAAATGAAAATAACCTGGAAATTTCTATCGAGAAGTGGGTTAAACATGAAACTATATGAGGGAAGCAATCAAAAAGGCTTTTGGGGGGTGGGGAATCAACCCCTCCCCACCCACTACCAGCAGAAATGCATTTTCTTCTTGCATGGCCGGCCATCTTGGGGCCAGAGTCACATTTCATTCTCGGCCCCGCCGGCTGGGGCTGATGGGCTTTGGAGCTGAGCAACATTTGGAGGGCCCAATGTTCCTGCCACCCCGGGGTAGGCAACAGCCGACCCCTCTAGTGCCCCAATGTCCCGGGACATCGCGAATTCACAGATCCGGGAATGTCCCGCTTTCGCTTAGCTGGCAAGGAGACGGAGAGCTGCCGCCGCTTTTCAAAGTGCGCGGGCAAATGCCGCTGCCTTGCCCTTGCCTAGCGCGGCGGAAGGGCTTCAATGCTGCAGCTTCCTCGGGGGAGGGGGGCAGACCTTTCAACAAGGGGCCGGGCTCGAAGCTGCGCTCTTGGCCGGCGATGAGCAGCGCCCCGTTGCGGGCGGAGTCCGGCGCGCTCAGCTCCATGCCGTTCATGTGTATCATCCTTGTGTTGAGAGGCAGCGGGCGGTGGGGTCTTGGAGGGACTGCCTTGGCTGGGGGGGCGGGCGACGAGGAAGGAGGGCAGCCGAGGCGAAGACTGCTGCACTAGAGCAGAGGAGGGAGATGATGGTGGGGGAAGCGGGGAGCAGCGGGGCAGAAGTGCCATTGCAATCCGGCGGGGCGCCCTTGCCCGGCAGCAGGAGGGGAGGAAGGAGCCGAGTGGTGAGGGGCAGCTGCGTCCACGCCCCCTTCTTCACCTGCTGCTTCCCGACGGCCGGATCTAGCCGCGGGATCCAGCCGCGGGTGGCAAGCGGCTTTGCGGGGAAGCGATGATTTGCAGGGGCGTCTCCTGCTCCCGGGTTGCGCGCGAGCTTTCTCTGCGGGCTTCAGCGGGGCTTGCCTGCCCGCCTGCCTGCTTGGAAGTCAGCGCCTTTCAGCCTGGGGCAAATCGACATCAAGGCTTCAGCTCCCACTTACCCAGGCGGGGTGGGGGAATAACAAAGGAGGGGCCGATTGTGACATAAGGCACCGTAATGATGCTACAGGGGACGTGGAGACAGGCTCCCAGCACAGTGGCAGCGCTGCCTAGCGGGGCTTTGAAGTGACAGTAAAACATCAAGATTCAATATTGTCTCCCGAAGCAGACGGATTCCAAAACCAACTTTTAGAAGAATATTTAGCAGCTTTGCAGAGAGACTGGGTCTTAAAAGGTTAAGTATGGATTGGACCCTGGCTGGGACCTTCTGCCTGTGTAACTGCCCCTGAGCCCCTAGTTGGCGGGACCTCTGTCCCAGCCCTTCTTGACAGGTGGAAGAGCTTGAAACTTGGGGAATGATTTGGAAGGGATGCTAACTCATGAGAGAAAGAGGTAGTTACCCCTGTTACATCATATGTTAGACTTGGGGTGGGAAGGGAGGTGGTTTTCTTTCTTTGTATAGAACAGCACTTTTTAAAAGTATTAACTGTGGATTACAAATTTTAAAAAAGCTAATGAGTTTGGCAAACTGTAATACTGTTTACGTTTCTCTTTTATTTAGTTAGTTGTACTGTAATCATGTAGTAAATAGACATAAAATAATGAAAACATTAATAAAATCAGCAGTTAAAATATACATATTTAAGAAACACATGCAGTATTGAATACACTGAGGCTTCATTGCAGGGGGTTGGACTAGATGACACTCTGGGTCGCTTCCAACCAAAATGCAAAACTCCATGTATCTGAAGAAAGAGCAAAGCTTGATGGCAGAACACCTGCTTCACATGCAGAAAGTCCCACGTTTGATCCATGGCACCGTATTGGTCTCCTTTGTGTGCTGCTTTCATGTTTGCCTCAAACACTGCAGAACACTGCAACTTCCTATACTCCTCCTTGAACTCCAAGGAACTCAGGGGGCCATTTATAGCTTCCTCCTGCCCCAAGCAGGAAATTGAGCCCTGCTCTCCCAGGTCCAAGCTCAGCACTCTAACCACTAGGCTACATGGACTCTCCTGGAATCTTGGCATGCTGGCCGTGCGTTCCATGTCACCAAGCAACGGTGGCTGTGACTGTTTGAACTGAGGTTCTGGCATCCTCAGCGTCGAGAGGTTGGCAGAGGTTTGCTGTAGTGACCCTTGCTTATTTAGATTAGAATATGGCATCTCGGAGACTCCTGGAGGTAAGTGAAAGTTGGCATTTCCAGGGGACTTAGCTTTAGGACGTAGAATAATGGTATCACCAAGTTTGGCAAAGAGCTATCAAAGGTGAAAGGAAGCTTCTGTTTGTGTTTGTTGGTTTGTTTATTCGAATGTGAGCCTGTGACTAGGGAGTGTCTTGTTTTTGATTTTGTATAAGCCTCTCTGGGAGCCTTTTTGGCTGAAAAGAGGAGTACAAATGCTCTGAATGAATGAGTATGTTCTCCCCGTGGGCATCTCTGACCTTCATCTCTTGTTTCGGGTCTTTGGCACCTTCCTTCCTGTGGAGCAGCTCTTGGAGGCCAAGTGCTTCCTGGCCAGTGACCTTGCTGCTGAGAGCACCTTCGAGCCCTTGGACATCTCTCACTTGCTGCAAGAGTTCAGCGGCAAAGCAGTGGAGGTAGGATGCTGCCAGGGTAGGAGAGAAGAATCTCCGCCTTGAAGTAGGGGAGTCCACCCCATGCCATTGACACATGTTTGTTGGACCTGGAGGGCTCCCGCTGTGGTACCATAGCCAGGATTAGGTCCTTTAACAGGAAGAGCAACAGAGCAGAAGCCAAGAAGGCAGGGACAGGCTCTGTCCTCTAGGCGAGGCAGCAAGGGCTGAAATTGGTGCAGGTTTCCCC
Source organism: Podarcis erhardii (assembly GCF_964252035.2). Taxonomy (NCBI): domain Eukaryota; kingdom Metazoa; phylum Chordata; class Lepidosauria; order Squamata; family Lacertidae; genus Podarcis; species Podarcis erhardii. Next base: position 38,818,591 of record NC_138504.1, read on the forward strand.
TCTGTTTTTGCCATCTGCAGAGATGCAGCAGCACAGAGGGGCTGATCCAGATCACTGAGGGATCCTTCTGGAGTGCAGGAGACCAGGGAACACCAAGCCATTTCCTCTCTCTGTGGCATGGCAGCAAGCAGTAGAGTTCCTGATGGAGCCGGACCACCTGTGGAGGGGTCAGGTTTAGAGGCAAAGCGCCTTTCTGGCCCCGCACCACTGCCCAGAGAACCAAATGGTCCCCTCCGTGCAATAATGTGCCATCCCTGAGCCAAGAGATCTGGCTGTTGCTGTGCCTGCAAGAGAATATGGCAGGAGGTTTTGGCTGACCAACAACTACTCCATCTGAAGGCTCAGCAGCTGCATCAGAGCTCCTTGGCAGAGTCTGCTACCACTGTGGTAAGGACGAATCCCCTGCTTTCTGGCTTCTTCTCCCCAGAGTAATATCAAGGGGTTTCCGTATTCTGCAGAAAAGCAGGGAAAGTGACTTGCACTTCTCTCTCTCCCAGCAACACCTGACCAGCCTGTTGCCCACCATCCTCAGGATGGATGAATACAAGGTACCTGTGCGCCATCACTTTCCACAGCTGCTGATAGCTGTTAACTTCCTGCATGCCCAGGAATTCCTCAACTGAGTAGCACATCACAAAGGGACAAATGGAGTCCCTTTTCCTTCAGCTTCTGGGGTTTTCTGGTTCAGCTTTATTTTCCAAGGGAGACTATCCTTTAAGTGGCTACTAGGGAGCAAGGATGCAGAAGGAATTTGATTATGTTTGCATGTCAAGGCAGATCTGCATAATTCATAATTTCTGGAAATAGCAACTTCTGGGGGAGCCTTGTAAATGTGGTTTTCCAATTTGGTTCTTGGTGTTTTGGCCATTGTTGGAGACGATAGTTTCTGGCAGGTCGTGTGTGGTGAACGGATGATGACCCTGGAGGTCATTGTTGAGACTGGCATCACCTTGAGCCACGTTGAGAAAGAGTCCACAATGATCAGGAACGTCTGACCTTGGAATGGGCCAGTGAAATCAATGTGGAGTCTTGACCACAGTGTGCGTGTCATCTCCCACTGTTGAATTGGGGCCTTGGGCATGGCTGGTTGGGACTCTTGGCAGGTCTGGCAGTGCTGGACCCACTCTTCTACTGCTGCATCAATGCCAGGCCACCAGACGTAGCTCCTGGCCAAAGCTTCCATGCAGACAGTGCCTGGATGACTCACATGGAAAGCCTCCAGCACTCTGGTCCGCAGCTTAGCAGGGATCATGACCCAGTTTCCCCATAGCAGGCATCCATGGTAGACTGACAGTTCATGTTGCTGGGGATGAATGGGGAGAACTCTGCATCAAGGCAACTCGCTGGCCACCCCCTCCACACCCAGTTGAAGATGCGGGAGATGGTGCAATCCTTTGCCAAGTGTGTGGCGACATCTGTGGCATGGAGCGGTGGCTGGGGCAGAGCCTCCAGTAGCATCACACCATAGTTTGGGGATGGGTTGGTGTTAATGTCTGCCAGTGACAGGTGGCTTAGGGCATCTGTGTGGCCCAGTTTCCTACCAGGATGATGGTGAAGCACATAGCCATATGCATTGAGAAAGATGGACCACCTTAGCATCCTTGGAGACTGGATCTGGATCTACTGATCAGGAGCGAAGAGGCCCAGCAGAGGTTTGTAGTCGGTCACAATTGTGAAGTGACGGTCGTAGATGTAGTCATGGAACTTCTTCACTCCTGTCACAATAGCCAGGGCCTCCTTGTCAAACTGGGCATAATTGCGTTCCATAGATGACAAGGTCCTGGAGTAGAATGCAGTGGGGGCCTCCCGCCCATCCAGCCACTGGTGGCTGAGGACCATGCCGATTCCATATGGGGAAGCATCAGAGGCAAGCACAACAGGCTTGGTCTCATCAAAATGGGTAAGGACGCTGTCAGAGGAGAGCAGGTGTTTGACAGCATTAAAAGCAGCATCCTGAGCATGGCCCCAGTTCCAAGCGGCTTTCTTGTCCAATAGCCTATACAGGGGCTCTGCTATTGCTGCCTTATGGGGAAGAAAGGAGTTGTAGTAGTTCAGCAAGCCCAGGAAGGCCTGCAGCTCTTGTTTTGAGCGTAGTGGTACAGCACTTTGGATGGCCTTGACCTTTGCCAGTGTGGGGTGGATGCCGTCAGCATCAATCAGGAACCCAAGGAGCTCAACCTTGGGCCCCCCTGGCATTTTTCTTTCTTCGCCATAAGGCTGGCGTCTTGGAAATGGTGCAGGACTTCTCAAAGACAGGCTGCAAGTTCTACCTCCGACTCCCCTGTGATGAGGACGGCATCAAAATAAGGAATGACACCCAGGAGGTCTTTCAGGACTCTTCCGTGAGGTTTTGGAAGAGGTCTGGGGCCACACTGACACCAAACTGTAGTCTCTTGACGCGGAAAGCCCTGCGGTGGGTCATGATTGCCTGTGTCTCAGAGGTAGCCTCAGCGACCAGAAGTTGTTGGTATGCCTGGGCCAAGTTGAGCTTTGCAAAGACTTTTCCACTGGCCAGCGATGCAAGGAGATGACTCACAACTGGAACAGGATACACATGCTGCTGCAGGGCCTTGTTGAGGGTGCACTTGTAGTCAGCGCAGATCCTCACAACCCCGTTTGCCTTAAGGGGAGTGACAATTGGGGTCTCCCACTGAACATGCAGGACTGGGTCAAGACCCCTTGTTCGATGAGGTGATCTAGCTCTCCATCAAACTTGGGTTTCAGGGCGAATGGCAGTCGCTGAAGTTGCAGTGGCAGGTAGTCCACCACAAAGCCACAACAAAGGCAGCAGTGGATTCACCTGAGGCCTGGTCTTATCTGTAGAAGGCATGCTGGCAGGCAATCTCTTATGACTGGGGAGCGAAGAGGGTCCTCAGCTTCAGCATTATTGCATCGAACGTTGTATCGCTCTGTTTGGCTGGGGCCACTAGAGCCTAGGCAATCTCTAACGTAGCAGGCCCACACACACTGAACAGCATAGCCCGCTTCAGTTTGGAGTCAGTCATGTTATTGGTTGCGAGGAAGAACTTAAGCCGGGTGGCATAGGAGTCTCATTTCCCCGGAACTGTGGTGTCAAATACCTCGATGTGGCCCTGGGTGGCCATGACACCCGCTCTGTGTGATCTGCCTTGTGGCTGCAGTCAGTGATTTCAGCTCAGTTGAGGCGACAGTTTTCCAGCAGTGCTTTCAGCTTGTGGGAGCTAGCCAAGGCTGCATACCTAGCCTTACATCCCACCTTCGTCACCAGTGAAGTGTAGGTGAGTTCCCATGAGGCAAAACACAGTGACAACAGCAAGAACCTTTATTGAACATAACAGCAAAACAGGGGCAAAGCTTATATACAAAGCTTATGTACAAAGCTTATATACTACTTATATACTGTCAGAGCTGCCCCAAGGTCCCAGCTCACAGAGGACCAACGCCAGGTCGTCGTTATGTACAAAAGTCTTTATTGAAGTTTAGTTTCCATTTCAAAGCCGCAGCGCGCAGCTCTACGTCTTAAACCCTAGACCGTCGAAGTTCCGTCTGAATCTCCTCCCCCCTGACACCAGTTTAAGATTCTAGCCCTGCTCTACCTCTTCCTCTGCTCTCTCCTCCGCTGGGTCCTCCTGCCCGCTGAGGCATTCCCCTTTCTGGACTCTTCTGACGCTGAGTCGCCTGACTCCTCCCCCTGCCTCCGGCGGGCTTTAGGACCTGGTTCCCAGTCCTCGTTCTCTGCTGTCCCGCGCGCCTGTACATTTGAACTTGGCTCTCGCGCCAACCCAGTGACCTTCCTCCTGACCGTTACACTGCTTCTATCACTGCTTCCCTCTTCCGGGATGCTGGCTGGACCTGACCTGCCCTCCGTTGCCTGACTCTCCGATGGAGGCGTGGTCAGCCCTGACTCATCTTCTCTCCCTGGTGGGGGATACGCTGACCCCGATATCTGGGACTCTTCCCCTCCACTATGCTCTGGTGGGGAAGCTGGTCCTGATCTCCAACTGCTGCTCTGGGAGTCCCCGCTGGCCCCTTGCTTCTGGAGTGTCCCCCTCGGGACCCCCCTTCCCCTGGCCACCGGCACCCCCTTCTGTGAATCTTCCGATTCGCTGGAGAGGCTCATGGAATCTCTCGGGCCACTGTCATCTTCTCCTACGCTGCCCTCCGATTCTTCCCCTTCGCTCTCCCTTTCCTCCCTTCCCTGTGCTTCTGCTCCTGAGCCCCTGACATCCATCCCCCCCTCGAAGCCCCCCCTTCCCCCCTCTCCCTCTTCAGGTGTGGGTTCCGGGTGCTCCAGTGTTGTGGGGGTGAGTGCAGGATACAGTTCATCCCCCCTGGTGTGCAGCTAGCCGGCTGGATTCTGCCAGTCCGTGACGGGCTCGTCGACGTCGATCTCCTCTGCTTCCATTTCTCTGCAGGTGTGCTCGAACCCAGGATCCTCCCCCAACACGTCCATGTCCCCCTCTCCCCCTGTTGCCTCGGGTGACGTTGCGTGCAAGGACCCTCCCGGCAGTTCCCTGCTCCACCCCCCCTCCGGTTGATCTTCCCACCAATAAGAGCGGTCTGTGCCAAAACCCGAGACCGATCCCTCTGGAGAGGTAGTCTCTGGCGCCGTTTCCTCAGCTGATGAGAACCCCTGGAACGTGCTGGCTGAGAGTGTGGGTGTGAAAAGATATTCATCGAAGTAATCTGCTGGCATGGGTCTGTGTGGGAAGAGTGCATGAAACTCGTCTTTGAGGTAGTTCTCCTCCACCGCATAGTAAGGAACCCACCTGTTGTCGCTTGCTGGGGTACCTTCCCTGGCTAGTAGATATTCAACCCCCTCTTCCCCCCATCTCGAGTCTAAAATCTCTGTGGCCTCGTTGAGTGGCACCGCCCTCGGTGACCCCCCCTTCATGGGCGCCTCGCTGAGTGGGTCTGGTGCGTTCCCTGGTGCCTGGAACTTGTGGGGTGCCTTGTAGGGTGTGAGCACTGATCTATGAAAGACCAGATGCATTCTGGAACCCTCCGGGAGTGTCAGCCGGAAGGCTACTGGATTGATCTGTGCCTCGACTTGATAAGGCCCTAGCTGCTTGTGTCCGAGCTTCTTCTTAGCTAACGATCTGGCCGGCACTGCCTGGGCTGCTAACCAGACCCAGTCCCCCACCTGGATGTCTTCCCCAACTCTCCTGTGTCTGTCCGCTTGCATTTTGTAGGCGTGTTTTGCTAGCTCCAACTGCCGTTGGAGTTGCTCGTGGACCTCCTGTAACTCCACTGCCAAGGCCTCTGCTCCCTGTGGCTCCCCCTCCTCTACTCTCTCTAATCCCGGGAAGGTTCTGGGATGCCGCCCATTGTTAGCGAAGAACGGTGTCACCCCCGTGGACACGTGCTTCGTGTTGTTGTAGGCAAACTCGGCTAGCGGTAGGTAGTCCACCCAGGTCGAGGGCTGTTGATTCGCGTAGCATCTCAGGTACTGCTGCATGATGGCGTTGACCCTCTCCGCTTGTCCGTTGGTCTGTGGGTGTCTTGCCGACGCTAAGTTGATCTTTACGTTCAGGATGCCCAGCAGCTTCCGCCAGAAGCTCGAGATGAACTGGCGCCCCCGGTCGGACAGGATAGACCGCGGTAGGCCGTGCACCTTGAACACGTGGTCTATGAACAGCTTGGCGGTCTGTTCCGCCGTGGCCACCTTCGCGCAAGGAATGAAGTGCGCCATCTTGGTGAACATGTCTATGACCACGAGTACTGCTGTTTTGCCCCGCGAGCTGGGCAGATCTGTGACAAAGTCCAGGGCCACCCTCTCCCACGGTTCGAGCGGTGTCTGTAGCGGTTCCAGCAGTCCCGCCGGCGGTCTGTGTACTGGCTTGGCCCTTTGGCATGTGTCGCACCTAGTGACGTAATCCGCGACTTCTCCCCGCATCTTGGGCCACCAAAAATCTCTGGCTACTAATTCCACCGTCTTGTCCTTGCCGAAGTGCCCAGCGCTGGGCGCGTCGTGTAACTGTTGCAGTACTTTCACGCGGAGGTCGTCTCCCGGCACGTAGAGGGCCCCTTTGTGGATGAGCAGTCCGTCGCGTATCTGGAACTCGTCGTCCTTCGCTGTGCCTCTTCGCACCTCCTCCATCTTGGATTGTGCGAAGGAATCAGTCTGCAGCGCGCGACACACCGCGTCCAGGTCCACGGTGGCTGAAGCGCACGCCCACACTTTCGGTGCGAAAATGTGTTTGGCCGCCACCGGTGCCGCTTCCTCGAGATACTGCGGCTTCCTGGATAGCGCATCCGCCATGACGTTGTTGTCTCCTGGGATGTATTCTATCCTGAAGTCGAAATCCGCAAAGAACTCCGCCCAGCGGATGTGTCTCTGGTTCAGGAACCGCGCTGTGCGCCAGTACTCCAGGTTCTTATGGTCCGTGCGGACCTGCACTGTGTGTTTGGCTCCGATGAGGAAGTGCCGTCACGCCTTGAAGGCTGCATGAATGGCCAGCAACTCCCTGTCCCAGATGGTGTAGTTCTGCTCCGACTTGCTGAGTTTCCTGGAGTAGAAAGCGCACGGCCTCCAGTCCCCTTGCGGATCTTGCTGCAACAGGACCGCCCCCACGGCTCTGTCCGAGGCGTCCGTTTCAACCCTCATTGGTCGGCTGGGGTTGACGTGTAGCAGCTGTTCTTCGGACGCGAAGAGACGTTTGAGTTTCTGAAAGGACTGCTCCGCTTGGTCCGTCCAGACGAATTTCTTCTTCTTGGAGCTGAGGGTGTCCGTGATGGCCGCTGTCTGCATCGCGAACCCCTTGATGAATTTGCGATAAAAGTTGGCGAAACCGACGAACTTCTGGACCTCCTTCCGATTGCGCGGGCTCTTCCAGTCCAACACCGAGCGGACCTTGGTACTGTCCATGGCGAGTCCCTTGTCGGACAGCTTGTAGCCCAGGAAATCCACCTCCGTCATGTCGAACTGGCACTTCTCCAGTTTGGCGTAAAGTCTGTGCTCCCGTAGTCTCTGCAGAACCTCCTTGACGTCCTTCTCGTGAGCCTCCTGCGATTCCGAGAAGATCAGAATGTCGTCCAGGAAGCAGACGCACTTCTTGTAGAGAAGACCCGCTAACACGTGGTGCATGAAGGCTTGGAAACAGTGGGAGCCATTTTGCAAGCCAAACGGCATAACTCTGTATTCATAGGTGCCCAACGGCGTAAACATGGCTGTTTTCCACTCGTCGCCCTCCCTCATGTGTATAAGGTTGTACGCCCCTCGCAGATCCAACTTGGTGAAGATGCGACCCTTTCTCACCGTTGCCAGCAGGTCGTCGATCTTGGGCACGGGGAACGCCGTGGGCTTCGTCCTCGAATTTATGACCCTGTAATCAACTACAAGCCTCTTTTGGGGCGTGTCTTTTTTCTTCACAAAAAACACTGGACTGCCCCCCACTGCTTTGGATTCTTGGATGAATCCCCGCTTCAAGTTGTGAGCTATGAACTCCCTGAGTTCCTGCAGTTCGTCTTCAGACATGGAATACAGTTTTCCAGTCGGCAGTGTCGCCCCCGGCAGGAGGTCAATCTTGCAGTCGTAGGGCCTGTGGGGAGGCAGCTTGTCCGCTTCCTTCTCGCAGAAGACCTCCAAAAATGCCTTGTACTTGTCGGGTACCGCTTGCAGCATGCCCAAGTGTAGCTGTGGTTCATCCTCTTTCCCCTCATCTTCCTGGCTGGTCAGGATGCAGTGTTCTGCGCAGTAGGAGGAGCAGAAGGTCAATTGACGCTGGTACCATGCTAATGCCGGGCTGTGCCTGTCCAGCCAACTCATGCCCAATACTATGGGTGTGTCTGACAGGTGAGTGACGTTGAAGCTGATAACTTCGCGGTGATTCCCAATTCGCATCACCATAGGCGGTGTTTGCTGCACCACCTGTCCTCCGAGTAGCTCCCTTCCATCAACCGTGACGACGTTCAGGGGCATAGTGGCTGGTAAAAGCGCTATGTGATGTTGCGTGACGAAATCCCCTCCGATAAAGTCTGCATTACTACCAGAGTCAATGGTAATAGGGACTTCCATGGTGAGTCCATTGGGGAGCTGGAGTGATGCGGTGAGCTGCACCACTGGTTTGGGCGGGAGGGGGTCTGTGGGCTGTAAGATCCCTGGGGACTGCTTCACTGACTCGTCTGGCTGGGCCCCAGTGCCTCTGTCTCCAGCCAGACTCCGTCGTTTCCCTGCAGTTGTCCCGCCTGCTGAACTGCTTCCTTTACTGTTGCTGAGGCTGCAGTGTGCTTGTGGAGCCTCTGGGGACACTCTTTCGCCATGTGCTGAGCACTGTCGCAGATGTAACACTTCCTGTTCCCTCTAGGAGCCTTCGCTTTGACTGCTCCTGGTGTTTGGGCTCTGGTTGCTGTCTGAGCCCTGGCACCACCTATCTCCATCGGCTCTTCTCCCCCTCCCAGTGGAGGCGTGGACTGGGCGCGCGCTGTCTCTCTGGGAAAGCAAGGAGGTGATCTAGCTGGCGTGCGTCCCCAACGTCCTTCATCCTTGCTCCAAGGACGTTCTTCCAGACGCACCCCAATCACCAGCGCTCTTTGGACGACTTCCTTAGTGCTCTGGCGTCTCTCCCCCCTCGCAATTTCGTCTTTCACAGCCCCATTCAGCCCCTCCCAGAACAGGTCCCGGACGGCAGCTGAGTTCTTTTCCCATCCCAGCGCATTAACCAACGCAAAAAAGCGGGAGTGATATTGTCGCACAGTGGCTTTGCCCTGTTTCAGTCCATGAATTTCCCTCCTGGCAACATCCACATCCACTGCAGATTGAAAACAAGCGTCCATAGCCTTAATAAATGCATCTGAATTTTGGAGGGTGGGATCATTGTCGCGCCAAAGATTGCGCAGCCACGCTTTAGCTTCCCCATGCAGATGAGTTAGTATGAAGCCTACTTTCTCCTCCTCATCTCTAAAGTCCTTTTGCAGCAACTTGAGCGCGAAAACTACGTCTGCTCTGAAGTTAGGATACTGCTGCAGGCTCCCATCGAAATGAGACACGAGGCTGCCCCCCCTCTTTCCGAGACCAATCCCCTCCGGCTTGGCACCAGGCAGCCCCTGCTTGCTCAACATTTCCAACCTGGTTTGCAGATCCTGGCAGACAGCGGCTGCTTCATCCTCTCTCTTTCTGGATGCTGCTACTTCCATGGTAAGCCTTGTGACTGCGTCTTGCAGGGCTGCCATTCTTTCCTCTTTAGTCATCCTTCCCGATCTTCATGAGCTCGCAAAGCACCAAGCTTCGCCCCTCGCTGCGTCAACTCACGCTGCGAAGGTTTTTGGCAGACGGAACTTACTGTCAGAGCTGCCCCAAGGTCCCAGCTCACAGAGGACCAACGCCAGGTCGTCGTTATGTACAAAAGTCTTTATTGAAGTTTAGTTTCCATTTCAAAGCCGCAGCGCGCAGCTCTACGTCTTAAACCCTAGACCGTCGAAGTTCCGTCTGAATCTCCTCCCCCCTGACACCAGTTTAAGATTCTAGCCCTGCTCCACCTCTTCCTTTGCTCTCTCCTCCGCTGGGTCCTCCTGCCCGCTGAGGCATTCCCCTTTCTGGACTCTTCTGACGCTGAGTCGCCTGACTCCTCCCCCTGCCTCCGGCGGGCTTTAGGACCTGGTTCCCAGTCCTCGTTCTCTGCTGTCCCGCGCGCCTGTACATTTGAACTTGGCTCTCGCGCCAACCCAGTGACCTTCCTCCTGACCGTTACACTGCTTCTATCACTGCTTCCCTCTTCCGGGATGCTGGCTGGACCTGACCTGCCCTCCGTTGCCTGACTTTCCGATGGAGGCGTGGTCAGCCCTGACTCATCTTCTCTCCCTGGTGGGGGATACGCTGACCCCGATATCTGGGACTCTTCCCCCCCCACTATGCTCTGGTGGGGAAGCTGGTCCTGATCTCCAACTGCTGCTCTGGGAGTCCCCGCTGGCCCCTTGCTTCTGGAGTGTCCCCCTTGGGACCCCCCTTCCCCTGGCCAACGGCGCCCCCTTCTGTGAATCTTCCGATTCGCTGGAGAGGCTCATGGAATCTCTCGGGCCACTGTCATCTTCTCCTACGCTGCCCTCCGATTCTTCCCCTTCGCTCTCCCTTTCCTCCCTTCCCTGTGCTTCTGCTCCTGAGCCCCTGACATCCACATTTCTGAAAGCCTGGGCTATTCCCACTCCCAACATGATTGGCTGTTTAAACTTCCAAACTGTGAATCACGACTCAGAGTTCAAGGGCCAATGGCAGAGGCCCAAATCCTGAAATGTTCTGTGATTGGACATCATGTATCAAATCAGAACATAGGAGCTCAGAATCCTTAGTCCAGACTCAAGCTCAGGCAAACACAGACCACTGAATACATAGCATCCACCCTCCCCAATTTAGATGGAAACCCCAATAGGGGGATCGCCAACAGGCATCCTTCGGAATTTGAACCTCACCCCTACTTTGTACTCTGAGTAATCATTTACCTTAAATATTCTGTGGCTCATGTCAAGGCTCCGGATTGTCTCCAGTTTTAGTTCTCTTCAGAGTAGACCAGTTGGATTTGATGTACGTGATGAACCTAGGTCCATTCATTTCAGTGGGTTTGCTCAGCACAGAACATAGTTGGATCCAACTCTCCATCTGTAAGTAAAACTACAGATGGTGGATAAAATGAGAACCCGTCTAAACCTCCATCAGAAAAGTGCTTTGTGGGGACAAGGAAAGTATCCCATCTTATCACCAAAGAGTTTCTTTCTCTTTGGGTCTCTTGAGCTGCTTATCTACAATATACTGGTCTATCCCTGTAAGGAAGCACTGGACCACCTGCTCACCTGGCTGCAGCATGATCACCTACAAATCCGGAAGCTCAGACTGAGAGGGATATCCCTGCTTTTGCACTCTGACATGGCAAGTGATGCTTAGAGGGAGGGCGCGAGAAGGATTTAGATTCAAATCACAGCCAAGCACAAGTCTGTGCTAAAAGAAAAACTGTTGGACCTTTCAGATCTTTGAAAAGAGTATTTCTTTCTGTAGTACCTGAAGATGCTGGCTGTAAGCTACTGCAATCTGGCTGCCCATGTGAGTATTATGGAACAACTGCTTTCTGGATTGCACATTACATAATACACTGTTAAGGAGAAATGGTCCTAGGCATTCTTTATTCTGAATAGGATCTTTAAACCACGAAATAATTTGGTTGAAAGATGAACAGTTCCTCTGTTCATGGGGTTCTGCGTGACAATGTCTCAAGACATTGTTTACTGCTCTGAGAGTCGGGTTGGTTTTTAGCATCAGGCAGTATATGAATTCTGTGAAACCATTAAAACCATTTTGCTAAAACAATTAAAAAGCCCTTTCCAGCCTCAACAGAAGGACTTCTGTAATTCCGTCCTGACCTGGTGAATCTGGCTTGCCATACTCCTCAGGGTCCATTTATTGTTTTGGAAAAGGAAGGGTGGTGTTGTGACTGGCATGCAAGGAAAATGTTCTGGCTCTGGTGTTCCTCTGGAGCATCTGTTCTTGGAAGCCTGCATGGAAAACAGATGCCCAGGCACCACCTTGGAGGAGAGTCATGTTTGCCCCCAATGCTGCACCAGGGGGAGAATAGGGGGCTGGCCAGCCTCAAAAGACCCCAGTAGACAGGGGCCCTTATCTCACCTTTTCTGCTGGGGAAATTAAACAGCTCTGATGAGAGACACATTCTCTTTTGCTTTTTGCCTGTGTGAGGAAAACTTCATCCGGGCAGGCAGCAGCCATGGAACATCTGGGGCTGCTTCAGGTCAGGGCTAGAGACAAATTGCTTCCCAGAACAACTACAAGAGCCGTTCGAGAACTGGTCATTGTCATTCACTTCAAAGATGAGGACGAGGTGGCCAAGGTGAGGGCCAACAAGGTTGACTTACTCAATAGGAGGGAGAGATTGTTCTCAGGAGCTTCAGAGATTGTCTAGCTTTTGGAGGACAACTAATTCGTATAGTACTGCATTCCTCCTCCATTGTCCCATTTTGTATTTCCATCTTGCAGCCAAACCATGCATGGCTCAGGCATGGCTCATTGAGCTTCTCGCAAGCATTTGCAATCCAAATTAATGGCTTAGTGGCTGTCAAACGGAGGTGAAACCAAAGGAAAAAGGAACAGGAGAAGAGGATAAGGAGCAAACTCAGGGAATTGAAGAAACAGGAAGTGGCTGATCACTTTCACCCTAGGGCTACCACTGGAAGGTGAAATCTGTTGAAGAGCTCATTTCTGAGTTCTCCTTGACTTCTAACCCTCTTCTCTTCTCGAGGCCACAATGAGGGCTCTTTGCCATCTAGCCCCACAAGTCAAGTGGTGAGTACATCCCAAAAGCTTTGGCCTCCACTTTGTACTCCACCCGGCAGCTAAGCATCTGGTAAGGTCACTTTGCTTTCTTTGCAGCTTTGCACAGTGTTATCCCATTTCATCTTCCCACCAACCCAGTAGAGGTTAGGTATGTATGCCTAGCTGGGGCAGCAGGTGTCGCCAATGCTGCCTGCTTGCCCAGGGTCCTGGTCCTTGCAGGGCTCTCTGCAATCCTCTTGAGTGGGGGGAGCAAGCAACCCCCCCCCCAGCAGCAGTTTGGTTCCCTTTCTCCATTATAAAGAGTCTCCTTTTAATTATTTATTCACCATCAGCGGTGATAATTTCTGGGGCAACAAGAGGGTTTAACGTTACTGATACTCAGTACCTTTCTAACAGAACCTCCTTTCTGTCTTTCCGGCATGGAACGATGAATCCACGCTGGAAAATGGCGGCCTCTCGACTGGAGCCTGAGAGGAGGCCTCTGGAAGCAAGAAGACCCACACAAGAATGTCATCTGCCGGGAAAGGAGGCTCAGCAGAGACGCCGTCTGCAACCTCGATCCACACCCTTATGGTGACATTGGGGATTAGACACTTTTTACTGAGTATTTACTACAGCGAGGTGAAAACCCAAGAAGGACTTGAAGTATGAGCAGCAGCTTCCTCATCCGCGTTCTACAGAAGAATATATAGTTTAGGGAAGTTTTTAATGTCTGGCATTTTAATGTATTTTTAATCTTTTATTGGAAGCCGCCCAGAGTGGCTGGGGAAACCCAGCCAGCTGGGCAGAGTAAAAATAATAAATTGTTGTTGTTGTTGTTGTTGTTGTTGTTGTTGTTGTTGTTGTTGTTGTTGTTGTGTTTCGGCAAGACTGAAAAATGTCCTAGAAAGAAAGTCCTCATGATCCCCCACTGAAGCAGGGCCAGTCAATAAATTAAATGTGAACAAGAACTGGGGCACATACAAGGAACTCCTTGATCTTAGAGAGGGTGCTATCAGGCTTAAAAGAGAGAGGAGATTGAAATGGATGTATTGAATAGTATAGGAGAAATATGCCGCATTCAAGGGTCATAACACTTTATCAATTTATGTAAGAATGTATGAGAGTACTGTATATTATACTGCATTTTTAAATATTGTTTTCTTTCTTTTTCATATGCATCATTGTTCTTTCCTCCCCTCACTCCCACCTTTTTCCTTGGTATCACTTTATTTCTTTATAATTGGAATTCTTTCATCAATTTTTTTATTTATTGAAAAAGGGTAAATATGGAAACCATGGAAGGTTTCCGGGCGGGAGTTTATTACGGTGAGGATTCGCCAGATGTTCCTTCCTCTTAGCAAGTTTCTACCTTTCGTCCTGAGTTTGAGCATCTTCAAAGTCTATGACACCTTTGGTAAAGGCTGTTCCCCAATTGGAGCACTCACAGGCCAGTGTTTCCCAGTTGTTGGTGTTTATACGACTTTTTTTAGATTTGCCTTGAGAGAGTCTTTAAACCTCTTTTGTTGAGCACCAGTATTGCACTTTCTATTTTTAAATTCAGAATAGAGAGTTGCTTTGGAAGACAATAATCGGGCATCCACACAACATGACCATTCCAGCGAAGTTGATGTTGAAGAATCATTGCTTCAGCACAGGTGATCTTTGCTTCTTCCAGTACACTGGCATTAGTTTGCCTGTCTTCCCAAGTAAAATGTAAAATTTTTCAGAGACACGGTTGATGGAATCTTTTAAGGAGCTGGAGATGGCATTTATAAGTGGTCCATGTTTCACAAGCATACAGTAGGGTTGGTAGTACTGAGGCACCTAACCATAAGCCTGCATTTTTATCAAAGCTTCTATATATTTCAATCAAGGCTTGTATTTAAAAATGAGCTTAAAAAGGATTTTCAAATGTTTCATGCCAGGCAGAGAAAACCTTGGCCATTCTCCTAAGACAAGAGGGCCCCATTGATTTATAGTAGAAAAACAATTCTCAAAGTCATAAAAAGGGAGAATTACATATGCTGCCCCAAGGCTGAAAAAACACCATTAGGAATGGGGAAAAACATTTAGCTAGAAAAAAAGAGAACATTTTTGAAAAGTCTCTTCTAAAGCTGTTTCTTAAACTGAGAGAGTTAAAAAGGTTAAAATGTGTTAAATGTTGGAAAGGCAACTGGCTTGGCAGAAGAAGCAGCTTCTTCCTATTTTATTTTGAGGCTGGAAAGGGGGAGGTGTACACTGAAGAGGCTTCTTTTAAAAGCTGTGTTTTACTGAGTTTCTTCCTTTTTACTTTGAAAAGCTTTATTCTTTTAAGAGGCTACCTATGATAAATGTATGAAATATATTAGCTTAAATATATTGGCTTAAATGTAATTATGCAAAGGATTTAAGGAATGCTAGATTCTTATTTCATATGGTTGTAAGAGTTGTATTTATCCTGAAATTAAGTCAGCCACCAGCCCCCCCCCCTGCCAGACAGAAGACGCCATCCAAGCAGTCTTGATATATAGTTGTCAGGCATTTTGTTTAGAAACATTAAATGAAGGAAATCTTTCAATGTTGATGTGAAACTCAAGATCCTTGACATCTGTTGAACATAAAAATGTAAGATTAAACATTTGTTTTAGAAGGCAATAGGGCAAGGAGGGCAAGAGGTGAGCTGGTAATTAAGATTCCATGTAAGATATATTATTACTTATATGTCATATATATAGCTCTTTGTCTCCCTTATAAGGGCAAGGAAATGGGTGTATCTTTTGTGGGTGTATCTTTTGTGATTGGTTCTAGCAAACAGCCAATAGGAATTTCAACCAGGCTGATTGGACAGAGGCAGCCACAGGAGGAGCAAAGGGGGCTGGATTAAGGGAATATAAGTGCTGGCCAGAATGGCAGGAGGCCAGGCCAGAGCTTGGTAACCATGTACCACTGTGCCTCTTATTTATTTGCCTGACAAATAAATTACTATTTTAATTTCTCTATTGCTGCGTTGAATATTTCATTCCAGCTAAGCGTTAACCACAAGCAGGGTGCTACAGTACAACAGCTTTATAAACAAGCATTTTTGTTTCCCTGCAAATGTCCTGGTCCTCAAACTCTGCACTTCTATCAGGAGAAGTTGGAAGCTCTCCAAGTTGGTTGCCATCACTGCCTCCTGTGGCAGTGAGTTCCACAGTTTTAACTATGTGCTGCATGAATAAGAGTTCTGGTGTTATGAGAGAAATGTTTTGTTATTTTTTATTTTATTTTATTTTATTTTATTTATATTCCACCCTATCCCCAGAGGTTTCAGAGAGCTCACAGAACAAAACTAGAACACAAAATCACAAAATATATAATTATCCATCTGCAAGGATCTTCTGATGAGCAATTGTAACAAGTATGGCTATGGATCTTTGCCAAGGGTTTCATAAGAAACACCCCTTCTGTTTTTTTTTTAAAAGCAGGCAAATTGACTCTGCCACTGAATAGAAGATTAATATGTAAGGCAAAGCATCCCATGAACCAGCACAAAAGAGGCAGTTTTATTGATTTTAGAAAGATTGGAGGTGGTGGTGGGAGAGGGGAGGGAGACATGAGACTTTTGCAACTGCTGATCTATAAAAAGCAGCTCAGCCAGCAAAAGAAGCTGGAAATCATGTTGATGAGTGCCTGAGATCCTGATGAGGTTGCTAAAACCCAGCTCTGGAGCTAGCATTTCTGCAGCTGAGCAGCTGAAAGCAGATGCATAAAGCATCAGATTATAAAACACACCCTGTTCATCTGAAATGTGGACATTTAAAGAGCACCTTTGACTGAAGAAAATATCTTTTATAAAAATATATCTCTTTAGTCTCACTGAAGAGGATGTCCCTATTTTCACTGGAGAAATGTTGGAGGGTATGCAATAAATTAGATGGGCCACGGCATCTGACTTGGTATAAGGCAGCCTCCTAGGGGACGCGGGTGGTGCTGTGGTCTAAACCACTGAGCCTCTTGGGCTTGCTGATCAGAAGGCCCGCTGTTCAAATTCCCACGATGGGGTGAACTTTCATTGCTCTGTCCTAGCTCCTGCCAACCTAGCAGTTTGAAAGCACGCCAGTGTAAGTAGATAAATAGGTACCGCTCTGGCGGGAAGGTAAACAGTGTTTCCGTGCTCTCTGGCACTTGCCACGGTCCTCTGTGCTCCAGTAGCGGTTTAGTCCTGCTGGCCACATGACCCGGAAAGCTGTCTGTGGACAAACGTTGGCTCCTTCGGCCTGAAAGCGAGATGAGCGCCACAACCCCATAGCCACCTTTGACTGGACTTAACCATCCAGGGGTCTTTTACCTTAAGGCAGCCTCCTGTGTTACTATGTGATGTACATTTAAAGCATATGGATTCTCTTAAAGAACTCGTTTGTTAGGGGTGCTGGGAATGGTAGCTCTGTGATGGGTAAACCACAGTTTCCAGGATTATTGGGTTGGGGGGAGCTATGTGATTTAAATCTATGGTGTAATGCCCTCAGCAGTGAATTTTATATTTAGAAATAGGAAATACACCTAGTGTTACATAGGGAAAGTGTTGAGGTGTGAGGGATAATCAACCTGTAGCCCTCCAGATGTTGCATGTAGTCCTTGGGGATTATGGGAGTTGGGACCCCAGCGACAGCAGCTGGAAAGCCACAGGTTGACTACCCCTTTGGGGTAATTTTATTTTATTTATCTGGAGTGTTTATAACCTGATGCCCATTGAATATTTTTAATCCAAGTTGGGAACAACAAAATTGACATATACAGGTGAGAGAGATAATAACCATATAAAAATTTATTAGCCCTTTCACAAAAACAAATCAGCACTTTCCTCACAAAGCAAAGGACAGCAATAAAAAAAAAGTTACAGTCTGCTTTGGCAGAGACCTGAAGCGAGTTTACTTAAGTGTAGACAGCTACCTCTTTATTAAAAAGGAAAAATATTTTTTATATAACAGCAAAGAACAAAATGGTGTTTCTTTCATTTTCTGTACAGGCTGCATACACGCTTCCCATTTAAATCACCTTTATTGGGAACAGTAGTTTGCTAAGGGTGCTATTGGAATTGTAGGTCTGTGAGGGCAAACCACAGTTCCCAGAATACTTTGCGGGGTGAGCGTTAAGCGTGTGCTTTAAATGCACGGTGAGCGTCCGTACGCAGTCCTTTGAGCGCCTGCCTCCCGCTCTGTCCCGCCTCCTCGAACGTCGTCCTGAGGCGAAAGTGGGAGGGGCGCGACGTGTGACGCAAGTACCGCTCCATTTTTTTCATATCCGCCCTTTTTCAGTCACGCGAGGGGTGGGGGCTCTTCTTTAGCCACGCCCCCGAAGTGGCCACGCCCTCCAACCTTATATCGTCTCCTTCGCTACACACACTTACACACAAAGAAACAAACAAACAGCACCTCTCTCTGCGCACGCGTCCCTAGTCCCTTTCTGCCACGTCACTTCCGCCAGCCGGTGGTGACACTGTTTCCGGGTCCGGCTGAGTGGTTGAGGCGTCCGTTCTGTCAGGAACCAGCCGGTGAGTTAAGAGAAAGGGTTTTATGTTCCGCCTTTTCTTTTCCTTGGCGTTTAGAGGGTGCGTGAAATGCCAGTGTATTGCGGTAGTTGGGGGTGGGTTTCTGTTTTGCTTTCTGGAGGGTGGTAGTGGTGTTGGAAAGAAAGGTGAGACGGTAAATACGGTAAATAGGGAAGGTTTGGCGCGGCTGTTAAGAGCCTCCGTCTTCCCCGCTCATTTACCATATTTATTGCCTATAAAAGGACCAAGCAAAAGATGCGAGAAAGTGTTCGGGTTCCCCAACGCTGTTCTTCAGGCGGCATGTAAAAGGAAAAGGGTTCGAGGAGGGAAGAGGGGAAGATTCAGGCATCGTTATTCATTATTTATTTATGAATTATTCTTACACTTACGTCCCACTTTTTCTCCAAGGAGGTCAAGGTGGTGTGCACACTTCTCCTTCGCGTTTTATCTTCACAGCATTTCAGGCTGAGAGATAGTGATTGACCCAGGGTAACCCAGTGAGCTTTAATGGCTTTAACAGAGATTTGAACCTGGGTCTTGCCGCTCTTCATTGGCTTTCACAGTAATGAGGGGAGGGAAATACCTACTTCTCTTTTTCCCTCTTTCCAAGCCTTGCCCCACCAAAGCCTCATTTTGTACAGTTAGTGTGAAGAAGGCTTCTATGTAACTCAAAACCACACCACTGTTTTGCAGCATTTTAGTTGACCCAAATAAAGGTATGACTCCAGTGACTTTTTGTTTTCCTTTTTTATGTTGTGACTTTTGTATCATTATTGTTAGTGTTAACCATGAGTCCTTCTAGATGGGGCTTAATTTACAAACAGGGTATTGGTAACGTGTGTGTTGTAATTTCCCCTGAAATGAATAAATCCAGATTTAATTATGGGGTGAGTGATGGGATACACGCTAGCATTTTGATGCTAGCAACATTGTTTGGGCACTGCAGAAAAAGGAAAACACCTGGCATGCTTCAGAAGCTCTGATCCAGTAATAAAACTATATTTGGAATCAACTACTTGATGTTTTTTTATTGTGCTTTATTCAAGAGCAGGGATATCAAGTCTTTCCATGCCTCCATATTTTGCTCACACAACAAAGCTGGTCCAAAGGTTATCCACTGAGGTTTGTGACCAAGTGGGAATTTCAGACAAGATCTTTCCTGGCCGAAACATCCATACCATAATGCCCTTTGCAATCCTAAATGTACCGTACTTATAGCACAAGAAGAGCCTTTTAGGGTCAGACCCCAAAAGACGCATCTAGTCCAGCATTCTGTTTTCATAGTGGCCAGCCAGATGCCCATTATGGGAAACTTGCTAGCAAGACCTGAGAGTACTTGCTAGTGCATAAGCCCCCTGGAATACAGGTGGGGCAGGATTGCAATGTGGATCTGGTTGCATTGAACATGGGTATTATAGTAGCAATGTAAACAATGAGGGGTAAAATGGTTAAAGGTAAAATGGTTAAAGATAATGGTAAAATGGCTAAAGGTAAAATGGTTAAAGATAATGTTATGCAAATTTTGGAAGGCAAGAATCAAATTTATTTAAGATGCTTAAAGCAGCTTCAAATGTGTGTATTGACTCATGCTCACTGCTTCGTGAGATGGCTGGTTTTATTTTTAAGCTTTCTCTTCTTGCTGTCTTCTACCCAAAGGGCCCCAAAATAACTAATGGTAGTTTAAGGACGGTGAATAAGGCAGAGAAGCAGCCTTTGCCAATCTGGTGCCCTTCAGATGTTTTGGACTGCTATTTCCATACAGCATGGCTGTGCTGGTGTGGTCTGAAGGAGTTGTAGCCCAGCACATCTAGACAGCACCAGGTTAACAAAACAGTAGTTACGATAAAGTATGGAGTAGAGCAGCGCACCAGTACCAAACCAGGTTTTTAAAAGCCAGTTTAAAGCTTTGTTTTAAAGAAACCTAAAAGTCTCCACCTGTCACTGAAAGGATGTTGAATTGCCACAGCTGAAAAGGCCTTTTTGGGTCACAGCCCAGCTCACTTCTAACAAGTGGAATCCAAAGAAAGTCTTCTTAATATTACCTTAGTGTCTGGACAGGTCCATATATAGGAGAAAATAATCATTAAGGTAGCTGTGTTAGAATTTTAAACTAACACCAGCACATTGAGTTGAGTCTGAAAGATTGTCAAAAGATGTCTCATATGCCCAGTCCCAGACAGCAGTCTTTTCTGTAGGAAGAATATAAGACAGAAGCGGAGCTCATCGTAGCTGCTCCTAAGGGGGTTTGCCTCTACTGCAATAAGCAACTGATAAGGGGTAAATACAGTAATAATTACTGTAGTGCTTACACTAGAGATAACAGATCTGTGTGCCTGATATATAGCGTGAGCATCGCTTGTCTTAAAATGATCCCACAGGCCAAATTTGACTTTCCCCACCCCTTCAGTAACAGGTGATGGTGGGGAGTGCATTGACATTACTGTAGTCTAATGTGAGTTGGTGGGAAACTGAATATGGCAAGAAATTCAAAGAGCATCATACCGGGGGCCAAATATGATCTCTCGGAGCCAGAATGTATAAATAAAGAGTGCCTCTGGCTATGTTCTCAACTATATGTAAATAACAGGCATGTGTAAGTTAAAAATGCTTTTCAAACATTATCTTAGAAATTGCATTAGAAAAGCTAAAAAGTTTAGGCATAATTTATTAACATTGCCTGCCATTAGTCATTTGCTTCCACCATCCCACCTGCTTCTAGAACTAGAGAAGAGTGCTTCCTGGTTGGCGATAGTGATTTCTGGGCACACAAGCTATGGCACCTCTTGCTAAGTGTTGGTTCAGAGTGGATCCTGTAAGTCATCCTTTTGGTTGTCATCATGAGATTTGGTAGTGAGAGGCAGAGTTAAATATGTGGGGAAGCTGAGGTTACTATAACAAATCAGCCTGCAATGTTCATGAAGTACTTTCAAGGTCAGCATGTTGGACAGGTGGTGTCAGGTGTCCTATAGCTCCTGCAGGGCTGTCAGGAAATCCAGTGAATAATTCATGGTTGCTCAGGAAGATGGTGTTAGGTAGACAGAGAGGCCGAGCCAGGAGATGATAATTCCCCTTCATGTGGCTTCAGTGAGACCTCTTCTTGAGTTTTTTTATCTTGCATTGGGGGCCCTGCTTTGATGTTGCAACCTGTGTTCTGCCTCTTGCATATGGTGCATGTCATGGGTCCGTGTGACTTCCAACATACTTGAAGCCAACAAAATCAGAAGAGCCAAGTATTGGTATGGGCCGGAATTTCTAATGATGTTTTAGTGTTGTGTCTCATTCTGTCTTGATCGCTTGAGCCCATCAATCAAGGGCACATCTTGTGGTTTAAATTTTACAGTCAATTTTAAAGCCTTATGGAGTTTATTTTTATTGGGATACTTGTAAATATTGTAAAACATGGCTCAGAAGTACATAATCTTTTGTATTGGTTTTAAGAAAAATATGAAGGAATTGAAGACTGTTAAAAGGTCTGAAACCTGAGTGCAAATGTGGTTCCCAGTGACAGTAGCTTCAAAAAACATTAGTTACAATTTTGTTTCTAGATTTGATTAGTATTGTATCTGTTCCAGTACTTTGCCTTGCATTGAGGTTGGGGTGGGTGGACAGAAGAGAGTTGGAGAGCAATGTAGGTTTAGAATTCAAGGAGTTCAGAATTGTTCCAAACATAGATTTTGATCTTGAATTAATTCTTGCAGATTACCTAATCTGTGTTCACTGAACTGTATTGTCAGATTCGGTCATTACAAATGTACCCCCTTAATTTTGAAACAGCACTGGGCAATGAGCCCCTTGAGGGAGAGGAACTGATTGGATGGAAGATAAATCAGGCACAGACTGCTGTGTGCTTGTGCCTTGACTGTCTGAACTGTGGTGATCCTGCCTTTGAGGGCCTGTCTGGCTGTTGAAGATGTTTGCAAAACTAAAGAAGAAGATTGCTGAAGAGGCAGCCACTTCTCCGCGGCCAGGAGGAGTGGCTAGAATGCCCAGATCAGTCAGCAAGGAGTCCATCACATCTGTAGGAGCAGATTCCGGGGATGACTTTGTAAGTGCCAAATGCTACGTTTTGCTATCTAGTTTTTTAAGACAACTATGTGTTGTTTTGCTCAATTTTATGTTGAAGTCTACAGAATACAAAAGCAAACCTAAAAATGTTATCAATCTTTCTTTGGTGTGGTTTGGTCCTCTTGAATGTCATAGTACCAATTCCTTTTGTCCAGGAGAAGAAATGAAGTGCACCAGGTGGTAGCACTGCTAGTGTGGGCTGAATCCAGCACTGCTTTACCATTCCAAATTTTCAATAAAGCAGTATGTCCACCTGTCAGTCACCTGATGTAACTCTGACAAGTGAGTGGTGTTGACTGGTGAGCAGTGCGGGGTTCACGTCTGTGTTGGCAAGGGTATCAAGCAGCCAGTATGACAGCTGCTATGCAACTTAGCATAAAAAGGCAAAATTCACTAGCACCTCATGAAGGTGGAGGAAGACCAATGCTGAGTTGAGAGGAATGAGCCTATCCAGCTAGTGTAACATTATCTAATCATAAGAGAAGAATTGAGAGCACCATTTTTGCTAGTGGAAAGGACAAAACACTGCCCATGCTTTAAAAATTGTGGCATTATGTAAAAACTGCAGCAAAGTGCCATTCTCCTCTCATCTCTCCCCCTGCTTCCTGTGGGCAGGCTCTTTTTTGTTGCTGTTACTGAAATGGACAAGTGTTGGACTGTTCATTTCTGAATTTTTAAAAGTGAGAATTCCTACTATATATCTTTTAATCCACTAAGCCCTCAGATGGAAGCAGCTCCAGGGAGGACCTCTCGTCTCAGCTCTTCCGGAGGAATGAACAAATCCGGAAGCTGGAAGTCAAGCTGTCTGGTAGGTGCCATGTTGGGGGTGAGGGGTTAGCCTAAGAACACAGGTGCTCCCTGTTGTATAGACAACATTCAGAAGTCATACCTGTTCAAAGTACAGGGTGAGCCAAAAGTAGCCCTCTTGGCCTTCTGGACTCTGTCCAGGCCATGCCTCTCAATGGCCTGCTTCACACTGTCCTCTAGCATGGCCCAAATGTGTCCTTGGATGTGATCATGCCTCTTGCTTGTGTAAATAGAGGGTGGAAAGGGATTTATGTATTTGCAGAGACCCTCTGATATTTATGTGGCCAAAAAGTAACCTGCTATACAAAAGAGTCACAACCATTGCTTTCCCCCACTTTTGCTTCGAGCCCTGCCCACCAGTGGCATGTCTCTCTCTCTCCCCCCCCCCCACAAAGGTTGTCTACAAAGGAATGCAGCCCTCAAGCTGAAAAATGTCTCTTATCCATTGCTAGAGTGGGCAGCACTCCCACCCTGCCAAAAAAAGCCCTTCCTGTTTTTAATTCCACTTCTGTAGTCCACCTTTGTAAGACTCCATTAATCCTTCCACTGTCTGCACTTGAATAGGCAGTCAAAAATGACCATTGCTCTTCTAACATATGATGATAAAACTGCTTCCATTCTTTGAGCCAGCGTGGATGGTGTATGTGTGATTTTATAGAGCATCAAGGTCTGGGTTTACACATACTCTGTGCAACTATACTATGGGCTACCGAGAAAGGAATGGCCTGCTGGAGCCACTCTGCTGGTCTTGGTAACTTGCCCTGCCCTTTCAGCAATGTTTGATTCTCTGTTCCTAGCAAAATTCCTTCTGTCTGTACCTCTTCTTCATACTTCATGTGCAGTAGCAGTATTTTGTTTTGCCTGGTGTTGAGGTGTGGCCGTTTGCCTCACCTTCCTTAACAGAAATGATTTTCAAACAAAGGAAATCATTATTCCTCTTCACTCACCAGGTTTTTTTCCTCCCCTCCTCCTGGTTTTTTCCCTCCTGTCTGCCCATCTCTGGTTGGTGCTGCTGCCTCCTTCCCCCAAGATTACGCCGAGCAGGTCCGAAACTTGCAGAAGATTAAGGAGAAGCTTGAGAACGCATTAGAGACCCATCAGGATTGTACGTACCCATCTTCTTTCCATTTCCCTTTAAAAAAGGGCTTAGAAGCCTCAGGAAGTAAAACTGTTTTTTGAACTTGAGCCAGCCTAGAAAATTATTATTTGTGCTTGCTTGCTTGCAAATGAGGATGAAGGCACAGTTTGTAGGCCAGCATGGACTTTAGTCTGGCTGTTCGAAACAGGTTTATCACTAGCAAAATCCTGAGGGGAGGAGGCAGCGTGTGAGCCTGAATCTCATTCTTGAAATGGTAAGCTGTGGTTTGGCATACACTTGAGCAGGCCCCTTATTTACTTCCTCATTTGTGGGAAAGCAGATGAGGGGTGAGATTTGGGCCTAGGAGAGAGTCAGAACTTAATGTTGCTCAGTATAGTGCTGCCTGAAGTGTAGCTGGGACATTGAAAGAAGAGAAAGTGAAATGAGCAGAGAACTGTGAATGGTTCTTTATTCTGAGAAGTATAATACATACAAAACATAGGCATCTCTCATACAAAGTTCTCAACTGCTATCTGCAGCTTCTGAAGGACCTGTGCAAGGTTCAGAGGTTTTTGAATAAGCAGGGGGAGCATCCGCCCCAAACTCCAGCTTGGGTCCTGTCAAAGAGTTACCTCATTCTGTGGAGTAATGTTCTGCTGATGGGGCAGTACCAAGGGGCAGTGTCGGAACACATGCTTTCCATATGGAAGGTCCTGGTGTGATTCCCCCCCACCCCTGCCCCAAAAATCTCCAGTTAAAACTATTTCAGGCAGTAGTGGAACTGCCCCACTAACCTCAGTCTACCCACAGCCAATATCTGCCTGCCTGTTTTCTGACTCACAACAGTCCAGGAGATGGCACTGCCTGTCAGCTTGCGGCTCCTTAATCTCAGTGTTGCCCTTGTAGAACTCTGCAGGGAGGGGGAAGAGGACAAAACTAGAATTGCTTAGCTCCATCTGTCACTGGCTGTGCCTCCACCTACCATTGGACTCCCCGCCTTCTGCCCTACCAACCCCATTGGGCACCAGCCACTACTGATTTCAGGTAGCAGTCATTATTAGTTAACACTTTGCTGAGGGACTTGGGGACCTACTGCCAGTCAGAGCAGGCAGCACTGGCTCACTGTAGCCTTGGCTCACTGTTAGGCAGTAACTTGCACTCCTAAGATGGAATGAGTCTGGGCCTTGGGCACAGCAGCACCCAGGTGTTTCTCCGGCTCATGTGTTGTCACCCGCAGCCTTTGTGAAGAAGCTCCAAGAGCAGAATGAGGCTCATCAAGCCAGCACGGCCAAGATGGCAGAAGGCACGGTTTTGGCTCTGGAGAAGAAGGATCAGGTCAGTCAGGCTCGTGAAGCCTTTGTTGCCATGCTTCCAAAAGTTCTGAGATGGGTGAGGAGAGGGACAAGCCTTCCTGGACAACCCCACTCTGCCAGGTCCTCACTTTTTTCAGGCTTAGCATGGTCATTGTAGGGAATGATGGGGTTTGTAGTCCCAACAAACATTAAGGGGGCACTTTCCCCTCCCATTCCTACTCTCCCAGGAATAGTCTCTCAAGATTGTTATTATTTGTTAAATTTATTAGTAACTTTTTTTGCCCTGGCAACTCAGAGCCACTTACAATTACAGTGGTACCTCGGTTTTTGAGTGTCTCGGAAGCTGAACATTTTGGTTTTCGAAAGCCGAAAACCTGGAAGTAATTGCTTCCATTTTCAAACGCGCCTTGGAAATCGAATGAATTCTGCTGCATGTTTTTCAGTTTTCTCCATTGAACTTGCAGCCAGCCCTTTGCTGGCTTTCGAACATTGCAGAACTCGAACGGTCTTCCGGACTGTTTTTGTCTGGTGCCTAAAGATATGTAACGATGGTGCCAGGTGAGCCTCCCTGCGGGGAGAGCTTTCCACAAGCGAGAAGCCACCACTGAAGATTAATTGATTGTGTTTCTGTGCTGCATTTCATTTAAATGAATCCCAAAGTGACTTACAAACATTAAATAACTGTAACATAATAAAACACAGTAAAACATTATAGCATAAATCATATAAAATAACACAGTCATGCTCCTTCTCTTTGAGACTGTCCCTTTAAGGAAGGGAGCCTCTCTGTGATGCAATAACAGCACCAGTTGCTGTTGCTCCTTTGAACTGTGCAGGACAGATGGTGTAGGCTCTGAACTTTTCTGTTCCCTGGTTTGTTGCCAGCTTCTCCCTCGTTATAGCCCCTCTGGCATGCAAATGTTGACCTGTCCTTTTCTTCCTTCCCAGGAATGGAGGGAGAAGCTGTCACACCTTGAAAAGGCAAGTAGCTTACTTAGAGCTGGGCCCTAAAATGTGCAAACAGACAGGATCTCATTTTTGGAGGCTGTAATCTTCTCTTCCTCCCCTTCCCAAATAGACTTCAAATTTAGTTCCCAGCTGTGCTGCAGACATCATAAGCAACTTAGTCTCGGTGCCTCGTGTCCCTCAGTCTTCCATGACAGTCTAGACTGTTGAATCCTATAGACATTTCTTGATAGCAAAAGCATTATGTGGTCTTGCAGGGTTACCAGCAGAATGATGTAAATTCTCTCTCCATAAGGCAGGAAGGTGGGAAACTGCATGTTTGGCTTCCAACTCCTCTCAGCCTCAACCAGCATGTGTGGTGACAGGGGGTGATAGGAGTTGTAGTTTGCCAACATCTGGAGGGCCATGGGTTTCCCTCTACTGGGCTAGGGAAATATTATTGTGATCCTTGAAAGAGAAGCAGAAAACCATTCCCTAGAACACTTGAATAAGAGAAGCTTGTAAAAGGCTTCCAGATTTTTCTCTATATTCTTGAGGCCCAGAATCTTGAACAAAAAAGACTTCTAGTTACTTGAGCACCTGTACTACTCAGGGGTAGCTAATGGCAAACAAGCAATAGAATAATTACCAGACTAGAAGAATATTCTGAATACTTAGGTACAATTGTCAAACTTTTAAATGCCGTCCCTGCTGAATGAAAGACAGAGACTACTCTGCTTGTAACACCCCTCGACAATAGAGAGTGTGGCAATGCCCAGATGCCTTGAAAACAAGGTCAGCCTGCGACACCCCAACTTACACCTGGCAGTACCTCTCAGTTTATCCTTACCCCTGAGCAAGAGCTCCCAAAGCTGCTGCTTCATTTTCTGCTTCAAGGGATGTGGCTTTAAGGGTCTCTCGTTCCCAAGGGTTGCATCCAACTAAGTTCTAATCAGAGTAAACCCATTGAAAATAATGGACTAGCACTGGATGCAGCCTCCAGTTCAGTGGAGGGGTGTTCTGTTTGCCATCCTTGAGGGGACCCCCGGGAAACTAACCAAGCCAAACCTCCTGTCACCTGGAACTGGTGTGTGTGCAGTACAACTGATCTGAGTGCTGGATGTGACACAGAAGAAGCGCCATCAGACTGGGTGTCTGTTCATAAAGCCTCACCTGAGAAACTAGGGTGGTGCTAGTGGGTCCCAGAAAAGCTCTTCATTGTGAGATTTCTGGGGCAATTTGTGGGTTGTTTGGGTCCTGGGTGAGAACTTTTTTCTATAAATATTGGTAATTTGTATACATGGTTTTATTGTGTATTTTGTAGCATTTGTTGTTGCTCTTTCAGTTTTCTTTACACAGAATAGAGATAATTTCTATGACAGACCTTAGCTAGATTGTGTATGAACATCAAGACCCACCCCAAAATCCTTGTTGTGAGTACTTTTTGATATATAGGGCCTTTGCAGATGGGCCTTCCTCCCACCAAGCAGAACACTGGACAATCTCTCCCTTTTCAGATCTTAATTGGCTTTTACACTGAAGCTGGGAAATCCCCCTAATCTTCTTTTCTATGTGTTGGCTGCTCAACAGGAGAAGAAGCTCCTTTCGGCACAGCTACAAGAGATGAAAGAGCAGAGCTTGAACCTTTTCCAGAAAAGGGATGAGATTGATGAGTTGGAGGGCTTCCAGCAGCAGGAGCTGGCTAAAGTCAAGCACATGGTGAGTGATCCCAAGGGAAGCCCATTTGGGGTAGGGCAGTCAAACCCAGCCTAGACCTCTGGGACATAATCCAGGAAGCTCTTGCCTTTATATTCCACTGACCGCCCGCCCCCCCAGCTGGTCTTCCTCTTTTTCTCTCTTATCTACCCTTGGGCTTATTGGACTCTGCCTTCACCCTTTAGTTTATGTTCTACCTCTTTTTCACCGTGGGAATCAAAGGGGAGTACATGGGCAATCTCAAAGCAGGAATATCAGAAGTTTGTCCTGTTTAGCTCAGTATTGTCTACACTTACCATCAGCAGCTCTCCTGGGTTTTAGGCAAGAGACATTATCAGCCTGTCCTGGAGATGTCAAGGATTGAACATGGGACCTTCTGCATGCAAAACAAATGCTTTTCCACTGATCTATGGTCCTTCCCTTAAGACACAGGGGCATAGGAAGCCATCCTACAACTCCCACCAGCCCCAGCAAGCAGGGCTCAGAGGTCAGGCATGGTGGGAATTACAGTGCAACGACATGTGGATAGCATTAAACTGGCCAGCCCTGCCATATTCCAAGGTAGCACTGTACTGAGAAGTTCCCTCTGCCTCTGAGAGCTAGCTGATTGATATGTGGTTTTGTTGTTTGTTTTCTTTAAAACATGCAGCTTTTGAAGAAGGAAGAGTCACTGGCCCAGATGGAGCAGGAATTGGGATCCTCCACACAAGAGCTGCAGCGCACTCGAGAGGAGCTGCAGACCTTTCGCACTTTGTCCTCCCGCCAGGCAGCAGAGTTACAGCAACTACAACAGCAGCATGCAGAGCTGGAAGCAGAGAGGTTGGGGAAAGAATGTTCTGTTTAGACCCTCTGGGTGTCTTGTCCTGGACAGGCTTTGTGTGCCTGAAAATTCTTATTTATTTAAAAGCATCTCCTCTTAAGCTGCACAAGTTTGGCAATGTGCCCTTTTAGAGAAAACACAAAAACTCAGGGCAGCCAGGGGATAGTAGGTGAAAGACCCATTTGAGGAAAATATGGGTAGTGTTTATTGAGCCATCATGGTGTTATAGTTAGTGTGTTGGACTACAGCCTGGAAAACCAGGGATCAAATCCCTATTTGGCCCTGAAGTTCAGTGGGCCAGTCAGTCACTCTCAGCCTCACCTACCTCACAGGGTTGTGAGGATAAAGTGGGAGGAAGAAGCATGTGCGCCACCTTGAGCATCTTTTAGGAAAGGCAGAATCTTTATGTGATGATTTTAAGATATGCCAGTGTAAAGGATAATGTTTTCTCCTTGCCCTTCATATATTCTAGACCAGTGCTACCTCAAAAGGACTGGTGCCGGTCCACAAGCCGTTGGCTGCTGGCCAGTGGCAGCCCCATCACAGCCCAGGTTGGATGGGATGCTTCCGGAACCAAATATGGCACCAGAATCTGGGATGTTGGGAGGGGAAAAATAGCTGGTCCACCACATCAGAGTACTACTCTAGACTATGGACCTTTTGAGTTACCTCTTTACCTTGAAACCCTGTAGAAGAAATATAAACATAAGCTGATGAGTTTGCATTGTTACTGAGCTGTCTTAAGCCTGTTATGTTAATGGCTCACTCTTTGCATTGCTATTGTTTGTTTAATTTTTTTAATCTGTATCTTCAAAACAGTTTAATGAACAATTTTTAAAAAGCATTTCTAAAGTGCTTAATATTTTAAAGATTTCTAAGCGGTGTACAATAGAAAACCAAACAATATCATCAAAACGATGGGGCTGATGGAAGTTGGCAGGCCCAGGTTTCTCATGCCTGCTCTAAGGGGCAGACCTAAAACCACTGCCATCTCCATAAGACAGGTCATGGGGGCACCATTTCAGAGCAAATGAAATAAAGCTTCCTGTGGCTGGATATGAAACCATTATCTCAGCTTAGACCTAACACAGAGAATTGAACTTCTTGCTCAGGGATGGGAACCTATGGCCATCCAGATATTCTTGGACTTCCCAAATCCTTTGTTCCTGACCACTGGCCCTCTTGGCTGGGCTGATAGAAGTTGGAGTCATAACAATATATGGAGGGCACTGTGTTGGCTATCCCTGATCTCTGGCCTTCAAGTTAAATTTCTCTTCCTCCTTTCATTTCCTCCCCTCACAGGGATGAGCTCATCGATGCAGAGGAGAATGCAGAAAGCAAGATCACAACCTTAGAGCAGCGGAGCCAGGAGCTCCAAGCATACATTCAGCAACTGTCAGTAGATCTACAAAATGTAAGTGGGAGATTCTCTTCTCTTACCCACATACATCAGATGCCTCTCTTGCAAGCAGAGTGTGTAGTTAAAAGCCTTCCTTTTCCCTTCGAATGAATTGAAGGATAGTAGAGAAATTAAATAATATTTTTTATTATTTAATTTACATTATCATTAGTTCCGGTAGTAGTACTGTTGTTTTTGTTGTTATTATATCATTTCTATACCACTTTATATTTTTAAGGGGAAAAAGTCTCAAAGCAGTTTACAACATGCACTGGAACTACATTAAAACAAACAATTAAAAACGTAGCAATTAAAACAGTGAAAAGACAGTGAAAACAATAAAATCACAAGTTCAATTCAGGAGAAGTCTTTCCCAAGCAGGTGTGTCTTCAGGAGCCAGCAGAATGCCAACGCTGATGGGAGCATCTCCTATTTCAGCAGCAGGGAGGGCACCTACTAAAAACGTTTTTGTTTCAGCAAACCTACACTGATACATAGAATGTTGACATGTGTTTTAATATGTTTTTTAGCTTATTGTTAATTTTAATTATCTTTAAAATGTTTTTAAACACTGTTCTTAACTTCATTATTGATATTTTATTGTTTAATTATCTTTGTATACCACTTTGAGGGTTGTTTTCTTTAAGCAATCAAGTGGTTTATAACTTTTATGGGGGGAATTCAGTAGGTGTCCAACTAAACTCTACTTAGAGTAGGCCTATTGAAACGAATGACTCTAAGTTAGCCGTGTCCTTTAATTTCAGTTGGCCCACGCTTGAGTAGGACTAAAGTTGTGTACAACCCATTGAAATTGCTTTTTATTTCAATAACATTTTTCTTTGTTCTTGGGTTTCTTTGCTAATCCAGGAAAACCCAATAACTAATAATATATATATATATATTAGGCTCAAGTATCTGCCGTTGGTGGGGAAAAGCGATTGGAAGCACTGCAGCGAGAACACGACTCTCTGAAACAGGAGTATGAACAGAATAAGCAAAAGGTATGGCCTGGATGTTATCACACTGAGAAAAGGGGTAAGCAGACCCCCAGAGTTTGGACATTTCTTCAATGAAGAAGATAATGCTATGTGATGATACAGATATTTCAGCAACCAGAAAAACTGGAATTGATGTGCAGAGATTGTGGGGTCAGCAACCTGGTGCCCAGGGGTGCACGAATCAGTACCTCCTATGGCTCCTGTGAAAGGTCTTAGTAAATATGCCCATCAGAAATCCCCATTGCACAAAAGTGAGAGACTGGTTCCTCTCCCTGCTCAGTGCCTGGTTGCAAATGCGCAGCCTCTCCTACATTGATGGGTATGCCCGCTTCAATGTGCCCATGTTTATTTAGAATTCATTGCAGAGCAAACGTATGTCTCTCGACAGATGATTGTTGAGGTGGAGGAGAAAAGCCAACTTGTGGGCCACTTGCAGGAGAAAGTGACCATCCTGGAGAAGCACTTCGAAGGAAATCTCTCTGGTGACGAACATGTCCAGGAGCTGCTCAGGGAGGTAAATGTGGGGCATTTAGAAGGGGTTGCAAGAGTGCTGTACTGAGGGCATCAGATCTTTTCATGCAGTCCATTGTTTCATCATCCATGAAGATGTTCTTTAGGGCTGGGTACCGGCCTTGTTCCTGCCAACCTAGGAGTTTGAAAGCATGTCAAAGTGCAAGTAGATAAATAGGTACCGCTCTGGTGGGAAGGTAAACAGCGTTTCCGTACGCTGCTCTGGTTCGCCAGAAGCAGCTTAGTCATGCTGGCCACATGACCCAGAAGCTGTACGCCGGCTCCCTCGGCCAATAAAGCGAGATGAGCGCTGCAACCCCAAAGTCGGTCACGACTGGACCTAATGGTCAGGGCTCCCTTTACCTTTACCTTACCAGCCTTGTGGAAGCTGCTGAGCTTTCACACTTCCAGTAAAATGCTGTTTGTAGAGACAAGTGGAACTGGCCACAGATGTTGGCGGTGTGGAGTGCTCCTTTGTAGTGTCTCTGTCAGCTGTGCCCTCCTCTACAGTACTCCCTTCCACCCACTGCTGTCAACCAGTATTCTATTCTTACTGAGCTTGCTCAGTATTCACTGGACCTTTTTGAGGGGTTTGTTTTTCTCCCCATTAGGGTTCCCCCTGCTAAAGATTTTGTTGATGTTCCCCCGAGCCTACTGATACAACTCCCCTTTCACTGAACAAGCAACAACACTCACCACTTGAAAATAATGGAAGGATAATGGAAGGATGGATCTTTTAGATCCTTCCTGCTGCATCATGGGCTAATGATGCTTTCTGGTCAGAGCCTGGCTTTAAGGATTTTGATAGCATGGGCTCAGTTCATTCTGGATGTAGAGCATGGTCTTCTTGCAAATGGGTAACTGAAAGGGTGGGGCTGCCCATTCTGATGGGTCTTAGAACATCAATCAGATGTGAATTCAGCTTAGCAATGTCATTGTTCTCACTTGGTTTAGGTTTGGCATGGCCCTAATTTTTCTCTTGAGTGAGTAGTGAGTATTTACATGCCACCCAGGAAATACTAAATACTGTGAGAAGTTTGGCTGGCATTAGACCAGATTTTTGTTTTATGTCCAAGAGTTGGGAACCTTCAGCTCTCCAGGCATTTTCTGAACTACAACTCCCATCATCCACAGCCACCGGCTGGGGTTGATGGGCATTATAGTTGACCACTCTGGAGGCCCCAAGGTTCTCTACCACTGTTTTATTTCTTTGCAGTCTTTGCACCCACCATTTAGAAAAGTCAGTACTAAGACAGGCTCTGCCCTCAAGGCTCACAATAAAAAAAGAGACTGCACATGAGAAAAAATGAATGGGAAGGTGGAGGAAGCAAACAAGCTCAAGCACAAGTTATTCAGGTTATTCTTCAGCTTACAGCCAGTGTCAATGGAGGTTCTGCTTGTCTTGCCCTTCGTAAAGAGTAGACCCTTTCTTGAAGCTTTCCCCACCCACGTCACTCAGAACCAGGGGCAGATCTGGTGACAGCATCAAGGCCACGAAGACAGGACAGTTCCTGCTGCACAGTTCTTCCCTCACATAGCTGCCTACTTGACTTCTAGGAGCACAAGAACCTGCCTCTTTTTGAGTGAGACTGTTGGTCCATCTGGCTCAGTGCTGTCTACACTGACTGACAGAGGCTTTCCAGGATTTCCAGCAGGAGTATTTCCCAGCCCTAGCTGGAGATACAATTTGGGATTGAACCTGGGACCTTCTGCAAGGCAGATGCTCTGCCACTAAGCTATGACACTTTCCCTACTTTTCTGAAGCATTTTCCAATTCTATTACAGTTTTGGCTGCAGACTTTTAATGATGCCATGTAGAAAACTCTTGCTTAATGATTCTCTGTTTCATTTGCATGGTTGCTCTGTACCTTTATTAATTTATTTGCATTTTTGTCTGTTCTTTTTTCCATTGTATTTTGTTGACTGCTTGGAGGGCCACCAAGTTGTGAGACATCAACGCATAAAAGCCATAGTAACAAATATATTAGTAGTCATTGAATTTTCTCCCCTTTCTAGAAAAGTGCCCTGGAACAGAGACTGGAGGAGGCCAGGCAGCAGCTTTCAGCTGCACGGACAAGCCATGCAGAGAGTTTAAGTCTTCTGGAGACTCAGGTACACAGGGCAGGATTGCTTTCTGAAGCCTGGGATGGTGCTTAGTGGTTGGTGAATTACAGCCCTAATTACTTTCTGGGGTGGGGGGATTCCTCTTGGCTTGGTCAAGCCAGGTACTCAGTTTGGAGGGGCTCTCTTCTCATGGTTTTCAGGACCATTGCTCTGCCCTGGAACGTGTGATGTAGTAGGAATAGAGTTTCTCTGAGCATGTGCTGAGTACTTTTCCTTGGCTGCTGAGTATCTGCAACCAACCTTTTATATATTTGGAGGAGATGGTTTTCAGGGCAAGCAGCAGTCTTTCCAGGCCACAGCACCTGTTTAATAAAAATAATAATAAATATTTCTGATCTAGGACTTGGTTTCAGGAGGAAGGTGTGAGTGAAGCACATGTTCAGGAAAGGCATGAAGTGCTGTGTGCCCTGGGCTGTACCACTTTGGACTGGTTGAGGGGGCAGGAATCACATCTTTTGAGCGATCCCTCACATAATCACCCCTAAGAACGGGCTGTAGCTCAACAGGAGTGCATCTACATTGAATTTAGAAGGCCCCCAGTTCAGTCCCCAGTATCTCCAGGTAAGGCTGGGAAAGCCCCAGTCCTGAAATCCTTGAGACAGAGGCATAGCAAGGTTAGATGGTACCCAATGCGGAATTTTTTTTGTCACGCCCTCTCCCCACATTGACAGCTCGAGGTAGACTTGGGAGGCTTGGGAGTCAGTGATGATACCTGGGGCAGTCCACCCCCTTGCCCATGCCCCCCTGCCTAGCCCTGCCTACACCCCTGACTGTAAGGCTCATTGGACGCAGTTGGACTTGCTTCTGAGTGAACATATAGGATGGCGGTTGCAAGCTGACCCAAGGGACATGTTCCTGTAGATCACTCACATCAAGTAAAATGGATGTCTAAGGAACTTACTCCTGAGTAAGGAGTCGACCTTGAAAGCAGCCCAGCTGCCATCCCCAAATCATCCCCCGCCCCCAGCATTCCCCACAAAATTCAGAAATTGAGGGCTTCCACTGAATTGGGTTGGGCCAATTCTGGACCTGAGAGGGTGCAGCCCCAAGTGTGCTTACTCGGAAGTATCCAGCTCAGCTAGCAAGCATCCTCGCAGTGGGATCCTATGCATGTTTCCTTCCTCACTGAGCATGGCGAGGGTTACTCCCTAGCAAGGCTGCTTGCAGCCACATTCCATATCTTAAGTACACTTGAAACCCTCATGCTAAAACAAGAAATCAGGACTTCGAACCAGACGAGATTACTCAAAAGTTGTTACAGTGGTGCCTCGCAAGACAAAAAGAATCCATTCCGCAAGTCTCTTCGTCTTGCGGTTTTTTCGTCTTGCGAAGCAACCCTATTAGCGGATTAGCGCTATTAGTGGATTAGCGGCTAAGCGGCTATTAGCGGCTTAGCGGCTTAGAAAAGGGGGGGGGAGCGAAAAAAATCGCAAGACTCGCAAGACGTTTTCGTCTTGCTAAGCAAGCCCATAGGGAAATTCGTCTTGCGAAGTGCCTCGAAAAACGGAAAACCCTTTCGTCTAGCGGGTTTTTCGTCTTGCGAGGCATTTGTCTTGCGGGGCACCACTGTATTATTATTATTATTATCGGCCTGAACGCAATGGGATTTCCTTCCTTGGAAAGAGGCTTGGGGTTGTGGTTGTGGTCATTTGAATGGGACTTGCCCCTAATAAGGGTTTGAGTATGGGAGAAGGTGGGTTACTTGTGTGTAAAGCCCTTAGTATGACTACTTATGGCCTGAGCCCAAGAGTGTTTATTCTGAAGTAAACCCTGTGTTGATTGGGACTGTCTCCCACATAAATTGGCTGGAAATGGAAGCCATAGGCTGCAATCCGCTCAGATCAATGGTGGGAGGAGAACCGAGGCTCATTCGGCACCAGCGACTTGGGGACAGGAGACTGTAGGGAAGCTGTTGTAGATATTATCATTATTATTATTTGCAGAAAGTAGTGCTTCTTTGCTGCTCTTTTCGTGCTGCCTGCTCACTCCTGTTTGGAGCAGCCGCCTTCTGCCCGAGCTGCTGCCTGGAACCCCACCAGCTGAAAGTAATTACTGGCCGGTTGGCACCTTGAGTAGCAGACAGAGAAGGCAGCAGTAGCGGCAGCTGTCAATGGCAAGAAATGCCTTCCCGTCCCAAGGATTATCTAGGACTAGGGACGGACGGATACTCAGTTTCTCAAAGTGAGCGCTTTCCTTTTTTTAACGAAACAGACCAGGAGACCCCAGTGAGACGGAGCTGCGTGCTGCCTTCACCCCAGTTCATCCCGCCATCTCACCCCACCCCTCACCCCGTGCAGCTTCCTGGTGCCATTCATAGCTTCATGCTGAGGACTCCCACGCGCGGGAGAAAACTACTTATCCAATAGCAAGCCAACCCACACTGCCGCTGCATTCCATTTTGAGCCCTTTTGCTCGTGGCTTACCAGACGTGGGGGCGCCTCCACCCCTCTTCTCGTCCTGCATTCAGTCACTGGAGGAAGCAAAGGGAGTGTTCCCCCTCTCTCGCATGCGCCTCCTCTCGCTCCTTCCCTTCTGGGAGATGCTGTAGCTTCACGCTCATTCACCCAGCTGCGCCGAGAGGAGCCTTTCTGGCGCCATTTCCCCGCGCGTGCGCATCTACTCGCAAGGTCCTGGTGCCAAACAAGGGGTGACATTCGGCACCCTCCGCCTGCCCACGACTCCCAAGCCTACAGCAAGTGGCAAAGCAGCAGCAAAGCACCCCCGCTTTGCCGCTAGCTTTAGGCTTGGGAGCCATGGGGGGGCTGAATGTTGCCCCCCTTCAGGATGGTACCCGGGGTGGTCCGCCTGCCCCCGCGCCCCTTTGCAACACCACTGCCTTGAGAACTGCTGCAGTCAGTGCAGATAATGCTGCAGTTGGTAGACTTAGCTTGTTATTTAATTCAGCCATTTATACAGAACTGTGAGGACTAGAACCTTCTTTATTTTCAAGGGAAAGGCCTTAGCTTTGTGGTAGAGTACCTGCCTTGCATGCTGAAGGTCGCAGGTGGTTCAATCCCCATCAACCTCCAGGTAGGGCAGGAAGAAACACTCTTCCTGAAACCCTGGAGAGCCAATCAGGGTAGATGGTACTTAACTAGATGGACCAAAGGTCTAACTCTGTATAGGGCACTTCCCATCTCTCTTCTTCTTTTTCTCCTTCTTCTCCTCCTCCTCCTCCTTCTTCATATACCGCCCTATACCTGCAGGTCTTAGGGCGGTTTACAAAATAAAAGCAGAATATAAAACCACAAAATATGTAATCAAAATAAAAACAACAATCCAGTAACACCCCCAACACTTTTTAAAAGGGCGTATGATGTCAATCAAATCAACCAAAGGCCTGGTTTAAAAGGAACGTTGTTGCCTGGTGCCTAAAGGTGTATAATGAAGGCATCAGGCATTTTATTTATTTTTATATCTATCTCTATATCTGGATTTTGTGGTTTTATGGGGGTGAGGGGAGAGGGCTGTTTAGGTCATAATAAACATTACTTCACTTGCTTCAAAATGTGGCCCCTCTGGATTTGGGGTCCCCTCCTGCTTGTGCTGCTGAGTGAGGGCTTGGACCTCCACCCCAAAGTCCCACTGTACCACTGTAGCAGCACTGCTGGCCCTATATACTGTTGTGGTCCTTGGTGGAGGGAGGGAGACCCACAACATTCAAGCGTGGGCTCCTTCATGGTACAGCCAGTGAAAGCTGCACCCTGCAGTTCTCCTGGCTTTGAGTCATTGGTCCTGTCTGTTGCCTCCTAGATTGACAAACTGAACTGCCAGTTGGCTGAAAGGCAGGTGTGCCTAAGTGTAAGAGAGGAGCTTGTGCAGAGCCTCCAAGAAAGTAGTTCACCACAGGTAGGGGCCATCATGTCAGCTGGTCTATATCTCTTTCCTCTTCCCCAAATTGGGAGGCAGGCTGGCTGGGGTGGTGTGTGCATAGAATCATAGAATTGTAGAGTCAAAAGGGATCCAGATGGTCATCTACTCCAACCTTTTGCAAAGCAAGAATCTCAACCAAAGCATCCATGACAGATGACTGTCCATCCTTTGCTTTAAAACCTCCAAGGAAGAAGAATCCACCACTTTCCAAAGGAGTTTGTTCTACTGCTGAACAGCTCTTACTGTCAGAAAGTTCTTCCTGATGTTTAGTTGGAAACTCCTTTATTGAATCCATTGGTTCAGATCCTACATTCCAGAGCAGGAGAAAACAAGTTTGCTCTGTCTTCCATGTGACAGCCCTTTAGATATTTGAAGATGTCTATCATATCACCTCTCAGGTCTCCTCTTAGCCAGGCTAAATATACCCAACTTCCTCAACCATTCCTCATAAGGCTTGGTTTCCAAACCTTTGATCATCTTGGTCACCCTCCTCTACACACGTTCCAGTTTGTCAATATCCTTCTTAAATTATGGTACACTGAAACTGGACACAGCACTTCAGGTGTGGTTTGACCCAGACAAAATAGAGCAGTACTATGACTTCCCTTGACCTGGACACTATGCTTCTGCTGATGCAGCCTAGAATAGCATTAGCTTTTTTCCCTGCTGCATCTTACTGCTGACTCAAGTTGAGCTTGTGCTCCGATAAGACCCTTAGGGCCTTTTCATACATACTTCTAGTAAGCCAGGTGTCTCCCTAATTTTTTTATTTAAAGATTTTCTTGCTTTACAAAAGTACATGCATTCTCTCTTTTTTCAGGTTGTACAAGTCTTTCTTACAAATCAGTTACATTTGTTGTGAGACATTTGTGTTGAGTACAGTATAAGGTTGGGGAAGAAGAGGGGAGAGAGGAGGGCTAGGGTGGTGAGGCTTATATTATTTTGTATAGTGTTTGTGTGGGGGTTTGTGTCAGTGTCAACTGGGTAGGTTCTCTTTCTATTTGTTTATTACATTTCCTTGGTAGTGAGTGGTATTGGGGGGCAGGGTGTGGTTGGTTGTCTGTGGTTGTCTGCAGTGGGGTTTGTTGGCATTTATGGGGAGGGGAGGGTTTGTTGGGTCAGATAAGCCATATTGATTCATATGCTATCAGTGGATTCTTGTCGTTGTCTCATTGGGCTGTGTATGTGATAAAGGGGAGCCATACTGGGGTGAAGGTGTCCTCTTCCATATGTCCCCATGTCAGTTTCAGTTTATTGGATAGCTTTTCTAGTAAGGCCATTTCCCATACAATTTGATACTATTGGCCCATGTTTACTCCTGACAGGTCTCTCCAGTGTCTGGCTATGATGCTTCTGGCTGCTGAGAGTAGGTGGGTTATAAGTTCTGCATAATGTGAGTGGACATTATGATATTAGAAGATGTTCAGTAGGGCCAGTTCTTGGGTGAGTTCTAATACCTGTTTAGTTATTTTGCATATCTCTTGTAGGACTGCTGTCCAGAAGGGTTGGATTTTAGGGCATTCCCACCACATGTGGAGGTATGTGCCTGTGGAGGTGCAGCTTCTTCAGCATCTTGCTGAGGTTCCTGGGTGTATCAGCACTAGTTTCCATGGTGTTAAGTACCACCTGTAGGTGAGTTTCAGAGTGAGTTTCATTCTTTTGGCTGGTATGGACTTAAAGGGAAGTTTAGACTACAGTCTACTCCATTGGGTGAGGTTAATTTCATAGCCTGTGTTGAGCTCCCATTGTTCTTTGATTGTGCTAAGAGGGGTTGTGGGATTTTGGACCAGTATTTTGTATATTGTGGATACCATCCCATTGCCATGTCCCTCTGCTGTTGGGAGAAGGTTTTCGAAGGTGGTCAAGGGCCTAGTGGCTGCTTATTTTACTGCTGGATTGTTTAAGAGGGCAAGTAATTGGTGGTGTGTTAGCCAAGGTATTTGGGTGTCTCCTAGTTTGTCTTGTATTTCTTGTGTTGGTATGGGTTTGTTGTTTTTGTAGAAGTCTTTTAAACAGTGTAGGCCTTTGGCTTGCCAAGTTTTTATCTGGATGTTTTGTGCTGCATGTTGGAATAGTAGGTGAGTGCAGATGGGGATAATCTGCCTACTGTATTTTAGAGATATGGGTACGCTGTTGCAAGGATGTTTTTGATTGAGTCTCTCTCCAAGTGAACCCATTTTTTTGTCTTGTCTTCTAGAATATGCAGGATTATGTGGCATACATGGTTGGTGATGTAATTTGATTCTGTGTTGGGGATTCCCCATCCTCCTCCTGAGGAGGGGAGGTTCAGGTATTTGGGGCTTATTCTTGGCTATTTGTGTCAGAAAATAAACAAGTGTAGTTTTTTCTGCCACTTCTGAAGTTGGGTTGGGGGAATCCAGATTGGGAGGGTTTGGAATAAATAGGTTAGTTTTGGGAAGGTAATCATTTTGATCAGGGGTAGGCAACCTAAGACCCGGGGGCCAGATGTGGCCCAATCGCCTTCTCAATCCGGCCCATGGACGGTCCGGGAATCAGCGTATTTTTACATGAGTAGAATGCATCCTTTTATTTAAAATTCATCTCTGGGTTATTTGTGGGGCATAGGAATTCATTTTGTTTTGTTTTTCAAAATATAGTCTGGCCCACCACATGGTCTGAGGGACGGTGGACCGGCCCATGACTGGAAAAGGTTGCTGACCCCTGATTTTGATCATTGCTATTTTGTCTGAGAGTGTGAAACTGGTGTTGTTCCATTTCCTCAATTCTCTGTTGATTTGTCACCACAGCTACTTGTAATTATAGAGGTATAGTTTGTTGAGGTCTTTGGTTATTTGAACCCCTAGGTTCAAATGCAGCAGAATTTTATCTTTGTAATGTTGGTGAATTCCTTTTGGGTATGCGGGTGGGAGGTGGTAGTGTTGAAGCACATAGCCTCAGATTTTGCAAAGTTTACTTGTAGGGCCAACACCATTGTGAATGTGAATGTTCTTTACTTAGGGTGGTTGCTTTGTTTATGGGGTCTGGTGTTATGACCATCAGATTGTCTGCTAAGAGCCTTAGTTTGTAGGTTTTACCTTTTATTTCCATACCCTTGGTATCTGGGGCTGCTTGCAGTAGGATTGCTAGGGTTTCCAGGACCAGGATGAATAGGAAGGGAGACAGTGGGCGTCCTTCTTTAGTGCCTCTTTAGATTGCTATAGTATTGGAGTCCATATTGTTAATTCTGCATTTTGCTGAGGTTTGGGAGTACATTTGTTTGAGGGTTTGTAGGAAGTTGGGGCCAAATTTCATGTTAGTTAATAGTGCTAATAGCTATTTCCATTCTAAGCAATCAAAGGCTTTAAGGATGTCTAGGGATGTCAGTAGGAGTTTGATCGTTTTGCTGTGTTCTGTCAGATTCAGCAGTTTCCTAATGGGGTTTGTTATGTTGCGACTAGGGGCAAAACCTGCTTGGTCCAGGACGATAAGTTTGCATAAGAAGATTTTTAGGCTTTTAGCCAGGATTGATGTGAATATCTTGTAGTCTTGGTTTATCAATGAGATTGGGTGGTATGATTCTATTTTAAGGCTATCTTTGAGTGGTTTTGGGATAGAGACTATTTTCGAAAAGGTCCAGGTTTTGGGGATGGGGGCTCCTTTTATGATTTCGCTAAATGTTGGTGGCTGTGTGCTGTGTTTTGTCAGTTGTTACAATGAGGTGAAAGGGGAAGCCCCATTGGTACTTGATTCCTGCTTGGTTGTAGGTTTTTTCTTCGGTTTATGGTCTGTTGTGATATATCCTGAAAGGCCAGGATGGGGTCTTCTCCATATCAGAGATTGGTTGTGTTTCTGAGGTTGTTCCATATTTCTTCTTTCTTTTTGTAGCAGGTAAAGCACGCAATGATGTCTCATGGAGGGGTGTTGGCTTTCGGCATGGGTCTTAGAGCGCTGTGTGCCCTTTCCGGATCATCTACTTTGAGATTCAGGTTTGGGATTGTGGTTTTTAGCTAGCGTACAATGAGATTGGCTGGGTTTTTGTCCTTCATTTTCTCTGGGAAATTGAAGAAGTGGCTATTGCAGCGTCTACTGCAATCTTCAAGGGCTGCTAGTTTAATTCTCGCTTCCATGCTTTCTCTTTCTTGGTGGTGATCCGTATCAGCTAATTTATTTTTCAGACATGTGTTTTCCTTTCAGAATTGCTCTACAGTACTTGTTTGAGTTGCATCTGGTTTTCCTTTTCTAGAGTGGAGATGGTGCCAGTGGGGGTCTCCACTTTAGAGGTCAGGTCGCTGATTATTGTCTTCAGGGGAGTAACTGTGTTCTTCAACAGTTCTGCTAGATTCTGTTCCATTTCCCTCAGGTCCCTTTTGTTGTTGGGCAGTTGGCATCATGGGGGGGATGTTGCAACTTCCTTGTCATTCAGCATCTCCGTGGTTAGTGCCATCTTGATTGTCTTGGTGGCCTTTGTCTGGGATGTGCGCTGTGTTCTGTTGAAGTGGGGGGATGTTGTGGTTTGGTGTTTTGGTGGTAGTGGTTGTTGGCTGATGTGGAATTATAGAGATGTACAGGCGTTGTTGATTGGTGGCTTTCTTCCCTGGTTGTTACATTGGGCACCCCGGTCTCCCCCTCCCCCCGATTGTGGCGGTAGCGGTGGCGCAGGGACCAGCCACCAGGCAGCATAGTTGGTCTGGTGGCCCTCAAGAGCTCCGTGCGGCCTTGGCGCTTGCCATCTTGTCTCGACAGAAGTCCTCGGTGTCTCCCGTCTTATACTTGTGCATCTGGGGTTATTCCTGCCCAAGTGCAGAAGCTTCCACTTGTACTTATCAAAATTCATTTTGTTAGTTTGGTCCTAGTTCCCCAATCTGTTAAAGTCACTTTGAATCCTGTCTTCTGTGGCATTAGCAACCCCTCACAGTTTAGTGTGACATGCAGATTTGATGAGCATCCCCTCAATTCCTTCATCCAAGTCATTTATAAATACACTGAACAACAACAACAGGTCCAGGACACCCCACTTGTCACTTTTTTCCAGGGTGTTGAAGAACCATTAGGGAACACTCAGTGGGTTCAGTAATTTGTTTATGCATTTGAGGTGTCAGAAACCCAAGGAAAGAATTATTTATTTTATTTATTTACTGCCTTAATATCCCACCTTTTCTCCAAGGAGCTCAAGGTGGAGTACATGATTCTCCCCCTCCTTGTTTCATCTCCATAAGAACCCTGTGAGGTAGATTATTTTGAGAGGCAGTGTCTAGCCGAAGATGACCTAGCAAGCTTCATGGCCATGTGAGGATTTGAACCCTAGTCTCACAGGTCCTAGCCCAACACTCTACCTGCTACACCACATTGGCTTTCAAAGAAGGTTCTCTGTGTTT
This sequence comes from Podarcis erhardii, assembly GCF_964252035.2. Classification (NCBI taxonomy): domain Eukaryota; kingdom Metazoa; phylum Chordata; class Lepidosauria; order Squamata; family Lacertidae; genus Podarcis; species Podarcis erhardii. The sequence goes on from NC_138504.1 coordinate 38,861,313, forward strand.
TTTTTGTAGGTGAAAGATCTAGAACAGGCACTACAGCTTGCTAATGAGACAGCTGCAAAAAGCAAAGAAGAGATGGAGGAGAGAGAGCTGCAGATCCAAAAGCTGGTGAGTTTAAGGTGGCCTAGCTTTTGGCAGAGCTTTTCAGGATGTGAGGGGGAAGGAAAATACTTACAATAGCCCAATGTTCCTACTTGACTTGAGAGCTTCAGTAGAGACACATGAGCAAGGCATGCCTGGGGTCACTATAATGCATCCTTGGGCAACTCCAAGATCTCCCCCCCCCCATATGCCCACCCGTCCACTCTGATCTGTGGAACTGGAACTGTTAGCGGCACCACATAATCTGCATTTGCAGGAAAACGATCTTGTAGTGTGGCAGCGCCCACACTTTTGAACTCCCTGCCCACTGGTGTCAGACAAGTGCCTTCAATCAAATCTTTTTGATACCTGCTAAAAACCGTTTTGTCAAGGCAAACCTATCCTAGACATGTAGTATATTGATATGTGTTTTAATCTGCTTTTTAGCTTATTGCTGATTTTGATTGTCTTTTGAAGGTTTTAATTCCCCCAGCCTGATGATTTCATTGTTTTATTCTTATTGTAAATTGCTTTGAGCATTGCTTTTTTACAGTCAAATGGTATAAATTTTGTGAAATAATAAATAAATTACCAGGACCCCCATCAGATGTCTGCCCTAGATTCCCCGTTTAGATTATTTTCACCAGCACTTTCATATTCCACCATGCCCAGAGTGCTGCATTGTGGGAAATGAAAAAGGCACCCTCCTGGATTGCAATGCTGCTGCTACTACTGCTGCCTCCCAGTTTGTAAATGCTCCAGGCCCACTCATGTAAGAAGAGGCCCATCAGAGGGTTGGGGTTTTTTGCTTTGTTTTTGTCTTTCCTGCATCCTGTTTGAGTTGCAGAGAAAGGCATTGTGGGTTTTTCAGTTTGCTTGTTTTTCCTAAGGTCCTAGCCCTGAAGAATATAGGGGAGAATCCGGAAGTGTTTTGCAGGCTTTTCTCATCCCAAGTTTTCTAGGAGAATGGTTTTCTATTTATTTCTCAAGCCTCACAATAACATTCCCCTCACCTAGGGAACCTGTGGCCCTCCATATTTTAAATCACAAATCCCATCATTCCTGACTATTGGCTGTGCTGGCCCATGACTGAGTGTTAGGAGTCTGACAACATCTGGAGAACCACAGACTTCACACCCCTTCCCTCCATTCCTCACTCTCTGCCTTATTGGTTCTGACCAAAACAATTTACAGATCTAAAAACAGACCTGGAAATAATTTCAGAATCAAGCATGTGAATGGGAGTAAGCCAATTGAATTAACATATATAGATATATGTTAAGACATATTCATATAATTTTATTTCATCACACTTTCCTCTGCTTAACCTGTTCTGAGCACATGCAGAGTTGATGGAGTTTCAATACTAGATTCTTCCCCCACCCCACCCCACCCCACTCTCTCACTCTGTCCTTTCTTAGCAGCAAACAGATCTGCAGCTGGAGAGAATCCAAGCACAGGAAGGCCTCTACGCTGTGCAGCACCAGTGCACAGAGCAAGTTGGGAGGCTGCTGGAGCAGATGGCAACCCTGGAAGCTGCCCAGAAGACAGAAAGGATGGCTGCACATCAGACGATGGTGAGTCCTGCTCTCATTTTCAGAGCAACTGTCCACCTTCTCTAGCCACTTCTGTTCTTTTCTTTAATAAGATTTTATTAAAGCTTTTCATAATACAGTACAATAAAAAAAACAGAAAGAGAAAGAGAAAGAAAGATGCAAATCCATCTTTGAAAAGTAGATCTTAACCCTTGTCTCACACAAAAAGGGGCGGACCCTCACCTAGGAGCTTCCTTTTCTTCTCCCAACCTCCCTCCCTGGGAGATGTTCCTTTCCCTGCCTCACACACTGGGTCCATCAGCTTCATGTGTGTACAGTAGAGGACATTAAAAAAAACAACAACAACCCAGAAGCAAGAGGAAAGGAAAGAAAAAGAAACAGAAACAGGAATATAAAATAACAAAAGAATGAAAAAAGTTTTTTTTAAAGAAGGAAAGAAAGAGAAATAAAAAGGGCTTCCAATTCTCCATCTGTATCTCTCTCTCTCTCTCTCTCTCTATATATATATCAAACTATTCCAAGTATTCATTCTAGGTTGGTACCCAGCTGTTTCTCCTCCTGCTAGGCGATATTTTGCGAGTCTGGATCAACAGTAGTCTTCCTCCAGTCCAGCATAACTTTACCTCCAGTGTTGACAAAGAATAAATCTTTGATCTTTATTCCTACATGAGTCCAATGTTTTGTTCTGTTTTTCATTTAGAGCCAACTGGAAAAAGAAAACGAAGAACTGAAAGGCAGATGCAAAGACTTGGAAAGCGCCTTAGGGAAGCAAGAATCTGAATTGGAAAGGCTAAAGGTATCTGTGCTCTTAACAGTCACATCCATCCAGCATGTTGGAAACTGGTATTCTGCCTTTTTTGGGTTAAGCAAAAGCGTGCAGCAGAGAAGAGAGGGACCCCGAACCTAAACGTGCTAGCTTTGACAGCCAGTTCAGTGCAACTTGCAGGTGTTTTAATGGGTTTTGTTTTGCAAATGTTGCTAGCAGATTGTTGCAAAGGCTGCCTCTGTGGGCTGGCATCCTTATAAACCTGGGGTGGGGAGCTGTAGAGCATGGGTCTGAAAGCTGAATACAGCCCTCAAGTCTGCTCTGTCTGGCCCCCAGGGCTGACCCCAGGCCTCACTCCTCACTGCCCCACTTTGCCCCCTTTCAAATATTATTGCTGTGTAAGTGAGGGGGTTTTGTTTGTTGATATAGCAGCTCAGGAGTAAAGGGTTAACTTCCCTCTCCCCAGCAGCATTGCCTATCGATACCAGTTCCTTGGAAAAACTAAAATACTTTTTTCAAGCATTTGAAGGGATGAGGGGGAGAATGAGGTGTGTGTGTGTTTTAAGTGTGGCTACACCTACTGGTGACTTTGGCCCTGCCCACCACTGGCATGCAGCCCTCAGAGGGTGGGCAAAAGGTAATGTGACCTTGAAGGTCAGAATAGTAGTCCACCTTGAACTGAGATGTCTTCTTTCTGTTTCTATCGTCTTCCTTTGATTAAAATGGACTTTGATTGCGTCCAGTTACTTAGAGCAGGCCCATTGAAATTGATGGACATGACTTAACTGGGGTCTATTCTAGACCCTGCGGGTGGCGCTGTAGTCTAAACCACTGAGCCTCTTGGGCTTGCCGATCGGAAGGTCTTGCAGTTCGAATCTGTGTGACGGAGCTCCTGTTCCTCTTTCCCTGTTTCTGCCAACCTAGCAATTTGAAAGCATACCAGTGCAGGTAGATAAATAGGTACCGCTGCGGTGGGAAGGTAAACAGTGTTTCCATGCACTCAGGCACTCGTCATGGTGTTCTGTGCACCAGTAGCGGTAAAGTCATACTGGTCACATGACCTGGAAAGCTGTCTGTGGACAAATGCCGGCTTCCTCGGCCTGAAAGGCAAAATGAGCGCCACACCCCATAGTCACCTTTGACTGGACTTAACTGTCAAGGGGTCATTTACCTTTACCTTTTTTTTGAGTATAACTTGGCTGGATACAACTCTTTGCCTTCCCTTCGTTTGGGATTTGGTAGTTTGCCAAGGTAAAGTAGGCTAGAATTGTGGTTGGGAAGATGGCCTTTTCCACACTACAGTGCATGGGTTTAGGGAGTTTACTCTCATTCTGAGTCCTCCATTCTCTAACCCCAGGATTCTTACTGCTTTGCAGGCAGAATTGAGCAGTAGCGCTGAAACCACCCAAGCCCTGGAGGAGACGCGAGGGCAAAGGGAGCATCAACTGCAGCAGGAGGTGGGCTCACCCCTTTGGCACCCACTGTGGGTGTAGCTGGCCTTGTCTTCAGGATTGGCCACGGCGGGAGGATGCACCTGAGCCATTCATTGTGTTGGTATTGACAGGTCAAATCAGAGCCAATGCAAATAAATTAGTTCTGGCCCACCACGAATGACTGCAAATCAGGCAGTGATAGGGGACCATTTTGGAGATGGGCAGGTGGTCTCCATAATAGCTGAGAATCTAAAACGGATGCCTCTGTCTTGACTTTACTGCCTGGGTAAAAGCTGTCTGTCATAACTTACCGTATTTTTCGTCCCATAGGAACGCTCCGTCCCATAGGACGCACCTAGTTTTTTGGGGGGGAAATAAAGGAATTTCCCCCCCTTTATTCCCCCCCCCCAAACCAGGTCGGGGAACAGCGGTATGGCGGCGCTCCGCCTCCCCGCTGTCCCCCGAGCTTCTGGGGCTGGCTGATGTCTGCCCGGTGCGAGGGGTGCTTTGCTTCAGGGCGCCTCGCGTGCCAGGTGGCAGGCTGCTATCCGCAGCCTGGGGAGCCCTGCGGGAGGTCCCGCGGGCTCCCCAGGCTTACTGATAGCTTCCTGAAGCCTGGAGAGCGAGAGGGGCCGGTGCGCACCGACCCCTCTCACTCTCCAAGCTTCAGCGAAAGCCTGTATTCGCCCCATAGGACGCACACAGATTTCCCCTTCATTTTTGGAGGGGGAAAAGTGCGTCCTATAGGGCGAAAAATACGGTAACTGTTCATGGTAACCAGTCATTTCAATGGCTAGGAAAAATCCCCTTCCGATAGAGTCCTCCCCCACTTCCTTGTCCTCCCCCACCTGCTCCCTGCTGTTCATGAAATGGGAATTGTGTTTGGGCAGAGCTTTTATCCAAAGCAGTGGCTTTGGGGACCAGGGCTTGTTCTGCTATGAAGCCAGAACTTTTCACCATAGAAATCTGTCATACTTCTTCATGGAGGCTCTGGAGTGTTTTTAGCCTTTGATCCTTCTTCACTTGTTACATATTCCTCTAGCTCCAGCAGGGTGCTGGGTGCTGTAGAAATTAAGTCTGGAAATGGTGGATTCTTAACCCGCAAATTTAGGAAGATACAGAAGAGGTTTGGAGGTCCAGCAAAGTTAATCAGGATTAATCAAGACAGAGAGGATTTTGAGGAGAAACAGTTTAGAGAGGGGGAAAGGTGTTCCAGATATTTGGGGATGGAGGACAGTGTAAGGGGAAGAGAGACTTGAGTAAGCTTGTGAGAGGAGTGGGGGTGGGGGACAGAAGAACAACCTGCTGGATCAGGCCAGTGGCCCTTCTGGTCCAGCATCCTCTTCCCTTAGTGGCCAACAGATGCCTATGGGAAATCCACAAGCAGGACCCGAGCACAAGAGACCTCCCCCCTCCCATGGCTTCCAGCAACTGGTATTCAGGGGCATCACTCCCTCTGGCTGTAGAGTCAGAGCACAGCCACCAGGGCCAGTAGTTAGCCCTCTCCACAGGTGTCCTGTGTTGCTTGCATCTCACCCTTGAAAGTGTGAACAGCCATTTGTCAAAAAGCATCATGTGTTGAGGTGAGGTCAGGGGAGGAGGGAAAGTTAGCTGTTTTAGATCCGAAAGCAAAGACAGGAAATAGCCACGAAAGCTCATTGTGCAAATGTTTCAGCCAGCCTGGTGCCCTCCAGATGTTTTGGACCACAACTTCCATCAGCTCAGCCAACACATTGGCATTGAAGTCCAGAACATCTGGAGGGCCCCAGGTTGGCAACGGCTGACATTTCGTCCAGTGTCGTAATAGGTAGCATATGTTGTCTGGACACTTCTGCTTGTACATGCTGTTACACCAGATTTTGCACAGGAAGGACACCATCTTTGGCTGCCATCCTCCTTTTCTGATATAGCACTCCAGTGCCTAGTGTAAAATAGCCCTCAAGTAGGTCCAGTCTTACAGTGATGTTGGATTATGATAAACATTCATTTTGGAATGTCTGAAAAGCAAGGGCTGGAAGCTACATCATACCTGTCCATGGCCTTTCTTTTCCCCCCTGGTGGCTTAGCTTGTGGATCTGACTGTGCTGTTGAATGAGAAGGACCTGCTGATTGCAGAGAAAGCAGAGGCACTTCTGAAAAGGGAGGAAGAGCTGAAGCACTTAAGGCAAGGTAAGACCCAGCAAAGCTTCATTTACTAGTAGCAAGGAGGGTGATGTGGCTCTCCAAGTGCTGTTGGACTCCAACTGTTGTCAGCAGCTGCCAGTAGCTCAGGATGAATTGTAGTTCAATGGCATCTGGAGCACCACAGGTTAGAACAGTGGTCCAAAGTGGATGGAATGACTGGATCAAGTTCATCAGTTTTGTTGAATTAATTAAACTAAATAGGTTTACTTGCATTTTAAATAAATGTGCAATTAATTGTTACTGTTTTGAATTTTATTATGTTATGTTGGAATGGCAGACTAGGACCTGGGAGGCTCAGGATCAAACCCCCATTTGGCCACAAATCTTTTGCTGGGTGATGTTGAGCTAGTCGTTTCCTCTCTCAGCCTAGCCTACCTTGCAGGGCTGTTGTGAGGATAAAATTGGGGGAACAGACTGAATGCTTCTTGGACTGAATGCTTATTGATTAATGACTGCATCCCACCCTCTCTTCCCTGCCTCTAAACTGGTTTCCCTTTCCTTCTAGACCACCATGCACTTCTGCTGCAGATGGACCAGTTGAAGTCCAACCTTGAGTTGTGCCAGCACCAGGCCATGGAGACAGAAGCTGCGGCAGAGAAACGGATGAGTGCTTTGCAAGAGCAACTACAGTTCCAGCAGGAGCGCCTCTTAGCCAGCGAGAAGCAAGTAAGCAGCTTCCCCCTACTTGGGCAGGGCGAGCCCTTAGCCTTTCTAAAAACAACACTGTGGCTTCTCCTCTGGAATGTTCCTCTCTTCAGTGCTAGAACACTGCAGCAGTGGGGAACCTCCAGACCATGCACCTCCCCATTTAGTCCATTGGGCAATTTCAGCCAAACCATAATGTCATTAGGGGTGAAATGGGGCACACACACCCCAGTCTTGGTCTGCTGTCATCCACCCTCCTACCTACCTCCTTACAGTTGGGGACAGGAAGGGTGGAAACAACTCAGTGTTAGCTCCTTAGTTTTTGTGTTCCCCTGGCAGAACTCAACAAGGGTAAAGGTGGACCCAAAACTAGAATGCGTTGACTGTGGCTCCACCTACTGTGACAGATTTTTAAATCCCAACAATTTTGTTTTCTTTCTTTTTTAAAAACTGACAAGTTTCCAGCCTTATGGATGCAAAGATGCACTTGAGTTTGTGGGCAATGCCTGATGAAATCTAAGAAGCCAGAAGGGTTGCTATGTAAGATTTCCATGTCCTTTATAATTCCTTAACACTTCCCATGATTGTGGAAGCAAAACACATATACGCAAAATAAACACAATTTATGCAGGTTTTCAGAATTTGGGTTACCTCATCACAGATGTGCGGCTTCTACCTTAAGCTTTCTTTGATATGTTTTGGAGGTGCCAGTACAGCCTTTTGACCCATATTGGCTGGTCTGCTTGTAGCTTGGTGCAGCCATTATTCCTGTGGTTTTGTTGCTTGCTTATCTTTTCTCACCCACCCTGCCCCTTCATATGTGGCCAGGAGAAACCTACTTGTCCCAAATCTTTTCAGGATGTACATAAGCTCTCTTTCTGTTGCCTCTCTGATCTTGCTAAATCCAGCCCGTTATTACCTCCTGCTAGGCTGCTACATTAGAACTGACTTCTGCAGCCCTGAAAAAGCATCTGTGTCCCTCTGAAGATGGGGGAACAGAGCCAAACGGGGAGGTGGCTGCCACTGATATTGTCCAGCTCCAGAAGGAAAACAGAGACTTGGAGCAGCAAATCGCAGAGAAGAACAAGGTGTGGGTTCAACTGTTCATAAGCCTTTCTCCTACTTTCCCCCTCCTTCCAATTGTTTCTGATATGCAGTGGTACCTTGGTTGTTGAACAGCTTGGCTCCCGAACAAATTGGCTCCTGAACGCCACAAACCCGGAAGTAAGTGTTCCGGTTTATGAACTTTTTTGGAAGCTGAACATCTGATGTGGCTTCCACGGCTTCCAATTGAGTGCAGGAAGCTCCTGCAGCCAATCGGAAGTTGTGCCTTGGTTTTTGAACAGTTCCGGGAGTCTAAGTCAAACAATACCACCACCACCCAGTTTAAAAGGCCATAGGTTGTTTAATTAGCCAAAAGCTTGGGAGAAGAATGGTGTTTTTGCCTGGCACCTAAAGATATGTAATGAAAGTGCCAGGCAAGCCTCCCTGGGGAGAGCATCCCAAAAGTGGGGAGCCACTGTGGAAAAGGCTTGATAGTTGAGGTGAAGTGGCTTTTATTGATGGCCAGACTTGTGAACTGATGTTCTCTCCCTACCCTTTCTCCTCTGGTAGACAATAAAGCAGCTGCAGCAGAGGATGGCAGAGCTGAAGAAAACCTTGCAGAAAGAATTGGTGAGTTCAGCTTGTGCTGAATGGCAGTCTCTGTCATTATCATGGGGACTAGTTTGGTGTATGTCACTCTGTGTGTGTGTGTGTGTGTGTGCGCGCGCGCGCGCATGCCATGATTTTAGCATGCAAAGGAAAAAAAGTGTAGAATTTGGTGGCAGAAGCAGAATTCAGTTTCTTGAGGATGTCAGCTCTTGAATTTTATTGTAAAGACAAATTTCTAGCACTTATGGGGACGAATATATGCATGGGTAATGCTACTGATGTTTTGGAAGCCTGAGTGGTGACTTGAATTTTCTCAAGTGTTGTTTGGGACTAGCTAGCATAACTGGAACAAATGATCCAAATTAGTGAGCACTTGCTGTGAATGAGCTACCCAGTTTGCATAATTTATGTAGGTTGCTATAGTCGCCTTTGGAGGTGGGGGACAGAATTTGATAGTGTGGCATATATGCAGACCCAGCAGGGCCCGTTTGTTTCTTGCTCTCCAGAATGGCTTTGGAGGATGTGAGCCCTGGCTTCAGGAGTGTTGCATGTGGCGGCTTTGCCTGTCCCTTAAAGCTAGCACTGGTTTTTATCCTTTTCAGAAAATGCGACCCGATGGTGAGGTCCCTGAGGTCCCCAGTGCTGCCTTGACTGTAACAAACAACTCCGATCTGAATGACTCCCGAGAGATAAACTTTGAATACCTTAAGCACGTGGTGCTAAAATTTATGTCCTGCCGGGAATCAGAGGTAAGAAAAACATGTTTTACTGACGATGCCATTTTAACTTGTCCTCATCCTCCTGCCCCGCCCTCCAGTTTCCTCCCTCTTTATTTTGCTTTTGGCTGTGAATCAACATACCTCAGGTGATAAGTTCCATGTGACATACCATAACTTCAAATTCAGAATATTTTTGAATTTTTGCCTGCCACCTTGATGAAGCATACGTACAAAATTAACCACAGTAAGCTAGTACCTCAGGAATCCCAGCTTGAAACACAGAAGTCTAATCCACTATTTTCTCCTATATATTTTGGAATGTGGTTTGTCCATTTGTTCTCTATGCATTCAACCACCTCTCAAGATACAGTGGTGCCCCGCAAGACGAATGCCTCGCAAGATGAAAAACCCGCTAGACGAAAGGGTTTTCCGTTTTGGAGGTGCTTTGCAAAACGAATTTCCTATGGGCTTGCTTCGCAAGACGAAAATGTCTTGCGAGTTTTTCCAACTTTTCCCCCCTCCCCCCCCTTTTTCTAAGCCGCTTATCTGCTTATCCGCTAAGCCGCTAAGCCGCTAAAAGCCGCTAAGCCGTTAATAGCGCTAATCCGCTAAGCCGTCAATGGGCTTGCTTCGCAAGACGAAAAAACCGCTAGACGAAGAGAATCGCGGAACGGATTCTTTTCATCTTGCGAGGCACCACTGTACTGTATTTTTCCGTGTATAAGACACCCCCATGTTTAGCTTGGGGGGCGGTCACTTCCAACAATCGCTCACCCGCCTGCCTGCCACTGCTAATTGCTTGCCACAGCCACTGCCAATCGCACATCTCACCACAGCCAATTGTCTGCCCGCTCACCGTCACCAACAGCCCACCCACCCACTTGCTGCAGCCACCAATCACCTGCCCGCCTCGCCACAGCTGCCAATCGCGTGCCCAATTGCTGCAGCTACAGCCAATCGCCAGCAGGCCTTGCTGCAGCCACCAATCACCCGCCGCCAACCTCCTGCTTGCTGCTGCCATTAATCGCACGTCCCCCTTCTGCATTCATTATCCATGTATAAGACAACACCCAATTTTTGCCTAATTTTTTTTTAGCAAAAATCATTGCCTTATACACAGAAAAATACAGTACTATCTCCAAACGCAGTACAAGGGTTACTGAGGTGGAGGCAGCAGTCCTTGTCAGTGTTTGGATGCCAAATGCCATTTTGGATCAAGATGAAGGGTTGAAACATTACTTTTGGTGTGACTCTGTCCATTCTTTGGCATAGATTCAGCTGCCTAACTCAGGTAGTGGACTTTGTCACCATTTAGATGCCATTTTGACTCAAGATGGCAGATCAGATTAAACCTTAATAAGCATTAGCTTCCACCACCACACACACAAATTGATTTGGGACCAGGTCATTGTTCTCCAGGTCGGGTCAGAGTGTGGGTATGTTTTTGTGTGTGCACAAATTCACAAATTACACTTTGTTTAAAAATCACATTATTTGTTGGTTTCTTCAAACTGCCCAGCAGCACCAGGCATTTCCCACTAGCACACACCAAGAGCGACAAGCATTTTTCTCTAGCTAGTTGGCTGTACCCCTGTGATCAAATCTGTAAGGGTCATACATAAAAATCAATTGTAACTCACCGGCTATTGCATTTCAGGCATTCCACCTGATAAAAGCCATGTCTGTGTTGCTAAACTTCTCTCAAGAGGAAGAAAACATGCTCAAGGAAACCTTGGAGTATAAGGTAAGACTTTGCTTGAACTCTTACAAGTTCACTTGGGCATCTTCCCTCTCTCGATGACCCCTATATCAAGGGATAGCTTGCATGTGTGAAGCAGGCATTGTGGGTCTATGTGCCAGAAATGGAGCTTTTGTTCCAGTCCTTCCATCACATGTGCTTTGGGAATCTTCCTTTTCAATTTGGGTCTCAGCCACATTGCCATTAGCATTACAGGGTGCATGCATCAAGTATATTTATTTAAGCTCAGTATATATTTAAGTATATTTAAACTCAGGCCTTTTTCTAATGTGCTTGCAAATTGCTGCTTCTACATGGCAATGGTTCACCTAGGCCTTATCAAGGGAATGCAGCTCTTCTTTGCAATTCTATCAACTCCAGAGTTGTCTTCTTTCCACGTATATATACATACTGTTCAGAAGTCCATGTCCTGGTGGCTCCTCTGTTCTTCCTGGCTGCTGATGGATTCTTGCATCTGTCCTCAAAGACCTGTGCTTAATTAAGCTTGTCTGTCTTGCATTATACTGAGATTGCCTCCCTATCACTTTTCTGCGTTAGCTTCACACCCCAGCCTGGCCTAGTGATGGCTTTTCAACCTATGTATCTTTGTGGAAACTTTCAGGGTATTGACTTCTTGCTCCCCATTTTTGTTCTGCTGGGACTTTGCACATGCACACAGCTTTATTCAGATTTTCCACCTTCCTTTGCCCCTAATGTTTGGCTGATCAGTTAATGGTGTGCCTTTTTTTTTGTCTTATTGTTTTCCTTCTGCCAGATGTCGTGGTTTGGGTCAAAACCATCTCCCAGGGGCAGCATCCGACCCTCCATCTCAAGTCCAAGGACTCCGTGGTCGTGAGTGCCCCCCCTTGACCCAAGGATGTACTGCCTGCCTCCAGCTGCTTTTTTTTTTTTTCTATGAAAAGGATCCTGCACCCACCAACTGAGGTGGTGTCTTTATTGCTGTCACCACAGTATTTTTGTACAAGAACTTTGAAAAATTGTTTACAAAGCTGTACTGTAAAAGGAGTGTCCTTTGCTGCAGCCTGACACCCCCTCTCCCTATTCCATCATTTAGTGATAACAAATGGCCCTGGCTTCCAAGGCCTTGTGGAACCCAAGCGGTTGTGATTCTGGTGGCAGGAATAAGCAGCATGGGGCAGCTTCTGTCACAAACAGAAATCCCGAGTGTTGTATATTGAGGAACAAGTGCATGTGTCTGTTCTGCACTTACATCATTCCAGACAGTGTAGAAAACCTTGTCGGGATGGGGAGCAATTCTGCTTTCTCAGACTGTTAACACCTCCCTTCTCAGCACTGCTTCACCAAGGCTGACTGAAACTGCTGGTGCATTCACACCTATGCTGCAAACAGCCCCATCTGCTTCAGCCAGGGCCAGATTTATTTTTCTTAAAGAAAAATGATTAAGTGGTCTTCACAAAGCTTCATGTACTTGCCTTACCTTTCTAGATGAACATAGCAAGTTGCAGAGCGGAAGGAGGGTGGCGACCTTTCATTTTTAAAGTGAAAACAGGTGATGGGGTTGCTTTGAGAGAACATGTTCTGTTTCACCTCTTGCTAAATTTGCTTGCAGGGAAGGGGGCAGCTGAGAGCTGCAGGTGCATCAGCCTCTGACAACATATCCTAGCTCCATTTCAGCTGCAACACTAGCAATCCATGTTGCTTTACTTAACAGATGGGGAGCTCCTCACATAATCACAGTTAGTTTTTTTACACTACTTGAAAGTAACAGTCAGTTTGGCTCATTGGAAAGAAGAAACAAAGTACATGACCTTGCTTAAGAATTCTTTTTTCTTTAGTTATAAACCAAACAAAAAAGCCCCCCACTCCTATATTTTTATTAACCAGTCTATGTAAAGATACTGTCTATTCTGTACAGAACATCAACCATGTTAAGAGAGCAGGTTGCAATTTTAGTATTGCCACTGCATATTGCTAAGCTACAGTATATTTTTGTTTACAAAGTGCTTATTAAGAAGAAAAAATCAGCCATGGTGGGGTTGGTTTTTCTTACCAAGAGCACAGCGTAAAATTTCTACTGGTTGATACTTTATTGTATTTTCCCAGAGTCACCTTTTTAAAGGTATTGTATGGAAACTCTCTTGGGCAGGACTCTATAGTAGCCTTAGTGTTGAATTCTTGTAAGGTAAGGTATCAGAGCACGAATGAGGTGTGTATATTCATTCAACGGTAGCAACCAATGCACTTTTTCTCCTTGTACAAAGAAAACACAAACCACCTTTGGAGTGTATGTAGAAAAAAGCCTTTATGGACACTTGGGAAGTCCATTCATTCTGTGTACATATGGACTGTATTATGTAATGGCTTGTAGAGTCCTAATTTGTGGTGCAATACATTTTTGATTAAAACTTGAGGCTACTTAATTATCTTCATCTTTCATGGTATATACTTAACTGGTAGAACTGGAGGTTCCAAGCCTTGCCTACAGTTGCTTAATGGAAAAGTTTTTCACTGGGCATGTGGAATTAGTTCTCTCTTCTCTTTTTAAACACAGAAGAGGCAGGCTCTGTCCTCCGGAGAATGTGAACAGCCCTTCTGTCATCTGTCTCCCCATTCAGGGTTAAAAACGCCACATCACCTTTCCTGCTGTGACTGCAAAGTGCCTATTTCAACTGCACTGCTTTACTTATTACCCCTATAGTCCACTTGGAAGTCTGTTGTGCAGGTTCCTGAAAAGATTGCACTCCATTCTCAGCTTCACAGTCGATACAGCACTTCACCTTCTCAATTTCAAATTAAGAATGTACTATAATGTGTTTTCTCTAGGCTGTAATACTTTACAATACAGTAACAGGGCAAGCTTAAAGCAGGATTATAAAATCAAGCTGTCTTTCAGAAGTACTCTTGTCTTTAACTAACCTCTAATGGCCACATACTACCCTGCAAGAACAAAGGGTCCTACTTGTGGGCTTCCTAAAGGCATCTTAGCAGCTGCTATTATGGAAACTAGCCTTTGATCTGCGCTAGGAAGACTTGTACAATGTGTTATTTTGACAAAAGACTCATCTGTCTACCACCATCTTTTGGGGGGAGATGGGCAACTAGTTAGCAGTTTGAGATTAGTGTCTGAATGTGGAAAATCTGGGTTTTCAAACATATAAAGCAGACTACTGCTGCCTTCCACCATATCAAAATCAATTTCAGCTTCCTCAAACCCAAATGGTACATGATTTAAATATAAAAGCTAAGCTTCCTAGGCAGGAATGTATGGACAACTAAGTGACATCCATGGAAAAAAATGAAAGCTCTACCACATAGTAGCAGTAGGTTATTTTTATTTTTTTAAAAAACCTGGCAGAGAGAATGTGTGTGGGTGTGCATAATGTATGTGTTTGGATGTATAGGCAGAAGAGGGTGCAGCCCACTCCCATTAAAATCCATTGCTAATTATTCTAACCATCCAAGAACTTTATTTTGAAAGAGCAGCAGGCACTTTACATGAAACCAACTTCATACTCAGCCCACTTAGTCTCAACTATGTACAAAAAGCTCTCTTGCATAATAAAACCCTTTTCCAACCCCCAAAACAAGGTATTCTCATTTTGCATCTGACATAACAGCTCCCCGCCCCATCCCAAAATCCCAAATAATTGTTAAATTTAAATTAAAGTCTCACTCACCCACACACACTTGGCTAGAGCAGTAGCTGTTCTGGAAGCAGGTGCTTGCACACAAACGGGCTGCCCCCACTTCCCTTCACAACACAGACTCCCCTCCCAGCTCCTGCCTTGATAGTCAGAAAACAAGAATACATAAAACTGCCCCACCACCACCACCTCTGTTAAAGGACACTGTTCCAAGAGAGGAAGGAGGGACACCCCCGCCTGCCACATACACACACAGTATTTCAGTAGATTGTGGTTCCTAGAAGAGTGGACCAAAGTATCGGTGTAGCCAGTACTTCTTCCTGACTCCAACAGAGTTCTTGGTGTCTCAATTCCAGAGAACATAAAGTCTTTTAAACAGTTTTTCGTGCAGTCAGGACTCTGACTATGGAGCCTAGGCCACCTACTGCTAATGCCTGCAACAGGAAGAGAAAGAAAAGTTAGTTTATGGGCCAGTTCAAGCCCACCCCAGCAAATGAGGCAGTGAATGATAAGCATTTGTGCTCACCCAATCTGTAGAACCTCTAAAAAATGTACACCACCTCTTCATGTAAAACCAGTTAATTTTAAGGGCTGACTAACCAGGCTGTATCAATCTCTCTTGCTATTTCTTTTTTCTTTTCTTTTTTGAGGTGGGGGGGAGAGAAGAACCCATCAGTTTTCTGCTGACTTTAATGTTGCTTTTTTATGTGAGTTCACTGATTCCCCCCTATTGTTAGCCCTTTGGCTCTATGAATCCCTTTACCCCAGGCCAGGCAATAAGATAGGGAGAATGCTGTGCTTGAATAGCTGAGGATGGGAGCTTCTGCTAGACTTCATTCCGAGTCTTCTGTGCACATGGGATGGGGAAACCATAAGCAAGGCTAGCCTCCATAACCCTACAGTTGTAATGGCTTTGGGCAGGTGCAGCTTCTTACCCTCAGGTGACTGAATTTGCTCTTGGAAGCTGTGAGAAACCACAGCACAAGGCAGGCTTCTTTTATTTGCACTAATGGATTGAAGTTGAATCCTGACAAGACAGAAGTACTGTTTTTGGGGGACAGGGGGCAGGCTGGTGTGGAGGACTCCCTGGTCCTGAATAGGGTAACTGTGCCCCTGAAAGACCAGGTGCGCAGCCTGGGAGTCATTTTGGACTCGCAGCTGTCCATGGAGGCGCAGGTCAATTCTGTATCCAGGGCAGCTGTCTACCAACTCCACCTGGTACGCAGGCTGAGACCCTACCTGCCCGCGGACTGTCTCGCCAGAGTGGTGCATGCTCTAGTTATCTCCCGCTTGGACTGCTGCAATGCACTCTACGTGGGGCTACCTTTGAAGGTGACTCGGAAACTACAACTAATCCAGAATGCGGCAGCTAGACTGGTGACTGGGGGCGGCCGCCAAGACCACATAACACCGGTCTTGAAAGACCTACATTGGCTCCCAGTACGTTTCCGAGCACAATTCAAAGTGCTGGTGTTGACCTTTAAAGCCCTAAACGGCCTCGGCCCAGTATCCCTGAAGGAGTGTCTCCACCCCCATCGTTCTGCCCGGATGCTGAGTTCCAGTGCCAAGGGCCTACTGGCGGTTCCCTCATTGCGAGAAGCAAAGCTACAGGGAACCAGGCAGAGGGCCTTCTCGGTAGTGGCGCCCGCCCTGTGGAACGCCCTCCCATCAGATGTCAAAGCGATAAATAACTACCTGACATTCAGAAGACATCTTAAGGCAGCCCTGTTCAGGGAAGTTTTTAATCTGTGATATTTTACTGTATTTTTGGTTTCTATGGAAGCCACCCAGAGTGGCTGGGGAAACCCAGCCAGATGGGCGGGGTACAAATAATAAATTTATTATTATTATTATTATTATTATTATTATTATTATTATTATTACCCTGCAGAGTGGTGCAAACAATGATGCACAAGCCAGGCACTGTACCAAACCTCTCTTGGAAACACCTTGCTGCTCTGAGCCTGGCAGGCCACACAGAAACTCTTCTTTCTAAGCTATCTGATTTCACAAAATCCACACTCCCCATCCCCGCAACATCAGCCCACTTTGGGCATAAGCTGTCGTTTCCATTGGAAACGAAAGCAAGCAGAAACAGGTTTCATGTTGTCATGAGAACACAAAAGTCGTCCGTCCCCAACCCGCCCACTGGTACATCTGCACCTCTTGAGAGGCAAGTATTGAGTATCGCTGCACTGCCAACCCTGGAAAAGTCACTAACAGAAAGGCTGGTACAACATTTATGTCTTTCTTGCCATCAACTCTAATTTTGTATGTTGCATTTTCATCCCTCCATAGATTACACTTCTCAAGAGCCCCTCCCCTGCCTCGCCCCAATCCTCATCCTCTTACAGGCAAGAGTGTTTTGTACAAGTGGGCAGTGACAGGTCACTGGCCCTTCAAAAATAGACCCGACCTGCTGAACCACGTGGATTAGGACCTCCAAGCTGGGAGAGAAATCACCTACCTTTTCATGCCACTGGAGTAGTATTGCACTGCTATTTTCTGTTGGCTTTTCAAATCCTTTATAAATGTACTTCATTAACAAGTCAATACCGTTGCTGTCTAAGGAGTTCACAGCCTGCTCAATCTCGCTGCCTCTAAAGGAGGTCAGAACCTTCAGCACCACTTCCTGGGCCCGCTCCTGGAGAGACAGGCAACAAGAGAAGAATAAGACCGCAAATACAACCCAACCGACACCAGCTGTTTCCCAGGAACTCACTTAACAGCAAAGGCAGGATCCAGAAACAAGTCTTTTCATATTACCAAAAACACACTAGATCAGTCTTTCCCAAAGGGGTCACTATTGACCTTATGGGGTCAACAGGGCAGTGAATGAAGATCTAGAGATAAAAAAAGGCGGAGGGGTGGAAAAGAAGTTTAGGAGGTAGAGTTGGGAAGATTTAATTAGGAACTATGAACCTCAGAAATAAAGCACAAGGGCATGTACAGAGTGCATCTCCCTTGTCAATGAGGAACCCCTGTGTTTTATAAGATTGTTCAACAGTACTGTACTACAGTACTATCTTTTACATTTTATGATACCTAGTAATGGTGATTAATGACTAATAAATGTTGATTAAAGGAGGAATGCTCAGAACCTTCTCTGCCGGAAAAGATACCCTTAGCTTGGTGAGCTTTTGGTTGACTGCTGTTATATTGGTGGTAGCCACTGCTATTTTTCTAGCAAAAAGGGGGCTGGGACTCACCATGAACTTATAATGGCAATAGTGCCCACCTGAGAGGTGCCAGAACTGAAAAAAAAGCCCTGGTAGTAGCAGGACATTGGGAAGAACCATGCTCCCAATATGTTGGAGCTGTGGCATCAGGAAGCGGTGGAAGATGAAGCAGAGTACCTTCATTACTTACACTACCACAACTAAGCGTAACTGTAACACAATCTCTGGAAAGATGTTCTTGAAGGATTTAAGATGACTCTTGTTCTTCCTCTTCAAGGCAATGTGGAATTTCTTTATGTAATACATTTTGGATGGCTTGTGTTTTTTTTAAAAAAGAGCAATACAAAAATGGGGTGCCCCCAGCCATGCACTGGTGAGCAATTAGGGAGACAGGCACTTACATTCTAGTGTTTGTAACCAGAAGGTCTCCAGATTCTAAGCATTTCTGATTATCAAAACAATGACTTTCTCCAGGATTCAACTTACCTTTGCTGCATGGTTCTTTGTGTTGACAGGAGAATTCTGTAAAGCCGCATGGAAAGCTCTGAGCATATCACCTGTGCAGCCACATAAGTCAAGGAACTAAAGCAACTGAGCTGACCCACACAACACACACAAAACCAGCACCCTGTACCAGGCCTGGAAAATTGACCAGGGTCTCTCAGCACTCGCTGCACAGTGACACATTAGCTAGACCCAAGGACATCAATTTGGGCACTGACCAACCCTGAGGAAACCCAACCATTGCCAGGCAGCCTACAATTCACTCTAGTAAAGGAAATGCTGACGACCTGGCTTCTGCCACTACAATCCCTAATTCACCAGTTACAGAAACGGGCATCTGTTGAGTGTATGTGAGGCAGGCAAAGATGCCCCACAAGGCACTTCATTTATCAAGCAAATAAAGGAAACACATTGAGGCTGGAACCAGTCTTCCAAAATTAGAACTTGCTCCCCTCTCCCAGGTGATGAACATTATCTAGTGCTTTTCATTTTTTGTTGCCCTGAAATTACTCCACAAGGAGTCCATTAGAATCTCCATCACACAAATCATCACTGATTGCAAGGAAGGCCTCCTCCTGTGCCAAGGTCAATCTCCTCTACACTTATTAAAAGAAACTTCACATTATAGTTGACAGGAAACCCTTTATCATCCAAAGCAGAAGCGACAGAACCATCAGATCAAGGAAACCTGACGTCTCAGACATCCTTGGAACTTATCAGTATAACTCTCCCATTATTACAACAAATCTGATTTTGTTAATCTTTCTCCTTAAAGCTTCTTAAAATGATAATAATATTATGTTCTACTTATGCGGCTGCCAGGATACCAAGGAATCAGAAAAGACACCAAGGGAACAGTAGACAAAAAGGCTGCATTTATTATTAAATCTTCACAAACACACTAAAGATTAAAAGCGTCCCTTATTTTTTATGGTTGTCTTTACTTAGCTGAAATGAGTAAGACTGAACTCACAGCAGCAATGAGCTGGTGTTGCCAGTGGCTGCAAGGAATTCAAACCCATACAAAGTTCAAACCTTTCACTAAAATGAATTAGGGCTGCTAAACTTGCAAAGACCCGTCTACACACACAAACACATGCTTCCACCACATCACACAAAAAAGAAAACTGAACAGCCTGCAACCAGTCTCATGGATGGCACACATATAAGAGGACTTCCAGCCTTGAAACCAGTGAGCAAGTAGCAGCCTACACAGCAACTAAGGCTATTTTTTTGCCTTTCAGGGAAGCAGTCTCAAATGTCCATTCAGCTGAATGGTGGTGGGAGATGGACTAGGGCACACACTCACTTTCCTCAAATATACCCAGCACTCCACATGAACATCACAACTCCAAATTTAAGGGTAGCTACAAGAAACTGAAGACTGCTCAACCTTCTTAGTTGGTCTTAGGCGTCTAACTAGAACATTTGCAGCTAAACAGTAGCAAGAAGGTAAGTGATTTCCTCAATATGCATGAGGCAGTTGCTAAGGGGAGTCCCACTGCCTACCTATGCAATCTTCTCAACTACCTGAAACCTGTTTCTTCTCAACACTCTTTTAACCAACACAGGATCTTTCAAATTTTCTTGTACTGTTGTCTCTCACAAAACAAGTAAAGCTACCATAGAAACATTTTGAGCAAGGTGCTAAAGGTTAGGTTTCAGAACACCAGTTTGGAAGATTAAACTCGAGGTTTTAAAATAGCAAATACACAACCCTACTCCTCAGCACCACAGTTCTAATTCACTGTCACATCCCAGTACACAGACCAGTTTTGCTGGGAGACCAGGAATTCCTTCAATCTAATCACCAAAGTTATACACTGCAAATGAATTTGCAGGCAAGGGTGGAAGCGAAAACCTTTGGGTACAGACTAAATGAGACAAGACATCCAAATATGCTAGCAGCACAGAAAAAGCCTGTGTGACCTATGCATGTTACAGCATTCAAATTTAAAAGGCACTGACCTCTTAATAAAAGGAACAATCTGGGTTATGTCCCTCGGTGGTTGGCAGCAGAGTTATTCTGATCATCTTTATACCAGTTTAACTCTATTCATTCATTGAAAAGTTGCAAAAAACAGCAGGGAGTGGAATATTCTTTTCCTTCATAGGAACTCTCAATGGTTTGATTTAATTCACCAGTAATGGTGATTTCACAACTTGGCAAATCCTGGAAGAACAGCACCCAAAGTGTCTTGTTTCATTCACTAAGGGATGAAGAATAGACCCTAAATCACCCACAACACTCACCTAGTGTTAGAAACTCAGATATATAAACTAGGCACCAAATGGCTCCTTAAACCAAGGTTTCCGTCTCCAAAACGGAATGTCTAGTTGCCATTTTTGGGCAAGATATCTCAAAAGTCTTATTTTTCAGTTTTGGACTGACTATGATTGATTGATTATCAGTTAAATATCTGGCTAGTTTAGAGGACAACCTTGAGCTAGGTTAAAAGCTTTGAGAACTTAAAGAAGAAAAGTCACTTGATCCAGGGACAGTCAACATATGTATTGCCCTCTTCCTATCTCTTTTATTAATGGTGATATGGACCATTCATAACATAAGAATATTCTTCACAACTGTGAGCAGGGCAGTGGGGTGGGGTAAGTGAAGACAAGCTACAATTAATTATAACATTGTTCACTGCTTCAGCTCAGGCTGCACAGAAAAAGCATTTTGGTTTCTGAAATTCATTCTGATTGTGCAGATAAAATATAACTGATAGAATTCTACAGGATGTGGTATTGGTGTGTGAAAACAGTCAAGAGCCAATGATCCCCAAGCGTGCACCTCCAGATGGTGAAGATGTCAGGTAGCAAGTGGCCAACAGGCAGGTGCAAAATGCAGCTGGCTAATTTCAAACACTACAACACTACCCTCACCGGCAGCAAACCCATGTTTTTCAAACTTCACACCTCTACAGGGAATACCTTCTATGCAGATCTGTCTGCGAAAGAACCCCATTCATATCTGGTGCAGAATACATTTGCATTGCAGATAATCCTAAAGGTTACTGCACTGTAACCATGCACTGCATCACTGTAGCCCCATAAAAACCTAAGGCTGTACATTGCAGGGGAAGATAGTTTGTTAGTTAACCAATCTTTCAGGAAGCACCCCCACCCCCAAATTACTAATCTTGTGGAGGGGCTCCTAGAATCCCAGAAATAAGAGTTTGTAAACCACAGCTTTAAACAACAAAATGAGAAGGAGTGAAAAAACAATCATGTTGATTTGTAATTCTTGTTATCTACAAGGATGTAGTTAACTTTGGATTTCAGACTCTGGCATAACTAACAGCTACCTAAAAATTAAAAAGACACCTATCCAAAGCAGGAACCCAAGCTCTGGAAATTGCTTTCATACAGAGTTCAAAGAACTTCTTCAGCCAAGCAGAAATATGCACAGCCTACTCTCAGCAAAGAATAACAATATTTAAGTGCAGAGACTAGTGTGTTCCATTTAACCAAGAGAACAACTTATGGAAATCCAATGGCAAAGGAGATGAAAGGTAGAGAAAGCCAAGAGGTGCCACACCTGGGAGAGTCATCATTAGAAGCATGAACAATACTGTTTCAAAGCATCTCATCTTGAGAATCTCAAAGCATTTAACACTTCTGTTCATAATTCTGCCATTGTGAGTCACATCCCCTTCATCTCATAAAGCTTATACTTCTGAATCTATGGGGTTATTCTTGCTGGAAAGATACACATGCCAACTACTGAGAGCGAGAAAGCAAGCAAGCAGATAGGACAAACCCAGCAGCAAATATACTGTTTGAACCCACGAAAGAGCTGATAATACTATTGATTCTGTAACATGCTGGCCTTTCCTGTCTTTTGTAGTGCATCAGCTGTCACTGGCCTCCTTGGAATATTACAGACGGTACAAGGTCACACTTTAAATACATTATTTCAGTCTCTCAGCAAGCACTGTCCAAGACAGAGCTGCATCAATTCAGCTCTGGTTACATTTCAACATCTTTTTTTTTGGAGCAAAAGCACACACTCATATTTTAACATCTTTCTTTCTCTCCTGGAAATGACAGAAGCAATAGCTTCCTGGCCTGTTGGTCTCTGAACTGGACTTTCTGCTCCTCATTCCAGAAAGCACAGGCTCCCATTTCACCATTAGGCACAGGCAGGGCTACATTTGCCAATTCCGGCTGGCACGAACAAGCCCGCCCCTGTCACCAGCACCCTTCAGAGATCCAGTAAGGCAAGTGCCTTCTTGCCAAACCTGATTCCATGCATGACGGAAGCATGCCTCACGACCCTTACGCATGTTTTTAATTGCTTACACACTGTGGAAAGCCGCGGGGTAGGGCTAACCTCATACCACGGTGACCTGGCCTGCAACATCACCTGGTCTCTCTACACACTCATAACCCTTCCCCAACAGAGCCTGTGCAGATGCACACACACCCATTTTTCAGACAGTGTTTCTGCAGGTATCTGAAGCTCCTCGGATCATTCACACAATTTTCCAGACCCAAGCTGCCCCTCCTTGTAATGACTAGACACGAATGGCTACAATCAGCAACCACTACAAGTAAAGCAACTTCCAGAAGGCTACAGGCATCAAGGACCAACCCTTAAGACAGTTCCTTCACTAGAGGCTGCTTCACCCTACCCTGAGCGATTTTCAAATGCCAGCTCCATCCATACCCCTCCCTTTTCAACCTCTGCCTTCTTAAAAAAGGATGAGCACCCCTGAGGACTACCCAGACCCTCTGATGGAAGAAAAACGTGGTTATTATGAAGTCCATTACAGTGTTACCTTGGTTTAAGAACTTAATTCGTTCTGGAGGTCCGTTCTTAACCTGAAACTGTTCTTAACCTGAGGTACCACTTTAGCTAATGGGGCCTCCTGCTGCCACCACGCCACCACCACGCAATTTCTGTTCTCATCCTGAAGCAAAGTTCTTAACCCAAGGTACTATTTCTGGGTTGGCGGAGTCTGTAACCTGAAGTGTCTGTAACCTGAGGTACCACTGTACTAGGTAAAGGAGGACTCCCTCCCCCCACTAAATGAAATCATAGGAAGCTAAGGGTTGTGCACAACTAAGTTCTGCTCAGAGCAGACCCACTGAAATGAATGAACCAAGAGTGACATGCACATCAATTTCAATGGGTGCAGGACTAACACTGGATAGAACTCTAGCTATCTTATTAGGCAAAAGGAGAGACAGTGTTTGGATGTGAAGCAAATTCTGCCAATGCCAAAAGGGCAAAGTCAGAGATGAGGTGTTTAGGAGAATGAATATGTTCTCAAGGTTTTCCAGAGTTTCACAGTAGGGTAAATGGCTAACTACGCACTTGCCTGATCTTGCAAAGTCTACATTCCTCCTCAGTGACAGTTGCTCGAAGAGAGAGAATGATAAGCAGTGAAGTGGACAGAAATATTCCAGGGAGGGGGGAGAAATAAAAGAATGGTGCCTTCTCCATAAAAGCAGCTACAACAAGAGATACAACCAACTCCTTAGAATCTATCAGGGAAGGAAAGATCAGGCAGAGGAGGAACAATCTAGCACAGTGGCCTTCAAACAGTCAGTACCCATTACTGAGTCCATTATTCTCTGTACTGTCCACACTGACTTGCAGCAGATATCCAGGATTTCAAAATGGGTTCTGTCCTAGTCCTACCTAGAGATGTCAGAGGGGAAATATTGGACCCTTTGCATGCAAACCAAAGACTACCACTGAGCTACAGTCCTTCCCCTATATGGTAAAAAACATTATGAGGTGATCCCTCAATTCACATTGAGCTTAAAGGAGAATCCCTGTTCTGGATAAAATTAATGTTTTTTCACAGATTAATACAAAGACAATGGGAAGTGAAGAAGTGGGAAAGATGAAAGCACCCAGGCACATGGGGAGAAAAGGGTTTAAAAAGAATGCCCCATGAAACAGAGCAGGGAAGAGAATAAAGATGAGAAGTAATGGCCCATATGGGAGAAGAGGGAGAAAGGTGGGCAGCAGAGAAATGCCCCAAAGCACACTGGGGAGAGAGTAGCAGGAAATGAAGGCACTGAGGCACACAGAGACAAAAGTGGGCAAAAACAAAGAGATCTCCAAAAGAGTACGGGTAGGGGAGGAAATAGAGGGAGGCTGAAGAGAAGCAATGCCCAAGGCACACAGGAAAAAAAGAATAAGGCAGCTTCCTACGTTCCTTTTTTATTTAGCAGTTCTTGCTCAAACAACAGAACATTAGCTTTGCATGCAGAAGGGCCCTAGCTGGATCCTCAACAGCATCCCCAGGTAAGGATTGGAGAGATCCCCCTGCCTCAAACCCTATTAGAGAGCTGCTGCCAGTCCGTGCGGACAACACTGAACTAGGCGGACCGACGGTCTGACTCTGTATTTAAACGCACATCTTTATTCAGCACTAGCATTTCACTTTATCTCTAATGGGGGTGGACCACAGCTGAGTGGCACAGCACATGCTTTGCACGCGAAAGGTCTCCAGTTCAATCCCCAACGACATCTCTAGGGAGGGTTGGAAGCCTGGAAGACAGACAGACAGACAGAGACACACACACACACCCCCCACACCCCACCCCGCTGCCTGAAACCCTGGAAGGGCGCCTTGCCAGTCAAGGGTGGGCGTCATCGAGGGGCCTCCGGCGGGGTCGCTCGCTCGGGCCGAGAAAGGATATTGCCGCAACGCCGCCTCCACCTCCGGGCCGGCTCCTCCCTCCGCCTCCGCCGCGCCGGCCCCGCTCCCCGCATCGGCGCCGTCGGGCTCTTCCACGAAGCGGTTCTCGTCGAACTGATCGATGTCGAGGCGGCGGAAGCGCGAGGAGAACGAGCTCCGCGCCATAGCTGAGCCGGACGGCAGCCGGGCGCTCTCCCGAGGCGCCGCCGCCACAGCCACGCACGCCGCCGCCGCCGAGGCTACACTTCCCTCCTCAGGACAGCACTGCCCGGAAAAGGAAACCCCGCCCGCCCGCCTGCCTGCCAGGGCGAGGGCGGGGCCGACTGACAGGCGCGGTCAACCCACCCTCTGGGCGGGGCCTGCGGCGAGGGCGGAGGGCGAGAAAGAGTGAGGAGGAGAAGCTCCCGTTCGGTCTGCGTCACTCCGCCTCGAGCGGCTCTTACCCACGTGACCTCACAACGCAACCACCTTCCCCGCCTCCCCGCTCGGAGCTTCTTTTTTCCCCCGCTCTCGCCCCTTTCCATAGCTGTCAACCTTCCCTTTTTTTGCGGGAAATTCCCTTATTCCAGCGCAGCTTCTCGCTGCTATCCCGGATTGTTAGATATCCCGTAGACTGTCCCCGGGACAGGTGAGGCTGCTGATGCCTTATTTTCAAATCCGAAAGTTGACAGCTATGCCCCCTTTCCTTCAGTGCCACTTCGATTTGCGATTCGAATTAAAAGTGCACCTTTTAAATAAAGATGCATATGCGTGTCCGCGGCCTCAATTCATAAACCACAATGCGGTTTTGTTAATCTGCCTAATCTCTTAATATAAACAGCTACGAAAACCTGATTCACTTTCACCTCAATTCACTCCGGTTTCTCTGTTGAACTTTGGCCCTTTTCAAAATGGCCAACACCCAGGTCAATTTACCTCGGTCCAGTTCAACTTCAATTCATTTCACATTTTGCTTGTTTCAATTTCCCTCCAATCAGCTTCATTAAAAAAAAAAAAATCCAGCCAGTCTGCTTTGTTTTCAGTGCATCACATTGCAAATCCCTGGGCAGGAGGCAGGGGAGGGTGGGAGGCAGGGGAATTACTGCAGGTCTAGGAAGCTGGTCAAGTCAGTTTCATTTCAAGGGGCCTACAAAACAAGTTGCGAACGTGATCCGTGCGGGAGGCACATTTGCAACCCGCAGCACCACATCTGTGCACTCGCAGATTGCGATTTGGCACTTATGCGCAAAGTGTGATTTAGTGTTCCTGCACATAGGTGAGCGTCAAAACCTGGATGTAAGCCATTTCGGTACTTCCGGGGTTCGGCACATCTGTAACCTGAAAACGCACAACCTGAAGCGTCTGTAAGTTGAGGTATGACTGTACTGTTACACTTCAGTCTCTCAAATCACTCAGTGTACATCTACATTTTAAAAAAATATAATCAAGCTTGGCAAATTATTTACAACAAATGCTAGATTATGGTTGCTTCCAGACAAAGGGGAGTTATTGCACAAATGGATTGTTTGGATCCTATTTTTGTGTGCATGTGACTGGGACACTAGTGTCCTCACATTCCACTTTCCAAGTCATTCATATTCATTGCTATTCTGCCATTTGCCATCCACACCAGTGGCAAGAGCTTGATGGAATATATTCATGCTGTTTGGGATTACTTCCCATCTTAATCACTCCTCCGCTTTATTTTTCCATTCTTGGAGCATGGGCAGGTATTACTGCATCTGCATGTGTGCACACTCTTTTAAAAAAATCCACAGGAAGAAGAGCAAACATTGCTAGTCCATAGTTATGTTTCAGAATGGGGGGAAATTAAGGCATATATTTTTTGTAGGTAGTGTGAGGGCAATATCCATTTCCACTGTGTTTTTCAAAAGAAATATTCAGGTCTTGAACAAGAGTGCTCTCAATATGCTGCTTAGCGGGCATAGATTGCGATATCCAAAAAATATTAAGAAGCTGTAGGCTTCCATTAAAGTACAATCTCAGATTCCACCCCACACCTTTAAAACAATCAACAAAACAGCAGTAAAATACTTAAATTATCATAAAGAAGTATTGTGCAAAATCTCCCTATTAAAAAAAACCCACATTAGTCATTATGTACTGTAATTACAGTTTCTTGTGTACACCCACACACATTTACACTGTGAAGATGTTGAGAAAACAGCTGCTTCAAACTGGGTTGTCCATAGGATCCTAATGACAATAACTCGGTAGCTACAATTTTAAAAGTTATTATTGTGGCGTTTGCCCGTTCGTTTGAAAATGTCTGTATGGGGGAGAGAAAGGGTTAACAGGCAGACCAATAGAAAAGCCAGAGGCGGAGCCTACCTGCTTATAAAAGGACTCAGCCTGAGGTTTGGGTTAGTTTTGGTTGGTTGGGAAAGGCAGTTGGGAAAGCAGTTGGCAGTTGGAAATAGAGAGACAGTTAGTGCACTTGGTTCTTATGTGAGGGAAGGTAGAAGAGTTAGAGACAGGATAAAATAAGACTAAGAAGGTAAAGAGTAACAACGTTTTGAATGCAGTTAAAGTTTATTTGTGTTTGCAATAAACTACACTCTTCTTTGTTAACTTAAGAACCTGACTGAGACTAAGTGATTTACCAGGGAGACCCTGGTTGGTGGCAGCGGATCAGTGGTGTACGTGAGACGACCGGGGGCTCTGTATGAATGCCACAATTATAAAGGACATTACAAGCATCACAGGAGATATACAGCAACATAAATCATTTGCAGTATTGTACAAGTGAAAATGGAAGTTAGTACAGTGGTGCCTCGCAAGACGAAAAGAATCCGTTCCGCGAGTCTCTTCGTCTAGCGGTTTTTTCGTCTTGCGAAGCAAGCCCATTGACGGCTTAGCGGATTAGCGCTATTAGCAGTTTAGCGGCTTTTAGCGGCTTAGCGGATAAGCAGCTTAGAAAAAGGGGGGGAGGGAAAAACCCCCGCAGGAACTCGCAAGACATTTTCGTCTTGCGAAGCAAGCCCATAGGAAATTCGCTTTGCGAAGCACCTCCAAAACAGAAAACTCTTTCGTCTAGCAAGTTTTCCGTCTTGCGAGGCATTCATCTTGCGGGGCACCACTGTAATTGACTTCAATCCAGAAAGTCCCAGAAAATACTCCAACCTACCCCAAACTCCTGCATATTTTATTCTATATTCTATCTGCACAGGCTTTCCTTGAACCATAAGCTCACTCTTATTACTGAATTTCTGTTTTCATAATACTGTTTATATCCAACCAAGTTCGACTTAGAGTAGAAGCAGCAAGTAGTAGGTCCCTTGCGTGGAAGAGATGGAAAATTCTTTGGGTGACAAGAGAGAAGGTGGAACTACTCAGCATTTACTTTGCCTCAGTCTTCACCCAAAAGGAAAACTGTGCCCAACCTGGCGATAAAAAAATAAACAATGCAAGGAGAGAGCTGTAGCCCAAAATAGGAGGAAATGTGGTAAGGGAACACCTAATTTAAATGAATTCCGATTTTCAGGGTTTGAGGAGCTGCATCCAAGGGTTCTAAAAGAGCTTGCGGATGTAATCTCTGTGTCTATAACAGGGGCCTGGGGACCGGATTTGGCCCAGTCACCTACTAAATCTGGCCCGCGGATGGTCCGGGAATCAGCATATTTTTACATGAGTAGAATGCGTCCTTTTATTTAAAATGCATCTCTGGGTTATTTGTGGGGGCTGCCTGGTGTTTTTACAAGATTAGAATGTGTCCTTTTATTTAAATCTCTGGGTTATTTGTGGGGCATAGGAATTCGTTCATCCCCCCCCCCCATATAGTCCGGCCCACCACATGGTCTGGGGCATGGTGGACCGGCCCACAGTTGAAAAACGTTGCTGATCCCTGGTCTATAATCTTTGACAACTCTTGGGAGAACAGGGGAGGTCCCTGCAGACTGGAGGGCAAATGTTGTCACAATCTTCAAAAAGGGGGAGAAATAAGTCCCAGGTACTGTAACTGCCAACTGCCAATACCAGGAAAGGTCCTACAACAGATAACAGATAATTAATTATACAGTGGTACCTCATCAAGGGTCCAGGATCCATTCTGGAGCCCCGGACACTCAACAAGAGAGACACTCAACAGAGCGTCGCTCTGTGTGTGTATCGGTTTAGCGCTTCTGCACATGCGCAAAGCGGCAAACCCAGAAGTAACCAGTTCCGGTACTTCTGGGTTTGCCTCGGATGTCCACTGAAATCAACGATCGAGGGGGCGGACATTCGTGGAGGTATGACTGTATGGTCAATCTGTGAGCACCTAGAAAAGGGTGCTGTAATTACTAAGACCCAGCATGAGTTTCTCATAAAAATTCATGCGATACAAATCTGTTTTTTATATATACAGTGGACCCTCTAGTTCCGTACTGCTCTGGATACATAACTTTCGGGTAACGAACATGGCAAACCTGGAAGTGTATACTTCCAGGTTTCGCCCCGCGCACATGCGCAGAAGCACTCTGCACGCTGCACGTGTGCAGAAGCGGTGCCTCTGCCTATGGACCTTTCGGGTTGCGGACGACCCCTGAAACAAATTTAATTTGTATCTGGAGGGACCACTGTAGTTATAAGCTTGGTGGTTCATGGCGATGTTGTGAACATAGTTTATCTTCATTTCAGTAAGTGTTTTGACAAAGCTCCCCATGATATTCTTGTGAAGCTGGTAAAATGTGGACTGTACAAGGTAATTGTTAGGTGTATTTGTAGCTGGTTGATTGACGGAAACCAAAGAATGCTCACGGACATTTCCTCATCATCCAGGAAAAAAATGTTAAATGGGGTACTGCAGGGTTCTGTCCTGGGCCCATTCTTTTTCAACATTGTTACAGTCATACCTCGGGTTACGAATGCTGCAGGTTTTCGGGTAGCTGACCACGTCAAACCCAAAAGTACCGGAACGGGTTACTTCTGGGTTTCGGCGCTCGCACAGAAGCGCAAAATGACATCATGCGCATACACAGAAGCGCATCACACATAGACGCGGTGCTGTAGGTTGCAAACATGCCTCCCGCATGGCTCACGTTCACAGCCTGAGGTATGACCTTAACAGACTGGAGAACTGGGCCCAAATTAACAAATCAGTTTCAATAGGAAGAAATGTAAGGTTCTAAACTTAGGCAGAAGACAGAAGTGCCTGGCGTGCTCTGGTCCATGGGGTCACGAAGAGTCGGACACGACTAAACGACTAAACAACAACAACAACAAACTTAGGCAGGAAGAACCAACTGCACAAATATAAGATGGAAGACACCTGGCTTACTAGCAGTATCTGTGAATAGGATCTAGGGGTCTTAGTAGACCACAAGTTTAACATGAGTCAGCAGTGTGATGCAGCAGCAAATCAAGCTAAGGCAATTCTACGCTGCATCAACAGTAGTGTCCCAATCAACAGAAGTCAGACCAAACCTGGTGTACTGTGACCAGTTCTGGGAACAATTTAAAAAGGATATTAACAATCTTAGCATGTGCAGAGGGCGATGAACCAAACCTTATGAGGAATAGATGAGGGAATTGGGTATGTTTAGCCTGGTAAAGAGGAAACTGAGAGATGTGATAGCCATCTTCAAATAGCTGAAGGACGGAGGAAGCTTGTTTTATCCTGCTCATGTCTAGGGCATGAACCAATGGATTCAAGTTGCAAGAAAGGAGATTTCCACTGAACATCAGGAAAAACATTCTGTGAGTAAGAGCTAATGAACAGTGGAACAGACTCCCATGAGAAGTGGTGGACTCTCCTTCCTCAGAGGTTTCTAAGAGTTTGGATGGTGATCTGCCAAGTATAATCTAGCTGAGATTCCTGCATTGCAGAGAGTTGGACTGGATGACTGTCAGGGTCCCTTGTATTATTATTCTACAATTTTATGATTCTAAGACTCACTGAAATTAAGGAACCCACATTGATTAATTTCAATGGGTTTTATAGAGCTAACTTTGGATACAGCTGTTTTTAGTATACTGTTTTATTATTGTATTTTTGTATACCACTTAAAGAGATGTTTAAATATTTAGCAGTTTAAGAAAGGCTTTTAACTAAATTTTAAAATATATTGACACAGGGAATAAGATTAAAACAGCAGTCCACAGTGCAGAGCAGGGCTCTACTGTTAAGAAGCTATGTATATTATGTGGAGTTGGCAAAGCTGACAGAAAGACTTCAGGGAAAGGACAGTAGGGATGTTGGAAAAGAGTGGGAACCCTTTATATTATATTTGCAGAAACAAAGAAAGAATATTGACTTGATGGTAGGACTTAAATAAACGTTCACAATTTTATGGATAGGGAACAAATAATGTAATAAAAGGAAAAATATGATATTTGTAGAAAATAGCAGAATATAATAATGAGGATAATAAATCAGAAATAGAAGTTGGGGGAAGTCCAAAGGGAGGGAGAGACGTTATGTAAACTGTATGTTATAAGTATATTTGTAATGAGAAAAAAGAAAATTAATTTATTTTATTTTTTAAAAAAGAAGCTATGCATAGGTCCTGTAAGCACATAGCCATGCATCCTTGTTACCAGGATCAATATCTCATCTCTATCTCATACACCAAATTGTTCACTTAAGCGGAAGTCATAGATATTTTCCACAGCTGTTAGCTCATCAGTGTTGATGAGAGGCAAGCTGCGAAGTACAGTAGAGAAGCAAAAGGTCACACACATAAATAGGAGGCTGTGGTCAAGGCAACCATAAAAACCGACTTGTGAGAGAGGAGTTGGTCCATCTGCAAAAACAGCTTGACCACATTTGTAGAATTAGTGGATTTGGTGTAGCTAAGGTAACTTTCGTCATTTGAAAAATATTTGTAAAAGCGATATAAAGTGAATATTTATACTTTGTACTTGAATATTTGTATCTTGGTTGAATTTGAACATCTACCGATGTGATACCAGGAAGGACTATTAACAAAGAGGAACTTGGAAATCCAAAAAGTGTGGGCATTCTTCAGTGAGAGCAAAAAGCACACATGATTGAAACAAAAGCAAACTCCAGCATACAGGTGTTTCTACCAGATGTTTTAGACAAGCTCTCCAAATGAAAGCAACCCAGTTGTATTCCGGTGCCTGGAAGCAAACATTTCAGTGTATAAGAAATACCTGATTAAAAGGCAGTGTCAAGGGAACAGTTTATGTACAAGAAAGCAGTACCAGCCACACTCCAATACTGAAATTTACATCAGGTGACAAGAGGGCCCTGCATTTAGATGGGACAGGTGAACTGAGATTAATGCATCTAATGCTTGTATTAAGCATGCATTGTGCAAGTCTCATTGCCTTTCAGTAGATCAACTCATTCAACTATATCACAACTTACAGTTTTATAACTCCTAAATGTTTTAAATTATATGGCCCACAGAAGGGTCTGACTTGGTTGCATAATATTACTACTGTACATAATATGCAACCAAGTCAGATCCTTCTGTGGGCCATATAATTTAAAACATCTAGGAACACAAATGCCTAGGTATCACTTTTTCTTATTAAAAGTTGCTTACTTCCTTGTACAACTGATAGCTCCGACACACCTGAAAATCAGGGGCTGCTATGTGAAAATTTAGCTAAGGAAAAAGAAGTCCTGTATTAGCAGAATCCAAACATTCTATCAATCAAACCATAACCACAAATGTGAGATTTCTTTGTGAAAGGAGGGTGGGGAGAATGAAAAGACATGAATTCACATCAACAATGTAGGGCTTTATTTTGAATGCTTAACCTAGAGACTGAGTTATGACTTTATTAAAAAGACAAAGTATCTGAGAAAAATCAGAACAATTATTTCATTGTACAAATTCGTTCACCTGTACGAGGTTTTGCATTTTAGTTTAAATCCTAAAAAAATAAAGCAACGGGTGGAAGGAGATCAGGGGCAGCCATTAACACCATTTATTTATGCTGACAAAGCAAAATATAAGCCAGGACATTTTTTTTACATCTTGGAAATGTACTCACTAGCAGGGCTCAGACAGTCCCATCATGCACACCAAATAAAACTTTGCTGCTGAAATTTTTAAAGAGCTTATTAAAAACAATAGCCTCCCCAAAGTCAACCCCCTGAATGAAAGATCAGACTAGTTCTGATGTTTTGCTGTTCAGATTTATTTTATTAAAGGGAAAATGGATGTTCCTATTTTTTGAAGGGAAAAAAAAAGAACTGAACTAAAAAAAAAAAATCACAAGTACTACAAAACAGGAAGGTAGGTAGGTGGGTGCTCAGAGACATTTCAAAAGCTGGCAAGTAAGGTAAGGTAGGGATAAGAGGAGGGAGAGAGATTTAAATATGCACCCCTATTGACAATTTACAACACATTTAGATAATTTAAGTATATAAAAGGCAAGAGGCAGCATTTCAGCAGCAAAGTGCTAAAAAGGTATGTCACAAAAGAAAAGGGCAAAGCCACATCTCAGAGGAAATACGGTGTGGTTGTTCTTGGGGGGATCACACGTTCTGAGTCTGGAACTGCACGGAAGAGCTTTGGTTCCCTTGTATTTACATCTTTAAATACCATGATTGAGGCAATATTTCCACAGCGATAGCAGTAGTTCGGAGCAGACCACACTGTGACCAACTTCTCATCAAACATAAATTTATAACCTTCGTGCACCAGCTGGTGGGCTCGGCAGATGAGCTTTAAGTTGTTGATATGGACAAACTAAGGTGTAAACAAAAAAATAAGGAAGGAAGTTAAGGAAAATATTTACAGTAAAAATGTTGGAGGTAGTGCACGCGCACACACACATGCACGGATGCACACGCATTCTATTCCACTGACAAGGAGCCATGGCAACACTACAGAAGCCCAGCACAAACACACAGAGCAGGAGGTGGCGATGTTCTTTCTCTCATACTAAAGTCTCCTTTCAAATACTCTCTTGTTCTCTCCCCTTAAACTCAGTTTCTCCTTAAGAGTTTATGCTTTTAAAATGTGATCCTGAAAGCCGAACGCAATCTTTAAGAATATGTTAACAAAACCAGGCAGCAGTGACACAGCACTAAGGCACTTTCAATATGAAGTAACATGAAGTGCAACCATTTTGATTACTGTATCCAGACATCCTACACCAGTGTCATATTTTCCAATAAAATATCCCTGAACACAAGATTTACACTATATAGCAGTGTGTTGGAAAAGAACCTAGAAGATGGGAGTTTGAATGCCCACTCAGCCATGAAGCTCACTGGGTGCCTTTGGGTGGGTCACAGCCTCTCACCTTAACCTACCTCATAGGGCTGTAAAGGTAAAACTAAAGGGACCCATTAGGTCCAGTTGTGGCAGACTCTGGGGTTGCGGCACTCATCTCGTTTTATTGGCCGAGGGAGCTGGTGTACAGCTTCCGGGTCATGTGGCCAGCATGACTAAGCTGCTTCTGGCGAACCAGAGCAGCGCACAGAAACACCGTTTACCTTCCCACCAGAGCGGTACCTATTTATCTACTTGCTCTTTGAAGTGCTTTCAAACTGCTAGGTTGGCAGGAGCTGGGACCAAGCAACAGGAGCTCACCCCGTCACGGGAATTCAAACCGCCAACCTTCTGATCAGCAAGTCCTAGGCTCTGTGGTTTAACCCACAGCGCCACCTGGGTCCCTTTATAGGGCTGTGGTGGGGATTAAATCAGGAGGGGGAGAACCACATATGTCAGTCACCTTGACCTCTTTGGAGAACAGGTGGGATATAATAAAAATAATAGTACTATTAGCACTTGTACCCCCAGCAACATGAATAAGATGGAAGGGGCACACCCAGTCTTAACTTGCCTTGTGCAAGTAACAGGATATCAAATGCAACAGTTGTGTGAAGCAAAAACAGAATCATAAAACAAAACTGTTCCCAAAACGCAAACCTGTTCTCTGAGGCAAACACAGTCTCAAACTCCCCATCATTTCTCTTTCTCAGGCAATACTTTGATTGCAGGCCAGAGTCACTGCCAGAGACATGGTTGGGAAACTGGGTTTTCTTACCTCATTTGTGACTTTTGCCCCAAACAGCCAGCCTGCACCTCGGGGACTTATGGCCCAGGTGTCCACATCTTCTGGGTCAGACCAAACAAGGTCACAAAAAGCTCCTTTGTGTGGGATCTCTTGGTTGCGCTCGATAGTCCGAATCTGGTCCAGTGTTTTTATGTCTGGAGACAGGCCCCCATGTACACAGAGAATTTGCTCATCTATTAACTTGAAGGGAAAAAAGATAGGAGGTGAAGATGTTATTAGGACCACAATCCTGAAATTAAGAAAAAACCTTTGGTGAATGTATAATTAGAGAAACAGAGACAGAAAGTCACTTGTTATTCACTTAAAAGAAACCCTTACCGCTGCTACTGTGAGCATGTCAAAAACTTTGGTGCAGTATCTCCAGGCATTAGCATTACCATATTTGGTTTGGCATTCATCTATTGGAGAAAGAAGCAGGGGAAAGAGGTGAAGAGAGTAATGTTTTAGTGATTATAATTTCTCAGACTAAACTAGACGGGTTGAAGGAACAACAGCGGAGATAGGAGCTCCCATGTTGACTGAAAACCTAGCATTATCTGTTCACCTAATCACTCATTTAATTTGGGTTGCATCCAAAATTCATTATATTCACAACAACCTTATAAAACAGATTTAGCTACTTTAAAAGTTTTATCCTAACTGGTACACATTTCTTGAATAACTTGAAAAAATGTGTAATCATTTAAATATATCATGAAGAAAGAAATGCTCAATGAGCAGATGAACATGCTTTTTACATCAATTGTGAGACTTTGACAGATATTTCTTTTTCAAAAAGTAAATTAAATAGTATTGCATGCCCAGCATCACTCAGCGTGCCCACAAACAACCTGCTCCATTTTGAGTCCAATATTCCATTAGACAAATCTAATTAAGCCATATTCTTCCTTCACACACAGTTGCAGATACAGGTTCAATCAGTTGTCCATATTACAACATATTTTTAAAGCACTGTTCATTCCGTGGTGTCCCCGCCAGAATCCTGGGAACTATAGTTTACTCCTCAGAACAGCAATTCCCAGCAGCCTTAACAAACAACAGTTCCCAGGATTCTTTGGGTGGGTGGGGGCACTTCAAAATATATTGTGAGGAAAATTACACAGAATCTCTATTTCTAGATCTTAGCACTACACATCACTCTAAGATTCTAAGGACAGCTTCCTACATTATAAAGCAGAAGCTTATGCTTGTTTTAACGACAAACCCCTTGTTCACAATCCTTCTAAAAATGTTCCAAACTCTACAGGAAGGGCCAGGGACTTTTTCAGCCCAAGAGTCAAGGACTTTTTCAGCCCAAGGATCACATTCACATCTGGCAAAGTTGCAGAGGCCACAGCCAATGATGGGTGGAATCAGAGGCAAAAGAAGGTGGAGCAATTAAGGTTGTTTGTTTGTTTACTTTTGTACAGGAGGCTAGTTTCTCTATCCTTCATCCAGACAAGCAAGAGTTATTGTTAGTGTTAAAGGACAGGCAAGAAAGCTCAATAAGGATGTGAAGCAGGGAAGGTGAGCTGGATGGTCTGGGGTAAGTCTTAAGGTCCAAATATAAGAGGCTTGGAGGCCACATCTGGTTCCTGAGCCAGAGGCTTCACCATCGTTGTTCTACAGCTTCTAAGAGGACAAGCCAACTCATCACGGGCTTATGTTGTATAACTATGAAACTGAAGGTAGGGTAGGAAGAGAACTTACCATAAAATCCATACACTTGAGTTATCTGTCTGCTCTCATGATTCCCACGTAAAAGTGTGATGCGATCAGGCCATTTTGCTTTTAGGGCAAGAAGATAGGTAAACGTCTCAAGGCTATAATAGCCTCTGTCTACAAAGTCACCCTGAAAAGTTAAACAATGTTTTACTATACTGCATGACATGAGACACTCAGGCTGCAATGTTACATGCACTTGAACTCTGAGGCACTTGTATAAGACTAAATATGCATAGGACTGGGCTGCTAGCCTCTGCTTCCAGAAGTATACGTATGCTTGCTTGCTTGCTTGCTTATTTATTTATAAGACTGTTTATCCACACTTTGCCTTTAAGGTCCCAGGGCACAACACATAATTATACAATTAAAGAAAAAAGAAAAGGAGGGATAGTAAAACAGCTTACATAATATTATAAAAACAAGCAGTCCCCTTCAGAGGAGTCAGTAGACTAGGCACTTTTTTTTAACTGGGGCAGCCCCCAAATTGTGGAATTTCCTCCCCAATAGGGCTGGGCAATATCTGGTTTTCAGCACTGTGATGTATCAGTAGCTAAATACTGCAATATAATAATATAGCACAATGTCTGAAATGTATCTTGGCTGCTTCTTCCCACCTTAGGCAAGGAAGAAGCAGCTGAGATACCTTGCCCAGCCCTACAGATGAGCAAGCCCCCATACCACTTCAGCTCATGTGGGGCGTAGGGGCTTCCTCAAAGGCACACGCAGGCAGGCAGAACAAGGGGGGAAACACATTCAAGCACACACAGAGAGAGAGAAAGGGAAAGCAGACACACACGGGTGGGGTGTGGAGAAAGAAAAATACAGTGGTACCTCAGGTTAAGTACTTAATTCGTTCCGGAGGTCCGTACTTAACCTGAAACTGTTCTTAACCTGAAGCACCACTTTAGCTAATGGGGCCTCCTGCTGCTGCCGCGCCGCAGGAGCACAATTTCTGTTCTCATCCTGAAGCAAAGTTCTTAACCTGAAGCACTATTTCTGAGTTAGCAGAGTCTGTAACCTGAAGTGTATGTAACCTGAAGCGTATGTAACCCGAGGTACCACTGTAGCAGGAAACTTGGGAAAGAAGAGGCTTAAGTGGTGCAAGGTTTATTTATTTATTTTCTAAACTCGGAATAACCCCATGGCAGAATGCCGATCCCAGCACCTACCAGCCTGCCTAGAAGCGAAATTTATGGCGGTGGCGCCAGAGCAAAGTTCCCAGTCTATGGCTGCTCTGTGGTTTGCTGCCCCCTGCAGGAGGCAGGGGAGAGCTGACCCGTCGGAACAACAGACAAAAGCATTCTGGCTTGGCTTCATAAGGTTTATCATCAGGGCAAATATTTTGAACCAATTGTTATTAAACTGGTTTTCAACTATCTATCACAAAATTGCCCAGGCCTATTCCCCAGAGAGATGCATTTGGCTTCTTCACCATACAGTTTTCAGAGACTGATGAACACTTCTTTACCTTGGTGTTGGACAACTGAAATGTGCATTTTTGGGACTTGATCTATTTCTGTGACCCCAACCTGTTTTAACTGTTTTTAATTCTGAATTTTAACTTGTTGTCCTGGGACCTGCTGGTGAGGGGTGGGCAATGAATTTAAATAATGAATGATAACAGGGGATGACAATGATTGAATCTAGGACAGTAGTTCTCAAAGGGTGTAGTCTACCTTTAGGTAGACTAAAGGACAATCAAAGAAACACCTAAACATTTCAGTGTTGTGCAGCATAGTATAGTATGAAAATATTTTATTTTAGTTGCAGGATATGGAAAGATATCTTTTCAAATCAAGAGCATCAAGTAATACTGAGGACAATACTAACTGAGATCCATAATTGTGCTGGAAAATAGTGCTGGAGAATAGTATTGACTATTCTTTTACAGTTCTCCTTGACATATTGTTGGGAACAGGGATTTTCAACTCTGACAAATACGAAAGATCATAAAAGAGAAAGGATTCTCTGTGCTGTTAAGAAGAAGAAGAGGAGTTTGGATTTGATATCTCACGTTATTACTACCCGAAGTGGAGTCTCAAAGAGGCTAACATTGTCCTTTCCCTTCCTCCTCCACAACAAACACGCTGTGAGACTGAGAGACTCCAAAGAAGTGAGACTAGCCCAAGGTCACCCAGAAACCGCATGTGGAGGAGAGGAGACGAACACCTGATTACGAGTCTATTGCTCTTAACCACTATACCACACTACTGATAAAATGAGCGTGCCTCAAATTAGGCCTAATATAAATAAGATTACCCAG
This sequence comes from Podarcis erhardii, assembly GCF_964252035.2. NCBI lineage: Eukaryota > Metazoa > Chordata > Lepidosauria > Squamata > Lacertidae > Podarcis > Podarcis erhardii. Next base: position 38,900,007 of record NC_138504.1, read on the forward strand.
CAAAAGAAAGCTCATACCAATGACTTTGTATACATACTTAAGGTACTATGAGGCTCGTTTATAATTATATTTTGGGAATGATTCATGTTCTTATGTAGCTGTGTTGTTTTATACTTTCTGGATATCCTGTGATCATATTATAAAGTAGTTGTGTTCTATGTTATAAACCCGGCACTGCTAGGAGTTATTTCTTTTTGTTTTCCAATATATTTCTTATCAATAAAAAAGATCTGTGTGGCATGAGCAAATTTTAATTCTGATGTAGGACCTTTGATGTATTAAGCATGTGCTCTAACACTGAGCTATGGCCCCTCACAAGTTCTAGGAGCATGACGGTTAAAAAAAACTGTACTTGCAGAAAACCACAACGTCTGCCCTTCTACTATGGCTCATATAAAATACATTTCAAATGTTCTGTTCAGATTCAGAACCTCTCCTATCTCAAATAACTGATTCATGCAAAGTAGGAATTCCCACAATAATGAAAGTTGCATCAATAATAATAAGATACCCCCTCACAAAGAAACAAATCTCTTCCTCATTGGCCTGAAAAGAATTTGAACCATTTTCTACTTCTACCAGTTTTGCACAGTGCTGAGCAAAGGTTTGAAATTTCAGAAACATGAGCAATCAAGCACTTCAGTCCAAGCCTTCATTAATTAGATTATATTTTCTGAGATGGTAAAGAGAGAAAAAAGCAGAGGCAAGACACAGCAAGCAAGGAAACAGGACCCAAATTAAAACATACACAGAGCCCCCTGCTTTACCAAGTCATGGATGTACTACATTAAAAAACCTGCTAGTTATTTTTAGAATTTAATTTGTACATACCATAAATATATAGTTTGTGTCAGGAACCTGACCTCCAGTTCTGAACAATTCACATAAATCATAAAACTGGAACACAAAAACAAAAGGCTTGTATCATTAACATTCTGTGATAAACCAAGAGGATAACAAATTCAACAAAGAATGGCATAACTTTATAGAATACAGTATTTTAAAGAACAATGGAAAAATTGTAAAAACTCTAGCAGGATTGATATAGCACTTGTAATTTAAAATGACAAAGGATAAAAATGAAGTACAGTATAATAATTTGGATAAATGTAATTAGATGCAGTTTAAAAAGGAAGATAAATTTTGGAAGCCAAGAGAGGGGTGGGGGGAAATCAGGGGGTTCAGGGAACCCCATAAAGGTACTGATATGGACTATGGTTTAATGTAAACAAGTGTGTGTGTAAAAATGTTGTTTTTTTGAAACTCTGAAAATATTTTTTTTTAAAAAAAATTCTGTGTTAAACCCAAATGACTTAAAACGGACCAAAAGTTATGAACTTTCGGTTTTTTAAAAAACAGGTGGCTCTGAAAGGCATCTGAAGAAAAGGCACAGGCTGGACAGACATAGGTGTGTTAGGGGATGTTCAAGTGTTAGAATCCCACATTCAAACAGCTAAAATGCTACTACTAGCTTGATCCTGGAGTTTACCTAAACTGTTTGATGCTGAATCAGTGCAAGGCAGACAACATGTGAACTAATCCTGATAAATATTCTGTGTTCAATTATGGGCCTCGGTACTCCTTTCAAAAACGAATGTTAATATTTGTTTTATGGTTTCAATGGTGCATTGGGAGGAAATAAGTATTCCACGCATCACTAAGTGATGCTCTCTCTACCACGCCCAACCTCTTGACCAACATTTAGTTCTTGCAAAGTACACCTAGACTATCACTTCTAAAGCACTGCAAATGCACCACCCACAACGAAATACTGCCATAACTTTGTAACATGGCATCACTGCAAGAACTCTGTTTCTCTATTTTTTTAATCTTGCAATGCAAATCATAAGCAGCACCACTGGTTTTACTGCAAGAGTGCTGATCTAAAGGAAGCCTTTCATTTAATCCTGCAAGCTTCCTCTGGGCACAATATCTATAACCTTTGAACAGAATTACTTCTGTATTAGAGGCTTCAAGGAAAATACTTCTGTTAATGTTAAGAAGTTCAATTAACTGCAGTCTAAAGGCCAAGAACCAAAACCAATGAAACTATGTAGCCTGGTTATTCAGAAAATGATTCAAGGAGTCGACTCAGGTGGAATCTACACACATATAAAAAAATGCTGTGGAAATGCTTTTTAAAAAAAGGTTTTGAAAAATATATTGGATTTGCCATAGCTCACCCATTGCCATCTACTGTCTTTACAACACACTTAAAATATTTCATTTGCAGCTATGCAGCTGAGTCCCCATTCTGCAAAGCTGGCTTACTTGTTTGGAGGGAGAAAGAAATGAATAGATCATGCTTACTTCCAGAAAATTAACACACTTTGCTCTTGAGTACACTCAACCAATTGTCACTTCTGAATTTTGTGGAATGTATAGTATTATCATTATGAACAAATGACAACAAAAACATTTTCTTTCAAGGTATAAAAAAGGGAGAGATGTTATGTTGCATTGCTGTTTCCATGTCCCCCTAGTGAATACTTGCACATTCTTTTACAATGCAAAAGATTGTTTGCAAGTGTCAGTCCTTTATTATTGCAGGGTATAGCATCAAAGGAACAATCCATATAAAACTCCACCTGTCCATGTATGTCACCGCAGACTGTAACTGGTGTAGACACTGGCTGCACATTAGATTCTTCTAGAAGAAGGTCACAGACGTAGTCACACAAGCGCTACAAAGAGAGAGTGCATTTTGGTCATTAATACAATATTTCTCTGCATTATGGTCATCACAATGGCACATAGCCAGCTAATGAGGTTATGAACATGTCAAACCAGACATGTGAAACTTGTGAAAGGGTCAGCTTTGTAAACATGTACATTGAAGTTACTAACCCACAGGAACTTTAAGCAGCTGTCTATAGACAACTGTGTTGTTGTTGTCGTTTAGTCATGTCCGACTCTTCATGACCCCATGGACCAGTGCACACCAGGCACTCCTGTCTTCCACTGCCTCCCTCAGTTTGGTCAAACTCATGTTAGTAGCTTGGAGAACACTGTCCAACCATCTAGACAACTGTAGTTTGTAAATAAAAATCCTCTACAAAACTGTCCTTCCAGTTTACCTGGTGGAAACTCTTACTTCCTCTAGGAAATTAGGTCACACATCTCAGCAGTTAATCCAACTGTGATTTTATTTCCTGTTAATTAAAGGCTTCTGTTCTGTGTAAGAGCCAGTTATCCCAGATTTTATCTACTTTTCTCAGAACTCTCAAATTTCAATAGGTGGCAAAAGGAAGATAACAGTAGATCAAACATAAATTGACCTCTCAAAAACAATGGCTTCACAATGAGGGTTCATAATGTGCGCAGGTCATGATTCGCCGCTTCTGCGCATGACGTCATTTTGCGCATCTGCGCACGTGGCAAAACCCAGAAGTAACCCTTTCCAGTACTTCCAGGTTGCCACGGGACACAACCTGAAAATGTTCAACCTGAAACAAACGTAACATGAGGTATGACTGTATGTTAGCATAGCTTTTTTGCTACCGTAAAGTGGATAAGAGAAGGTATCACGAAAGGAAGAAAAAATACACCCTACTCAAAGTACCCAACACAAAGGAATCTTGCAAAGACTTAAAACACACAAATACACAAAACCTAATCCCAAGCAGCAAACATACAACACAATATTAACTACAAGCCCATTTCCTGGAGTTGGCTGCCAGGCAACCTGCCACCAAACTCCCACTCAAAGAAAAAGGAACCCACACATCCCTATCAGTCACTGCCTTGATACTCTGAAGATGAGGAGGGGGACAGTTTGCAGCTTCTCAGCTAATCCCAACAGAGGAAATTTTTTTGAAGAGGTAATGTTGACTGGTGACACTTTTTACACAGAGAAAATAAAAGCTTCAACTGCTGCAAAATCCTTTTATCAATTGATGAAATAAGCAAGAGCCCCTTACTGCTCTCCACTAAGCTTTGGGTCTTTCTAAAGTCACATACATCTGAATAAACCTCACTGAGCAAAGAGATATAGGACTCTACCACAAAATATTGATTAGATTGAAGAGTTGGAATAGGGGTCAGCAAACATTTTGAGCAGGGGGCTGGTCCACTGTCCCTCAGACTGTGGGAGAGAGCGGACAATATTTTTTTGGGGGGGGGGGGATAAACAAATTTCTATGCCCCACAAATAACCCAGAGATGCATTTTAAATAAAAGCACACATTCTACTCATGTAAAAACATGCTGATTCCCAGACCGTCTGTGGGGTGGATTGAAAAGGTGATTGGGTTGGATCTGGCCCACGGGCCTTAGGTTGCCTACCCATGAGTTGGAAGGTACCCCCAAGGGTCACCTAGTTCAACCCCCTACAATGGAAGAACATGCAGGTGACCCATATGGGGATCGAACCCACAACTTTGGCATTATCAGCACCTCAATCTAGACCACAGAACTAACTGCCATATAGCATAGTTTGATAGCTAGAGGTAGCTAGAGCTGGGGATGGGGAATGTATAGCCTTCTAGAGGTTCCTGGATGCCACCCTGCCATCCAGTGCCCTGAACTGATGGGAGCTATAGTCCGGTATCGTCTGGAGGGCCAAAAATAACCCACGCTTTAGCCAACAGCTGAGGAGAACTGGGTTTAAGTTCCCACTTGGCTCCTGTGCTCATGTCCAACTCTGAGCCCATTGTCAAATTGCTGCCTAGCCTACCTCACAGGGCCATTGCGGGAATGGAGGTGGAACTCTAAACTTGAAGGTAACATAGATAAATGCACTTGAGACAATTTGATGACAATAGCAGGAATATTAGAAAAGTCAACACAACAACAAAGGTATACATAAAGAAAAAAATATTCTACCCATTAAAAGGCTCAACACCCCCACCCCCACTCAAATTCAACCTACTAGTTTAAAGTTCCCAATTAAGGGTCCGGAAACAAGTCCAAGGGACTCGCTTATCTTGCTAATTGCACAGTGAAAGCCTTTCACAGATCAACCAGGCTCTGCTCTCCTTGCTGGCAGGGAAAAACTTGTTGCTAGATGGCAAGTAAACTGGGACTGGGCAAAAATGTTTGACACAGTTTCTTAGGGCTCCTGCGATTGCAGGGGGTGGAGAGGGAGAGAGAGTGCAAACCAAGGGGTAGGTTCACATGCTTATCATTTTTTAAAAAATGTAAAGGATCCGTTCCCTTTTTAACTGAAAATAACTTATAATTGCTTTCAACTACCATTAAGTTTAGAGGACTCTAACACTACTTGTAGGTAGGATTTCAGTGAATCTTGCCTTCTGAGTTTGGGATTCATGTCTCATCTTGGAAGTGCAACAGGGGAAATAGTTAAGCAGACTGTCACTATGATTAGTCGTATATACTAAACAGCCCAGGAGGAGATTCTATAAATAAATACAATATAATAGCAGCCTTCTACAATGCAGTCTACATAGAGTTTTACTTCAAATAGCTTGAAGTATCCTGGTCTTTAGAACACATACTGGAGATCTTGTTATAAATTTGGGGGACACCCCCCTCAAAACCTAGAAATTAATAAATTGTAGAATTTTGATTACCTGAAGGGAAAATTGGAGGCCAGTGGAAAAGTACAAGCTAAGCTTCCTTCCAAACCAAGGCCTCACCTGAGACAGAGGGATTTACAAGACAAAAGGTGGCCCATCTAGGAGGTATTTTGGACCTGGGCAGACAGAAGGTTCCCAGGGTAACTGGGCATGAGGTGACAGGAACAGGTGTTCTGGGAAGAAAGAGCCATCTTGGGAAGACTGGCTCAGCAGAGAGTGGGTGGCACCCAGCTTTTGTAACAATATGTTTTGTGTAGTTTTTTACAGAAAAACAACCAGTAAAAAACAAATTCATGATAAAAGATGGGATCTTTGAAAAGACCAAGGAATACTACAGAGCAGGAAACAAAAGACTCTCAGGTGGTGCCACCCATTAGTACTGTTAATTCTGTGGATACTTCCTAGTATGCTTAGTGTCAGCGCGTCTACTCAATCTCATATCTCAATCACAGGAAAAAACAAAAATCTGTAAATACAATGATGATGACCTTCTGGCTAATGAATCTATGACGCCTGCTACTCTTCAATGCCATTTGGAGACAAAACACAACCACTACAAAAAACAAACTAATAGATTTTTTTCAAGATCAAACTTGCAGTTGAAGAAGGGGCAAAAAGCCATAGGAAAAACTCTGGTGTGACCACTCAGGAGAATCAACCTTAGCTTCTTGATATGACAAGAATCATTGCCAAAGCAGGAAAGGCTCATACTATAGGGCCAGCTATATGCAAATGAGTACTTGGTGAGTCTGCAGCTAAGGAAATCAACACAGTACAGTGGTATCTCACTTTACAAACTTAATCCGTTCCGGAAGTCCGTTCTTAAACCAAAACCGTTCTTAAACAGAGGCGCGCTTTCCCTAATGAGGCCTCCCGCCGCCGGTGCCCTTTCTCCATTCAGATTCCATTCTTAGACCGAGGTAAAGTTTGCAAACCGGGACACTACTTCCGGTTTTGCGGAGTTTTGTAAACCGAATTGTTCGTAAACAAGACTGTTCTTAAACCAAGGTACCACTGTACCTCTTTTGAACAACACTGTGAAATGAAGCATATATGATATGTCTGATTATATAAAACAGACTCTCATTTGAAGGGTCCAGACTTACAGCAATTCTTTGAATTACGTGATGCAGTATGACTTTTTCTGACGGACTCAAAATTTCCATGTGATCAGTTTAACAACTTTACGCAGTTGTGTATGGTAGACTACTTAGCAGACGGTTTCACGTAAACACTCTCAACACAAGCTTCCAAGGTAGTGATGTGAATATTTTTTACGTTGAAGATAAGATTGAGGCAATGATTTAGAGATTATGGTTATGGGCAAGCTGAGAAGATGGTAGCCTCACTAATATTCCAACACTGGAGACATTTCTGGAGGCTACCGACGAAAAATTGATACCAGAAGTAAATATTACACCACTGAGCACCTGCATGATTTAGTGACTAGCTTCAGAGATTACTTCTCTGTATCAAATCCTGAAAACTCATGGCTATAGAATCCTTTTGAATGTGATGTACACCTACTTCTTCTTCGCCAAATCTTTATTAGGCATTACAAGTATAGGTAAAGGGACCCCTGGCCAACTCTGGGGTTGCAGCGCTCATCTGGCCGAGGGAGCCAGCATACAGCTTCCAGATCATGTGGCCAGCATGACTAAGCTGCTTCTGGCGAACCAGAGCAGTGCACAGAAACGCCATTTACCTTCCTGCTGGAGCGGTACATATATATCTACTTGCACTTTGACGTGCTTTCGAACTGCTAGGTTGGCAGGAGTAGGGACTGAGCAACGGGAGCTCACCCCGTAGTGGGGATTTGAACCACCGACCTTCTGATCGGCAAGTCCTAGGCTGTATCAGCAGAAGAGCAAGATGCACTTGTTGACGTGACTAGTGATGATTCATTACAATCATTTTTCAAAGAATGTAGACTGGACCAATTCTGGGTGAAGGTTTTTGCTAATTATAAGTAGTTAGTTGAAAAAGCTTTGAAATATCTAGAAATTGGCTTGATGTTGAACCAGATTTGAGAATAAAAGTAGGCAATATTGAACTGAACGTGGCAGGAAATTGGGGGGGGGGGGCAAAAGAGACATGATTTCTCCTATCACATTTAGGTTTAGTGTTTTGTTGGGAGCTGCCCCAAGTGGCTGGGGCAACCAAGCCAGATGCGCAGCAAGGAAGCAAGCAAGAAACAAATAAATAAAATTAAGGTTTAGTAGCTGCTAGACATGTCATAATTTGTTTACTTGTACTATACATTAATAAAATTAAATTTGTCTCCTCCCCCCCACAACTAAGTCTTTGCCATTTTTTGTTGTAATATTACAAATTTTACGGTTATTTTTAAGTATACCTAAAATGATTTGCTTATTAGGGATTCGAAAGTAGGGGGTCCGTGGCTTGGCTTTTAAAAAATAGGGGTGCCCGGTAATTATCTAATTGTGGGACCACTGATTAAAGCGTTTCAGCGGGTGCCCGTGTTGCCGCTACGCGCTGGGGCGGCTTCCGTGAAAGCGGAAGCTCAAGGAGAGCCCTACGTGGAAAGAGAGGGGAGAAGGGGTCCCCACTCGCCCCCTGCCCCTCCTAAGACCCAACCTCCCCTCCTCCTCTTACCTTGAGGTCGTTCTCGGGCAGGTACTTGCAAAGCCGCGCAATCTCAACATACTTGTCCAAGTCCAAAGGCGCCATTTTGGGAGGGCAGCTTTCTCGGGGGAGAAGGTGGGAGGTAGGAAAAGAGGGGGGAAAGAGAGAAAGAGAGAGAAGAGGAGGAGGAGGAGGAGGAGGAGGAGGGTGCGAGGTAAGAAGAGAGAGAGGACTGGAAGCGAGGACACGGCAATTCCTGATGGTGAAGCGGGAAACCCACTCCCTCGAATTTCCGGATGAAAAAAGGACGAATGTCCCTTAAAATAAATAAATAAATAAGTGAAAGCAAAAAGTAAGGAGGACGCAAGAACGCCTCCTTCTCTCTTCCTCTCGCTCCCTCCCCTCCCACGGCGGGAGGGAAGCCAGACCGGAAACGAGGGGACCCACTTCCGCTGGAGGTTCGAAACTCGACGTCGGGAGACTGATTTCCGATAAGATTGAAGACGACTACCGGCTTCTTCCTCCTACAGCGCTCTGAGGTGAATCCCAACCCCATTGCATTCTGGGATTCGCAGTCTGGCGCAAAACCTATAGCTCAACGCCACAGGGAGGTCGGGATGTAAAGTGGGTGCCAGACGGTGCTCTTTTGCCTTTGTTTACCTCCCCCACCCAGCAATTCTTTGTTATATTTATAAAAAACCAGAATAAAAGGTAAAGGTAAAGGTACCCCTGCCCGTACGGGCCAGTCATGACCGACTCTGGGGTTGCGTGCTCATCTCGCTCTAGAGGCCAGGAGCCAGAATACAAGAACACAATACAGGAGACACACGCAAATTCATCTAAAGGTTGATTCACATTTCATCAGTCCAATTATATAAAAATGTGCCTAGTACATTAGTTAAATGAGATCTGCAGTATGTATGTGTTTGTGTGCATATATGAATATTGTACATAAAATGCAGTTTACACCAGGTAATAACCTCCACTGGGTTTCATGTGTGTTGTGAGCAGGTTCCAGTCATGTTTTCTCTGGGGTGTATATGGGCAGTTATCCCTTACAAGAGCCAACATAGATGCCGAAATCCAGCATCACATGAGCTCTGCGAGTCCAGCTTTCTACCAATTGAAGTGCAGTGCTTGAGGACCAGGAAATTTGCAGGGAAACCAAAATGCTTGTTTACAAAGCTACTGTACTACCAACCTTACTGTATGCTTGTGAAACATGGACCACTTAGAAACGCCATCTCCAAGTCCTTGAAAGATTCCATCAACCCTGTGTCCGGGGATGAGATGAACTACACATCACTTGGGAAGACAGGTGAACTAATGCCAGTGTAGTGGAAGAAGCAAAGAGCACCAGTGCCGAAACAATGGTTCTTCAGCATCAACTTCGTTGGACAGCTCATGTTGTTCTGATGCCTGATTATCGTCTTCCAAAGCAACTACTCTATTCTGAACTTTAAAATGGAAAGAGGAATGCTGGTGGTCAACAAAAAAGTTTTAAAGACTCTCTCAAGGCAAATCTTTAAAAATGTAGTATAGACACCAACAACTGGGAAACCTTAGCCTGCAAGTGCTGCAATTGGAGAACAGCCTTTACCAAAGGTGTCATGGGCTTTGAAGACACTCAGACTCAGGATAAAAGGGAGAAACGTGCTAAGAGGAAGGAATGCTTGGCAAACCCTCACTGTGATCAACTCCCGCCCGGAAACCTATGTCCCCACTGTGGAAGGATGTGTGGATCCAGAATTGGCCTCCATAGTCACTTACGGACTCACTGTTAAAATCATGTTCATGGAAAACAATCTTACTCGGCTACGAGTGATCGCCAAAGAATAAGATATGAAATAAAACTGTTCTTGGCAACTGGTGTTCCTATTCTTCTAATCTTTTTTGTTACTTCTTTTTGTAAGTGCAGTGTTCCAGAACTGGCTATGCCACAGATTACCGTAATCATATCTGAGGATGGGCTAAACTAACTTATAGGTGCTGAGAGGAAAAAGTGAGGCTTTTCCTAGACTGCAGCAAAGAGGACTTAACTGGATGAAAGAAACAAATATTTTTAAACAAGGGATGGTGGCTGATGTGCCACAAATCATTTGTAACCCAATAGATCCTGAGAGCTGTCAACCAATTCTGTCAAGACCAGATAACTACAATGCACTCTATATGGGGCTTCCCTCATGTTTCATCCAGAAACTGCAGTCATTAAAGTATCTTTTACAGTGGTACCTCGGGTTACAGATGCTTCAGGTTACAGACGCTTCAGGTTACAGACTCCGCTAACCCAGAAATATTACCTCAGGTTAAGAACTTTGCTTCAGGATGAGAACAGAAATTGCAGGGGAGCAGCGCAGCAGCAGCAGCGGGAGGCCCCATTAGCTAAAGTGGTGCTTCAGGTTAAGATCAGTTTAAGGTTAAGAACGGACCTCCAGAACAAATTAAGTTCTTAACCCGAGGTACCACTGTAGTTGACTCCTCTCTTTGGATTAATCTGTATTTGTGCTGCTTTTGTCTGGAATTCTGTTGTTTTTGTTGTAATTTTATATTTATTAAGCAGTTGTTGTGTAACCCACATGGGGACCACATGGTGGAGGGCAGGTAAAAAATGCTGGTCTGTATCTAATGTTAGGCATACACAGAGCATAGACCCATTGTAATTAATGGACAGGCCCATCGATTTCAGTAGGCCTACTCTCAGTTGGATGCAACTCCTTGTAAGGCATTTTGAATAAACAGATATAAATAAGAAATATTTTATATAAATATACATGATACACCTTATAAACATATTAATAGCAGCCTGGCCACCAGCAATCCCACACATCTGAAGCAAGAGGAAGTAACAGCTTGTGTGATGAAATGGGACGAGATCTGCACATGCTCAGAAACGCTCTCACGTGGCCTTCTTTCTTTAAAAAAAAATAAGCGGGGAGAAAAGTATGCTGCACCTTAGAATGAACTGAGGAGAAAGAATATGCAATTTAAAAGTGTGCAGCAGCGGGGTGGTTTTACCGTGAAGCGCTGTCCGCTTGCACAGTGGCCACGCTGAGGGCGGAGCTGCGGGTCGTCTAGCAACGGACCCGGGGGCGGGGCGTCGGTTTTTTTTATCTCACCCCTCTCTCTCGGCCTGCATCCATGGGGCCGGAGCCGGGCTCGCGGACGGCGCTGCTGGAGCTGAAGCCTGGAGGAAACCCGGAGGAAGGCAACTGGTGCGTTCTCGAGGCGGGGCATCAGTGCACGTGGGATGCAGTTTGAGGGAGTTGACGTGCAAAGAGAAACAGGGTGCGGGGAGGTCGGTTCTGAACTGAGGCGTGGGCCCCCTGGATCCGCTTCAGCCTTACCTGGAAGGGACAGCCATCGATCAGGGAGTTCTCTCTCCTGTGCCCCCCAGCAGAGGGGAATAGCCTTTCAAAGGGAGTATTAACTTGCGGAAGATGACATGCAATATGCAGTCAAACTCTGCTTGCGGCCAGAGGCTTAAATTAATAATAGCCCTTACTTTACAAGATTCTGCCTCCGATATTTACTCCTGCCTCCGATTTCTTGCGCGCCATTCATTTCTGCTGTTGCTTTCCTAGGTTGAATTTTAGACCGTAGGCTCCGCGAGGCAGGGCCCTGATCTCCTGCAGCCCTGTCAAATGGTCTGCACGCATCAGTGAGAATTCTTGCATTACTGTACTAATGAAAATGCATTAAGTAAATACTTAAAAAAAGAAAGAATTACAGTATTGTGTTTTGTAAAGAAAAATCCAATAAAAGGGGGGAGACAACACCTACAATGTTCTAATGCTGCTTTTGACAGGTTTTTATATTAATTGTATTGCCATGTTTATTTTATAGCCCATCTTTTATTCAAAGCTGCTCATGGTGGCCCTTATAGTTCTCTTTCTTCCCGCTTTATGCTCAAAACAACCCTGTGAGGTAGGTTAGGCTGAGAGTGAAGGGGCTGACTCTAGGACACCCAGTGAGCGTCATGGCTAAGTGCAGACTTGGAATTTTGTTTCCCAGACCCCTAGTCCAACACTCTAACACCACACTTACTGTACATTTTGAATTGTTGTGTGGGGTATGGATCTTGTTTATCACTGTAGGGGGTGGCGACTCTGGTAATTTATATATTGGTAGTATTACCTTATGATTGTGTTGTGGCTCTTTCTTTTGAAATATGCAAACCTCAGTTAAAAACTAAATTTTAAAAATGTTGTGCACATCAACTTCCCCCAACCCTGATGCCCTCCAAATGGTTTAAAGAACAATTCTCGTTATCCTCAAAAGAACATGACTGTACATCAGGTTGTAGAAATCTGGTGTACCAGGGGGTGAGGATGCTATCCTGTATACTACTGTGTATTATTTATTCGTTTGCCTATTATATTTATATCCCAGCTTTCTCCCAAGTTGAGATTCAACATTTTGAAGCAGCATTATAAAATACAAAGTAATAAAAACAAACTAGTTAGGAACAATAGTTTAAAATACACCAGAACACATTTGGAACCAGTAATTGAAATCCTGTTTGTCTTGACAACAGCCCAGTGGTCAGCATCGCCTGTACCTTAAGTTTCCAAAGGCCTGTCTGAACAGGAAGGCCTTAGCCTGCTGGTGGAAGGATAACAAAGAGGGAGCTCATCTAACCTCTCTTGGGAGGGAATCCTATCTAGGGGAGCAGCCACAGAAGGGGCTCTCTCTCCTGTCACCACCTAATGGGCTTCTGGTGTTGATGGGACAGAGAGAAGACAGTCTTTGCCAAGAAGGTGCATTTCAGATCTTCTGGATAACAACGACCCTGTTGGCTGGAGCTGATGGGAGTTGTAGTCCCCAATACCTGGAGGGCATCCATTTGGCAAACGCTGCATAGCATCTTCTGGTATGTGATCTCATGTAGGTAAAACAGCACCACTCACACACAACAGGCTTGGAAGAGCTTGAAGTTTTTCAAAAGTTTAAAACTAACTTTTTGGGGGGGGGGGAGTGATTGGACCCAGAGAGGGCAAAACAGCTCACTTAGGGTGAAATGTACACACTGAGCAAGGAATAATGACTGGCTTCTGAGAAGCAGGGAAGAGAAAATTTGGTGGTGGAATGGAGTATCCTGGAAGAGAGGCTGTCTGGCAGAGTCCATACTGCAACAGTTTGTTTCACTCTTGTATGAATAATAAGATTGGGGTATTCACACTATTTTGCACATACGCCCTCAATAATCCATAGAACAGCCCAGCAAGGTTACCCAGCCTTGTTTTATCCCCATGTTGTAGATGGAGAGGCTGAGAATGACTTCCCTAAGACTCTCTGACTGAGTTCATAGCCCAGGGTTATCCTGGTTCCCGGCTCATCCTAGTAGCTACTACACCATTTATGCATGTTTGTTCAGTGGTGTTTACTCCTGGGTAAGTGTGCATAGATAGCATTGCAGGCTTAAAGAGACATGCTCCATCTTCTGCTCCACATGGAACAGCAGCCTTTCTGAGATCCCTTTTGCTTATTTCTCCATGCCAGGTATGCCCTTCTCCTACCTGGGGACAGTCCCTGTGCCCGTGTGGGGCAGAATTCCTTGTACCTACCTCCTGCAGAGCCAGGCAGCAGGAAAGGGAAAGTCATCCTTGTTGGGGGAGCAGACCCGAGTGGCAGTTTTGCTGACTCCTACGTCATGGATCTTGGTAAGGGCTAGAGTGTCATTAGAGCAGGAAGGAAGCATGTGATATGTGGCAGAATTCAGCTTCTCAAGCAAACTGCTTTTGTTTTTTGTTTGTAAAAAAAAAAAAGCAGGTTCCTGGTCCTCATGGCTGCAATGCAGTAATTTTAGATCCTGGATTCATAGGGTTCTTTCTCCCTCTTTAGATGGCAATCTGTATTTCTTCACCAGGTTTCCAAATGTGGTAAATCCGCTCCACTTCCCAGTGGGGAAGAGTTGCAGTGGACCATGTGGCCACCCACTCCCTGGGGGGAGGGACACTTTGTCCCCCATAGCCCGGGGGGGGGGGATCCTGGCCACGTCAGAGCCCGGCCAGCCAATCCGCTGGCCGGTGGGGTGTAGCCGGGGACAGTTTAAACTGAGGAGTGAGCCGGAGGACTTCCTCTTGCATGGACAGGGCTCCCCCTACTGGTGGTTTACCCTTACCGGACTTACTGCACAGCGGGCAGGAGTCAGATATAGTCAATCAATGCCTAAGCCAATACCGCTCACATTCTGTAATTCAATAAAGTTGTGGCCAAATTTGCCCAATAACATAAACTTAATATCTCTGTCCTTGTGTGAGTTATTTTCCAACGAGGGGGTGGCTGCGGGGTCTCGACACGCAAAGGAGCCCTGTGGCATTTTGGTGCCCTGGACTTCTTCCAAAAAGCTCTGCCCTGATGGTGCCATTGCCATAGGGCCAAACTTGGCTCACCAATCCACTCCATTTGGCCCACCAGGCCATTTTGGGAAAGTCCTGCCCATCCACCCTTTAGGTAAAGGTAAAGGGACCCCTGACCATTAGGTCCAATCGTGACCGACTCTGGGGTTGCAGCGCTCATCTCGCTTTATTGGCCAAGGGAGCCGGCGTACAGCTTCCGGGTCATGTGGCCAGCATGACTAAGCCGCTTCTGGCGAACCAGAGCAGCGCACGGAAACGCCGTTTACCTTCCCGCCGGAGCGGTACCTATATATCTACTTGCACTTTGACGTGCTTTTGAACTGCTAGGTTGGCAGGAGCAGGCACCAAGCGACGGGAGCTCACCCCGTCGTGGGGATTCAAACCGCCAACCTTCTGATTGGCAAGTCCTAGGCTCTGTAGTTTAACGCACAGCGCCACCCGCCTCCCACCCTTTACCTGACAGCAATTGCAGAGAGTGCTGCTGATTTTAGGTCCTGCTTGTGGGCTTTGCATTGGGGCATCTGGCTGGCCCCTGAGCAGGGGCAGACTATGGTAATCTTTGGTAATAAGGTGCGCTGAGTTATGACAAAATTTGGCACACCGAAATGGACCATCTCAATTTGGCTCTCCTTTTTTGGTGCCCTATGTATGGGAAGCACCTACACTGCCCGAAATCAGGCACTGCTGTGAGAACAGGATGCTGAACTAGATGAGCCGCCTTTGGCCTGATCCCACTACCAGCTCTTACGTGTCTTTCTGGCTCCCAGATGCACACTGCTGGATGGCACCTGCCTGGCGGGGTCTCTTGCCGCGGTATGAGCATGCCACCTTCATTCCCACAAGTTGGCCCACGAGCCTCTGGGTGTTTGGAGGAGCCAGTGAAACTGGGAACAGGAATTGTGTGCAAGTTCTGGACCTCCGTGAGTATTAGTTATTTCCTTTTCATTTTATTACTTCTTGGAGTATTTTTTTTTTTTTAAGATTTCAAACATGCAGCTGTCCAATTTCTAAATTCATTCATATCCAGTATATTTGCATCCCACTATCCCACCAAGGAGCTCAGAGCAGCAAATATAGCTCTCTTGAGAATGGTTATCCTCACAACAACCCAGTGAGGTAGGTTAAGCTAGGAGAGAGTGAGTGGTCCAAGTTCACTTGGCCTTAGTCAGGGGGTTGAACCCTAGTTTCTCAGGACTTAGTCCAACAATCTTACCACTACACCACACTGGCTATCTGTTAGATGATGAAAATAACAATAAAATTCATTTCAGAGTGGTAGCTGAGTTATTGTACTGCAGCAAAAACAACAGTATATTGTGTCACCTTCTATATCTAATAAATTTATTATGGCATCAGCTTTTGCTTCTTTAGATGCATGAAGTATTATCCTGAGTTACTGCACTGGTGGGTCAGAAGGTGGAATTGTGAGATCAGAAGGAAATAATATGTAGAGATTGTGATAATTGTGTTTTATCAGTGGCCATTGACATACACACAAAATAGTTGGTTTATAACATCCTAACATCCAAGCCATTGGTCAGCAAACTGGCACATGTAATTTGATTTAAAACCCACAAAATGTTTCAATTCAGTCCCTAACTTATAGCACTAAATCTCTTGAGGAACTACAGTTCAGTAGTTTCAAGTTCTAGTTTCTCTTTGACATTCCTTTGAATCAAAGTACCACTAACAAAACAAAACAAATTCCTTCCAGTAGCACCTTAAAGACCAACTAAGTCAGTTCTTGGTATGAGCTTTCGTGTGCATGCACACTTCTTCAGATAAGAAGAAGTGTGCATGCACACGAAAGCTCATACCAAGAACTGACTTAGTTGGTCTTTAAGGTGCTACTGGAAGGAATTTGTTTTGTTTTGACTATGGCAGACCAACACGGCTACCTATCTGTAACTGTAAAGTACCACTAAATTAGCCTTGCATTTAAGCACTTGCCTGGTAACCAAAGGGACTAGGAATTCCATTTCTTTCTTCCACATGTGACGTGTAATTTGCACCCACCCTCTTTTTCTGTGCCTATAACTTACTTGTGTGCAATCCCCAATTTTTCAATATTGTAGCTTAGCTTACAAATATTTTTGTTTTCCATGTTAGAAGCTGGAACGTGGATGAGCCCTAAGGTGAGCGGCACTCCACCATCCCCTCGGACTTATCATACATCCTCAGCAGTGATTGGGGACCGTTTATATGTATTTGGAGGAGGTGATAAAGGGGTGGATCCAGTCAAAGACCAGCAGCTTCACATCTTTGACTCTGGTAAGCTTCCTCTGCTCCTGTGCAGATATTTCCCAAACCAAATGTTTAGCTGATTCCCCTGGGCCTGGCAGCAGATGGAGCAAAGTAGGAGTTGAATCCTGTTAGTCCTACTTAGAGAAAACCCGTTGAAATGGATAAACATGACTAATGTAGGCCTTTTAACCCTATGTGTGGGAAGCAGGGAGCAAGGCCCTTGAGGTAGCTGTTGCTTCATCTTAATACATTTATCTCTTGCCACCTGTAGCCACTTTGACATGGCTGCAACCAGAAGTTCGGGGCAACCCTCCTGCTCCTCGACATGGCCATGCCGTGGTGGCTGTCGAGAACAGGCTCTACATACATGGCGGATTGGCTGGTGATACCTTTTTTGATGATC
Source organism: Podarcis erhardii (assembly GCF_964252035.2). NCBI lineage: Eukaryota > Metazoa > Chordata > Lepidosauria > Squamata > Lacertidae > Podarcis > Podarcis erhardii. Next base: position 38,917,136 of record NC_138504.1, read on the forward strand.
TCTTCTGCTTTGATACAAGTAAGTACTCAGTGGTGCAAACTTTGTGAAAAGGGATTATCTTCCCACCTTGCCTTAAAAAAACAACAACCCATAGATCTTTAGTTTTTAGAAGCCACACATTATAAAGCCTTAAAGGCTAAGAATGTGAGAAATACTGTAGGATCCGGATTACAGTTTCCACCTGCAGGCTGTGTTACTACAGAATTGTGGTACAGCCTTAAGAGGTGGTGTGGGGTAGTGGGTAGCGTTTGACATGATCTAGGAAGACGAGGAATCAGATCCCCACTCAGATCTCTCTAGGTGACCTTAGGTTAGGCATAATCTCTCAGTCTAACCTACCGTGCAGGGTTGTGAGGATACAAGGGAGGAAAGGGGAGGATAACCATGTATGCTGCCATAAATTCCTTTATGGAAAGGCAGACATTAATGTGAAATATAAATTCTAAATACCATTTAGCCTTCCTTTGATTCCTATTTTACAGGCATTTCCCATCTGTTTGAGCCACCGCCCCCAATAATCTTTGCTGTCATTACAGCTAGAAACTTTAACTTTGAAGTTAACTGTCCCAAACTCTTTACCAAATTCATTTTCCTGTTGCAGAATCGCTGAATGTGCATGCAGCCCTGTTATGTGTGTTTCAAGCTCAATTTGCTTAAGCTTTGCACCTGATGAGCACTGATGTGGATTGGTTTAATGTGCTTGCAGCTGAAATGAAGTGGGAGACCCTGTCGGCTACTGGATCTGTACCAGCAGGGCGGGCAGCCCACTCAGCAGTTGTGTTTCAGGGTCATTTGTATATATTTGGTGGAATGGACCCAACAGGAGCACTGGACACAATGTATAAATATCACATAGGTGGGTGCTTCTTATGATATCTTTGCTTAGCTTCCATCGGGAACATTATACAGTGGTGCCCCGCAAGACGAATGCCTCGCAAGATGAAAAACCCGCTAGACGAAAGGGTTTTCCGTTTTTCGAGGCGCTTTGCAAGACAAATTTCCCTATGGGCTTGCTTCACAAGACGAAAACGTCTTGCGAGTCTTTTCCCTCCCCCCCCTTTTTCTAAGTCGCTAAGCCGCTAATAGCCGCTAATAGCGCTAATCCGCTAATAGGGATGCTTTGCAAGACGAAAAAACCGCTAGAGGAAGAGACTCGCAGAACGGATTATTTTCATCTTGCGAGGCACCACTGTACTGTGGAGTCCTCTTTGTGTATGTGCCATTGCCAGCAATTTTGAGATGGCAGCCCCAGCCATGTAACCTCCCCACATGACAACCTTATCTGAAGCTAGTAGTGGCTGAAGTTGATGGGTGTTGTAATCCAAAACAGAGAGTGCTTATGTGGCCTCTGATTATGTAGTGTGACCCCCCCCCCCCGCCCCAGATTATAAACACAGTCACCACATACTAAAGGGAGTGGGAGTAGTAGATCGGAGGTCGTGCTCACCTGTTGCATGAAAAAGGTCCCAGGCTCAGTCCCTTGAGCCTGCAATTTTTAACAAGGTGGAGGAGGAGCATCAGGGAACAAGGGATATTGAAACAGATTTGCTTGCAATCCTGGAAAGTTGTGGTCAATTCAGAGTAGGCACACCTGGGCTCCGTGTGCAAAAGAAATCTGATATGGAATAAGGCAGCTTCATGTTTATCAAAAGCATCTATAGCTCAGTGAAAGAGGTGTTTTGCATGCAGAAAGGTCCCAGGTTTAATCCCAAATATTCTCCAGTTAAAAGTATCTTTTGCAGCAGGTGATAGGAAAGAGGCTTCTCTCTCTCCTATCTCACTAGTGGAAACCTTGAGGAGCTGCTCTCAGTATTAGGCAGCAGTGGGCTAGATCAGGAATAATAGTACGTAATTTATTATTTTTACCCAACCCATCTGAACTTGTGGCTCTGCAATATGTTGCTGAACCCCCGCCCTTGGCCATGCTGGTTGGAGCTAATGGAAGTTAGGAATCCAACAGCATCTGGCAGGCCATGAGTTTCTTACTCCTGGTCTAGATGGGAATAGTTTGAAAGGTGCCCAAGAGCCGCTCAGTGTTTCAGTGTTCCTTAACACCCACAAGAGCCCTTCTGGTCTAAATAGCCCCACATACTGTTCTCAGTCAGGAACCTGCAAGCAGAAATTGTGCGAAACTGCAGTCTCCCCTTTTTGATTCCAAACAACTGGTTTGCCATATCCTCCAAGAATCTTTCTTTGCTGCTTTTAAAACCATACAGCTGGCAGCCATCACTATTCACGTGTATGTCACTTAAAATGTTAAGAGGGAAAAGAGATCCCCAATATTTCCACTCCCTGTAGAAGCTTCAGGTCTGATTTTCCAGCTCTCTTCAAGATTGACAAATAGTGATGCTTTAATTTACAAGCTGCTGCTGCTCCCCCCTCTTTTTTTGCATAGTTTTCTATTTATTTATTTTTAACTGCAGAAAAGGGACATTGGACAAAGTTGGAGTTTAAAACTCCTGTGCCTTCTGCTCGTCTGGACCAGTCTATGTGTGTTGTTCCGTGGAAAGTGACTTCCAGTGAGGACAGCAACAGGAAGGAAGGAGCTGGAGGCTCTAATGGAGACAATCTATCTCAAGGCTGCCCAGATGAACACTTGTGCTTAGTGTTTGGTGGAATGGATATTAAAGGGGAAATCTACAAAGACAGTGCTGTAACTCTTCTTAAGTAAAATGTTTTAAATAAATGTTTAATAATCTAAATCTGCCTCCCTCCTTGTAATGCAAGACAATCCACATTTTGTGCCGGAGGACTACAAATTAAGTGTGTGCGCATATTTCTGCCTCTTGAAAGTTTCAGTGTGTCCAGTGGCTGGAATGGCTGGGAAAGGAAGGGGAGTGTTTAATAAAATACAAGTGAGTTGCCCTCCTTTAATCAAATTTGGGTGGTTGACTGCTTCATATTACTACCATGGAAGTGAAATAAGACCCTCAGAAAATGAAATGTGTAGTTTCTACAGGCACTGAACCCCAAATGGTGCTCTCTTGCCAACAATGGGATGAATCAGGATGTGTTAGAAGAAGCTAATAAGGATTAGTGCTGGAGGGTTCAGGATTGGACAATTTCCCATATAACAGATTTACTGCACTGAAACAGTTCAGTACAGATAGGAAAGTACCATTAACTCCTAAGGGCACACAGCTTTTGCCAGCAATGGGCAGCAGATTGTAATTAACACAGGTTATTGGCCAAGTGGTTTCATTGCATTAGCTTATGTTGATTAAAGAGCCAGACAGCTTGAATATTAAATAAGCAACACATCATGGCTCTCAGAGTTAGTTATGGTTAACTAAAATAGTAGATGGGCTGCTTCTTGTGTGATCAAGCAAACTGCAGAGTTGAGCAGCTGATAAAGCTAGGGATTAATTTATCCAAAATCATCTCCTTTGTGCGCTTGGTCCAGCCCTTAGCTTCTCTCTTGTATATTTCTGGGCCGGAAATTACTTAAAATTATTCAGAGATCCAACTTGAGGTATTCTGACCTGGCACAATAATGCATACGTACTCTGAGCTCATTTACACATCACTTTTCATCTAGAAACAAAACATGTAAACATTAAGGACCACTAGATGACCCTGAGGTATCTTGTAACTGTAACAATTCTGATTCTAATGTTTCTGTGGCTTGTCCAAATATGCCAAGTCATCACCCAATGGCCTGTTACCACCTAGCAGACATGCATGGGAATAATTCTTCGCCCAATTGTATTCTGCTCTGAGGAAGTTGGTGTCTGAGGGGGTCAGACCCAAGAAGCATGCAGACAGAACCATAGCTCTGGTCCTGGTGTGTTCTTAGTTCCTATAAGCATTTTGTGTTACAAAGATCAAATAGACCCAGATCCAGTGTAAGTAACAAATTTATTGTTGTCACTTGTGGAGGGTAGAAAAGTTCTCCACATAACACACACAACCCAACTTGTTAAATAGAATGGTTTCAATACTTCACCCGCTCCCCGTGTCAGGTTGCCCACCCCCCTGCTGGACATTTATCAACTGCTAACGAAAAGCAGTATACAGCCACTTTTGGGCTAGCATTTCCAACTCCACCCAATGTGAAGATTCAGATCACATTCCAAATCTAGAGTTCAAATAGTTTAAACAAAAGTTCAAAGTCCAATATTTACAGCATCAACATCTAGGAAACTGATGTCTACAATTCATCCTTATCTCCTCCTGCTGCTTCTTCCTCGGTAGGGGGTGGGCCTGCACTACCATACAACTTGCCCACAATTGGTTGCACCACCTCTTCCAGTTCCTTCTTTTGGGCTTTGAATTCCTCGATGTCACTATCTTGGTGACTCTCTAGCCACTCAATCTTTTCCTCTACAGCCTTCTCTATTGTTTCTTTGTCTTCAGATGACAACTTGCCACCGAGCTTCTCCTTATCTCCAATCTGGTTTTTCAGTGAGTAGGCATAACTTTCCAGCTCATTCCTAGCATCAATCCGCTCTTTCAGCTTTTTGTCTTCCTCAGCAAACTTCTCTGCATCATTGACCATCCTCTCAATTTCTTCTGGAGTAAGACGATTCTGGTCATTGGTGATGGTGATCTTATTTTTGTTGCCTGTGCCCTTGTCCTCAGCCGTAACACGAAGGATTCCGTTCACATCTATTTCAAAGGTAACTTCAATCTGAGGGACGCCACGGGGAGCAGGAGGGATTCCAGTCAGATCGAAAGTTCCCAAGAGATGATTATCCTTTGTAAGAGGACGTTCTCCTACAGGGGGGAAATTTCATTTCACATGAAATCACTCAGATTATACTCTGGTAATCATGCAAGTACAAGATTATCATTTTTTAAAGGCAGCTCACTTGTGTTTCTATTAATAATCAACAGCTAGTGATACTCAAAGCATGTTAAGGAACCTCACAAATGTGGAAACATGCATTGCAAAATTAAGCTGTGTTGGAGTCACCTTTTACTCTTTACTGCCCAGAAGACAAAAATCTCTAAAAGTTTCCAAACCAAATGATGTTGGTCGGCCACTTACCTTCATAAACCTTAATTGTCACAGTTGGCTGGTTATCTGAAGCTGTGGAGAAGATCTGTGATTTCTTGGTGGGGACAACAGTGTTCCTTGGGATAAGTTTGGTCATTACTCCACCAACAGTTTCAATGCCCAAGGTCAGAGGACACACGTCAAGCAGCACCAGATCCCCTAAGAATGAAAAGGAGGTTTTAAGCAATGAAGCATCACCATAATTTATCTAGCTGTAGTGACAAACATGACAACCAGCAAAGACAAAGATCTTCCATTCCAAACAGTTATGAGGCTGACTGGAAGCTTTTCACTTGTACAGGCTACTCTGCCCAACACCTCATGCAGCATTTAAGTCACTCAGACTTACCAGTATCTTGATCCCCAGAGAGTACACCAGCCTGCACAGCAGCACCATAAGCTACAGCTTCATCAGGATTGATTCCACGAGAGGGTTCCTTGCCATTGAAAAATTCTTTCACAAGCTGCTGTATCTTGGGGATGCGAGTAGAGCCACCAACAAGCACAATTTCATCAATGTCAGACTTCTTTAGGTCTGCATCCTCTAGGACTTTCTGGACAGGTTTCATGGTGGAACGGAAGAGATCCTACAAGCAGAATTTAAAATCACTTAATTGATGTGGAAAGGCAATCAGAGAATAAGGCCACAAGATGATACGGTCACTAAATTATCAGATACATCCCGCCCCCAAGATGCCCATGTATGATGCTATTTGAGATCAGATGGGCCTACTCTTATTATCTCATTTTTCTTTAACAGGAGAATCTACAAAGATCAGTCACTGCTATCTTTTAGAGCAGTGTTTCCCAACCTTGGGCCTCCAGCTGTTTCTGGACTACAACTCCCATCATCCCTAGCTAGCAAGACCAGTGGTCAGGGATGATGGGAATTGTAGTTCAAAAACAGCTGGAGGCCCAAGGTTGGGAAACACTGTTTTAGAGGGCAAGCAATTTTGACTCAAGCCATTAGGGAACCAATTTATTCTCTGCTGTTGGTGCAGTTTGACCAGCATAGTGTCTTGGAAGTGGCACCACCTTATTTTTCTCTTGTAACTTGGGAGTTTCACACAGGAGGGCACCACCTTATTTTTCCCATGACGCGCATGTACTACATGTTATTACGTTACTATAATCTTACTTCTCTCCCAATTTTATGTTTTGTGTACAGCAATTGCTCCAAATAGTAGAGCCATTTTATTAGAAACAACCTATTTTAAAATTCAAGATACCTACCATGTTCAGTTCTTCAAATTTTGCTCTTGTCAAGGTTTCAGAGAAGTCTTCTCCTTCAAAGAAGGATTCAATCTCAATTCTAGATTGGTGTTGAGAAGAAAGCGCTCTTTTGGCCTTTTCAACTTCTCGACGAAGCTTCTGAACAGCTCTGTTGTCCTTCCGAACATCCTTTCCAGTTTTCTTCTTGTAGAGCTTGATGAAGTGTTCCATTACACGCTGGTCAAAGTCTTCCCCACCCAGGTGAGTGTCTCCATTGGTTGCCACAACTTCAAAGACACCATTATCAATTGTGAGGAGGGAGACATCAAAGGTTCCACCACCCAAATCAAAGACAAGGATGTTCTTCTCGCCCTCCCTCTTGTCTAGGCCATAAGCAATAGCAGCAGCAGTCCTGTAAGAAAGAGCAACTTGTTAGTTTGGTAAATGTGAGAAAAGCCCACACAAACTCCAAATACTGGCAAAAGACTATTAAAACCCTACTTACGGCTCATTGATTATTCTCATGACATTCAGCCCTGCAATAGTACCAGCATCCTTTGTAGCCTGACGCTGCGCATCGTTGAAGTAAGCTGGCACAGTGACAACAGCATGGGTGACCTGGAGAAGAATGAGAGTAATTCTGATTGCTGTTTCCAAATTAACATCTAATAAAGGGTTTTTTGGGGGGGTGGGGAGCCCGATTGTCTAGAATGCACCTTTCAAGACTATTTAGAGGAGTGGATTGCCTGTTGCCCTCTAGATGCTGCAGGGCTCTCATCAGCCCCATCCAGCATTGTCAACTGTCAGAGATATTGGAAATTGGAATTAAAACACATCCAGAAGGCTACAGATTGGCCTTCTCAGCTTGGAGAACAATTCTACCACCCCCATCCATTTTATGTCTTGGGGAACCAAAAAAGCAGGGACTCCTCGTGTACAAGCAGCCAGGCCTGTTAGGAGGCATCAAAGCTCAGTGGCAGAGCACTTAACACTGTAAGTAGAATATTACATGTTCAAGCCAGTTTAGAATGATCTCTAGACCAGAAAGGCATTGAGACCTGCTGCTAACTAGAGTAAGCAGCAAAAGATTAGACCAAGCACTGGCCAATCTCCATACACGGTAGATTCACGAAGGCTCCCCTCAGTGCCTATTCTTTTTGCTTGTGTGCTCCAGCGGAAACATCATCTTACCTTCTTTCCCAAGTAGGCCTCAGCAGTCTCCTTCATTTTAGTCAGAACCATTGCTGAAATTTCTTCTGGGGCAAAGGTCTTCATTTGGCCACCTCCAATATCAACCTGAATATGGGGCTTGGACTTCTTTTCGATGACCTGTAAAGACAAGTACAAGTGGACATGGTTACAAACCAAAAGCACACCATCTACAATATTAATATTGTGGTGGACTTAAAGAGGTTCCATTGAAGAAGCGGCAGGACCAGACAACCTGCCCATCGGGTTGCCAGATGCAGAATAACTCATGCTTGGATGCTGGTATCTTAAGCAGAGTGAAAGCAGTGCCATAAGTTGTGTGGACTGGAAAAACAATTCATACATTGCTTAGTGACCTAGTGTCTCTAAGACAGTGCTACGATTGGGGACAGGCTGGGTTCAAATTTCACACCAAAAGGTGTTCAATGTACTTTATATATACCATAACATAAAAGGCACAAAATGAGTACCTTGAAAGGTAGGTATTTTATATCCTGCTGCACAGAAGGATCATTCCATGTTCTACCAATGAGGCGCTTGGCATCAAATACAGTATTCTCAGGGTTTGAAGTCAGCTGGTTCTTTGCTGCATCACCTATAAGACGTTCCCCCTCTGGTGTGAAGGCCACATAGGAGGGTGTGATTCTGTTACCCTGGTCATTAGCAATTATCTCCACACGCCCATTCTTGAAAACACCAACACTGTAAAAGAGAATGGAAGTTACTTTTTAAAATATATGTATTATTTAAAGCCTTCTGGGTGGTTCACAAAATATAATACACCTGAAATACAGTACATTAAAATGCACTAACACAACCAAGAAAAAAGGAACACCAACAAAAAAACAAAACAGAATTCACATAAAACCAACAGCAAACAGGAGAAAATCAAGCAAATCAAGCCAAAAATCTGAGCCCTGTGAAGAGGTGCAACAAGTAAGCTACAGTGGTGCCTCGCAAGACGAAAAGAATCCGTTCCGCGAGTCTCTTTGTCTAGCGGTTTTTTCGTCTTGCGAAGCAAGCCCATTGACGGCTTAGTGGCTTAGCGGCTTAGAAAAAGGGGGGGGGAGGGAAAAAAACCCGCAGGAACTCGCAAGACATTTCGTCTTGCGAAGCAAGCCCACAGGAAATTCGTTTTGCGAAGCACCTCCAAAACGGAAAACTCTTTCGTCTAGCGAGTTTTCCGTCTTGCGGGGCACCACTGTAGTTGTATCCTCTGGGCTAAACAGGTTAATACTAATGTTTCTGGCCAGTACTCAAGCTTTTAGCTGTAAGACTACATTGAATCAAAATAGTTTGAGCTGCATAGCTATCATATTGTTACTCCCCTGACTTGTACTAAGTGCATTAAAATAGTAGTACAGTACAATTAATTTGCATACACTAGTGCAGAATGACGGTTCACAACACTGCATCAAATCTTGGCCATATTTTGGTGCAGTGGCCATAAGCTATTCAAGACACACAGAAGCCACTCAATCAAATAGGCACCCTTCTTTTACTTACCAGGAATATGTGGTTCCCAGATCAATGCCAACCACAGTCCCCACATCTTCCTTTTTGTCGTCGTCATCAGCAGCAAATACACTGCCAATGAGCAACAGGCAGACAAGCGCATACTTCATTCTGCCCTTGTACCAAGTATTCACAGTAAGAGAAAAACCCTGTAATAAGCAAAATTAATCATCAGTGGCAATACTATGAGCAAAAAGACAATACCATGATGCCCATTTAACAGAAATGGGGGCAGATTTAGAGAGTAAGTATTACTGGTCCCACATATCCTTAGCAAAGGCTGGGAGGGCCAATCAGGACTAGAGGCTACCAAGACCCACAGCCTGCAAACATGCAGGCAGCTCAAAGAGAACACCCCACCCCAAATCCTATACAAAGGAGGCCCAGGAAACTTTTCTGTTCAAGGAAAAGGCAGCCAAGGGGTTGAGAAAATATGTAGCTGTCGTGATACTTAACATGAATGTGAACCCACATACTGTGCTAAATTCTACAGACATTCATTGAGAAAAATCATGTGGAAAGGCAGTGTGTAAAAGCTGCAAAACCGAACACATCAAAAAAGGGCTACCAACCTCTTAACTTTAGTTCAGACAATCCCATCGTTAAAGGCAAAGAGTAAATTGGTAATCCAGTGCCAGAGATAGCCTGCTCCCCCCTCCCATTTTTTGGTATACGAAGCCACTGTAAAACGAGTAGCCGCAAATCAAATAATTAACATTGTTCACTACAACCACAGCTGTTTTGCCTTCACCCATTCTCATAAGAAAGCCATCATAAAAAGTGGGAGAAGGGAGTAGTCGCTGTACCCACCACCAGAAACCCAGCCATTACCATTTACCCCAAACCGGTAAAGGTTATCAATATACAAAACCAACACCATACAGAGACGTCTAGCAAGTTCTGCTTTTTGCATAAATCCCCTCTCCCCGATAAGGAGCAAGGGGAACGAAAAAGAATACCCCGCACAAACCTCTGTTCCTATTCTGCGATATAAACCCCTTTTATTCATTCATTCATGCATGCCAAATACTGTTATCATTGCAATCGCCACCCCACCACCACCAAGGGGAATATGGAACTGGCAGGAAATGGGAATAAAAATGGCGCGCTTTGGACCGTGAGCCGCAATAGGATTTTTCTCAATGGGAACCTGGATAACTGAGAACGAAGTGGCATTTTGAGGGCAAGGGGGACCCCACAAGGCCCGATAGATTTGGAGACGCCGCCCTCCCCTTCTCGTTAGGCCCCGGCCCCCGCCCCCTCCTCCGCTCAAGCACTAGGCCACCCCGAGCCTTACCTGTATTAGGTAACAGGACCTCGCGGTCGCCTCACGCTCTATCCGACGAACGCAACGATCTGAAGTGCGATTTTCTCACTCTAAGATCACGGTCTGGCCCAGAGGTCCCCCTCTGCTCTTATATACCTTCCCGTGGCCTTGCGTGGAGTCGCACTATTGGCCCATTTTCTCTCGCTGGAGCCTCCCGATTGGTCGCTTGCCACCAAGCTGGCCGGAGCCGATAGGTCCGCTCCCTTTGTGACGTCAGGCCCCCGTCGCGCACCGCTCCGTCAGGCTTGGTTGTGTCGCTTTCCTTCCCCACCCCTTCTCTTTCCTCTCGGCCGTCCTCGAGCCTCATTGGGCCGTCCTACCGGTGTTGCAGTCCAATCAAGGGCTGCTGCATGAGCCAAGCGGAGCGAGCTCATTGGCTGGAATTGGGCGTCATGTTGAAAAATCTCTAGGCAGGAAGGGTTGGCTCTTTCTGGAAGTTTCTATGGTTACGAGGCCTAGCAGCCTCTTATAGGCGGGGGCAGAAAAAGGCATGGGTTGCTGTGCCTATGGCTGCCACAGTGTCTCCGTAGGCAGTACTGAAGTCTGCTTTGCACCGGTTAAAGTGTCAGACTAGGACTGGGGGAGATGCTGGCTGCTATATTCTGTAGGCCATGCAGCTCACTGGCCGAGGATAGGCCTGTCATTCTGCTTCAGCCTAGCCTACCTCACAGGGTTATTGTGAGGGTATAACGTTGGAACCTCGTTTTCATGCCTTGAGTTTCCCAGACAAAATAGGGAGTATATAATTAAGCAGACAAACTGTGTTATATGGTGTTGTAACACAGTTCATTCCGTGTAAGAGAAAATGGGGAGCCTAAATACAGACTCTTTCTTCAGCCCGATTCACGAGTAGTTAATGGTACTAGTGAAACAGCAGATTTGCCCTACAACAATACTAGCACCACCCCCTTGTAACCAACAGACTGCTGCTGTTTTTTGGTGGGATCCAGCCGTGTGACTGTAAATTCAGGTTCCACAATCAACAGTGATTGGGAGGCCTCCAGCAACAGTTGCAGTATTTGGGACTTTCTGATTAAGGAAAAGGCCAGGAAGAGGTGACACATTTATGTTGTACGTGTGAAGGAAAAACTTAAACTCGTAGTAGCAGAGTTTCCAAAAATAGACCAGAGGCAATATTTTATCCAGTAGAGCTTTACTTGTGCTGAAGGCAAATGAGCATAATGGTCACAAGTCCAAATACTGTACATTCAGGATTGGCACAGTCCATAAAAATCCAGTTGCAGCACTTACAAAAACTTAAAAACTTAAGACTAAACCTTAACACTAAGCATTCTATAGTCAGCATGCCCTTAATTGTAAGAGATAAAGAGAACTAGTTCAAACCAGCTTCCTAGAAGGTATAACCCAATCATTAACCCCTCTGCTTGCTTCTGTCACACAGAGTAGCTTCCAGAATCCTCGTGTATTAATGAGAATAGGAAAAATCTCTATACATCAGATCTATACTTTCTGCGCTAAGAAATGCAAACTGACAGTTTATAACATTATGCATGGCATGTAGAAAGTGAATAGAGTTCTTTTCTCTGTTTCTTGTAATGCCAGAATTTGTGGCCATCCGATGAAGCTGAATGTTGGAAGATTCAGGAAATAAAAGAAATTGACTTCTTTATGATGGAACTCACTCCCACATGTGGCAGTGATGGCCACCAACTTAGATGGCTTATTAGACAATTTCATGGAGAAAAAGGCTATCCATGGCTACTGGCCGTGATAGGCATTCTCTGCCTCTAGTTCTTAATTCCAGTTGCTGGAAACTGCAGAAGGGGAGAGTATTCCTGTGCTCAGATCCTTTGCCATTGAGGCATCTGGTTGGCCACTGTGAGAAGAGGGTGCTGGACTAAATTAGCCACTTGCCTGATCTAGCAAGCTCTTCTTATGTTCTTACTTTTCACCAGAATACTGCAAACAAACCTGTTCCCCATCCCACCCAAAATGGACTTATTGCAATAAGAAAAGTGACAAGAAAATTAAATGGAAAGTGGGGGCTTACACTTGCTTGACTCAGTGTTGCTTAATGTCCCTGCAAAGAAATCAAAATGCATGTTCAATAAATAGCCTATGTCAGGCATAGGCAAACTTGGCCCTCCAGATGTTTTGGGAATACAACTCCCATCATCCCTAGTTAACAGGACCAGTGGTCAGGGATGGTGGGAATTGTAGTCCCAAAACATCTGGAGGGCCAAGTTTGCCCATGCCTGGTCTGGGTTGTCTAACCTTCCTGCAAACTTCCAAATCAATGTGAGTGCTCAATTAACAGGTTGTCTGAAAGTGGCATAACTGTTCATGAGAATGGCAGCATCATAAAAACAGTGCAATAGCTTGAAGGTATAAGGTGTTGGGAAATATTCAAAATTGCATAAGCTTTCGTGACTAGGAAAAAAATCAACTTGCAATTTCCCCCTTAGTCACAGGTGTAGCAACTCCAGTTGTAGGCGTGCCCCTGCTTCTGACATTAATGCAAAGGAAAAACTCTTTTCAAACTATTATATCAAGTACTAGCTTGCCAGGGTCCATATTTGCTGGCAACAAATAAACTGTTTTTATGGGTAAGATAATCTTTATTCTTTATGTCACTGCATAGAGGTAGATAAGACAAGGAAGATCCTCCACACACAAACATGCAGTAGTCACACATGATTTTTTACATTAAGCATTCACAGGCACGTCCAAAGTCTGTTTTTATCTGGCCCCTGTGGCAGTTTATTCATAGGGGTCAAATCCTAAAAAAAGCTCAACAATTGTTAAAAAAGCTCAACAACTTTGGGGTAAAATCGAAAAAAAGTCGGCCCTCACGCATGTCGCATGTTCACTTCATCAAATCTGGCCCTCTTTGAAAAAAGTTTGGGCATCCCTGGCATAGAATGTCCAACTGAGAGTTCCCATGGGAAAAACAGACATAACCATCCACTGAAGCGATATTGTTTAGGTTGAGCTTTTGAATCTTAAATATACTTAGTTTTGCACACTATGGGTGATATCCAATTAGGGTCGCTTTGCTTTTTTTTATTTGCACAAAATTTGTGGGGAGGGTAGACAACAGTCACACCATCTTTTTTAGAACCTCTGTTCTGATTGTTTGCAGAGAGGCTGTATGATACTTCATCAAGCAATTATTATCCATCACTTTCCAGTGCATTTTCCTGTCACTTATTATAAAAATTCTGATGGGATTGGAGAAGCAGGTTTGTTGCACAAAAGCACCAAATCAACTTCAGTTGCACAACCTGGATTTAAAGCTAGTGTGGTGCAGTGGTTAGAGTGTTGAATTAGGACCTGGTAGACCAGGGTTCAAATCCCCCTCAGCCATGAAGCTTACTGGGTGACCTTGGGCCATTCACTGTCTCTTAGCTTAACCTACCTCACAGCGCTGTTGCGAGAATAGAACAAGAAGCGGGGAAACATTGTATGCCACTTTGAGCTCCTTGAAGGAAAAGTGGGATATAAATCAAATAAATAAATAAATACATAAATTTGCCAGTATCTGATTGCATCCCATCTGAAAACAGCAACTGTCTGGAAGCCTAAGCCATGCTCAGAGTAAACCTACAGAAGTCAGCAGACATTGATTTCAATTGGTCTTTTCTGACTTAAGTGGGACTAATATCTGAATAAATGTACATAGTATGAGTCACCCCACAGTTTCGTAGTATTGCACCATATCCTGCCATTCAACTTCCTAGCATTCATCCAGGCAGAAGATGACAGAGCTGTCCTAGGGTTACTTGAGCACAGACTTCCTCAACTTGCTCAGCAGTCTTCAGGAAGAACCTGTGAAGCCTGTATACCTATAAACTCTAACAAGACCTATACCAAGAAGATTCTATGACTCTAAGATTCTATAATTCTATGATTCTAAGAGAAGTTAAATTTGGCTTAATGCCACTAATGTGCACATTTTCCTCCTAGCTGCTGTTGTTAACCCTCTGCAGGATAAAACAGGTGATTCTACCTTTGAATATATATATATATATGCCACATAATTAATTAAGTTTAACAGTCATTCCATCTTCCCAAGGCATAGGTGTAGCCAGAATTTATGGGGGGGGGCAGAACCTCAGATAATTATTTTTATTGTTTTACTTGATCTGTGGGGGCAGCTGCCCCCTGCCCCCTCCAGGATGCGCCCAAGCCCAAGGAATCCTGAGAGCTATAGTTCTGCAGCGACGGGGATCTTTAATGGAGATGTAACAGTATTCTCACAAACTACAATTCCCGTAATTTGATGGAATAAAGCATGACAGTTAAAACTTTTATAAGCTTGTTGTGTCACTATTCAGTCCTCATACAAATTACTTCTGCTCAACAGGATACGAGAGTTATGCTCTGTTCTGGGGTCCCACACACTACTGTCATTCAAGGGGAAATAAGAGTTGCAAACAACAGCTGGATGTTACAGCAACAATTTAACATCAAACTACTGGCTGTTGTGAAATGTGCCATGTGGAAAGTAAACAGCCTTCAGTAATTCCTTCTGTGAACTGAATTGTTGCTTAACAATAAAAAGGCATGAGACAAACCATGGTATCCAGACCAAAGTCCTTCTTAGTCTAGCGTCCTGCATTCCCACAGTGGCTACCCAGATATCTATGGGAAGCCCTGAAGGCAAATATGGGCACAACATATTCCTGTTGTTTTCCAGCAGGGTATTCAGATGCATATCTGAATCCTTGCTTTAAACTTTCAAAGGAGCCTTGCCAATTTGATGCCTTCCAAGACGCTCTGAACTACAACTCCCATTAGGCTCAGAAAGTATGACAGCCAGTTGTCCAACAAAACCTTGGGGAAGCCACCTGGTGGTCAAAGCCTACTTTAAGAATGCCCAGTCAGGTAATCTGGCTGGGTAATTATTTTGGGCAAGGGGAAAGCTGATTTGGGGTAAGAAAGAGAGAATGGGATGGGAGGTTCTGGCTACCATCTGCTCTCGTCCCACCCACCACTATTGCCAGCTGTGTAGATTACAGCCCCAAATGGGAGAAGGGGTGTGTGTCCTGCTCCTTGCAGGACACAATCCCTCTCTAACACACCATGTTATATCTCCAGCCTTTTTGCAAGTGCCACTGAAAGGCCTTAATGGTGCTACAAACACAATAACTGCAGAACCAATTAAGATTAACGAGCTTGGCTCTTATTTGCCTAGAAATAAAACTGTTTTCTACACATACTTTAAACTACCTGTTTGATGTGTGCAGAACTCTGTGAATACATCACAAAATTATTATTTTTCACTCAGGCATATGGTACTGAGCCTCAGAGCTGAGGATGCAGGTATGCTTCTTTTTCTGCCAGTTGTCTTTCAGGATGCTAGCCCCTCCTGCCAGCCCAACATATTCAAAAGCCAAGACTGAAGCCAAGAGAAAAAATGTGCCCTAGCATATGGTTACCAATTTTTTTTCAATGAATTTAGGGACACTTTTTTTTTTTTTAGCTGAGTAGAAACAGGGAATCAGTAGTGGGGATGCTGGGCCCAAGCACACATGCATATTGTATAAAGGTGCAAAACCCTTCTTTTGCACCCTGTGAAACATAAACGCACAGAGGTTTTAAAACACTGGGCAACGGCTGACCGGCTGCAACTCCCAAGCCTCCCCCAATCAGTCAAAACAAAGGGGTAAGGGGGCAGGAGATCGGAGGAGGCTCGGGAATCATGAGCAGAACCATTGCCCAGTTTTTTAAAAACTCTGCGCATTTATGTTTCACAGGGTGTGAAATAAGGGCTTTGCACCTTGCCTGGCAGAGAAACCACACACCTTGCACCCCTCCTGAACAATGGCACACCACCCACCTGAGACTCCTGAGCCTTCCCCGATCAGTCAAAACAAAGGGGGAAGTGGGCAGGAGATCTGTACCGCTAGACGTCCCCGGTTCCCCTTTGGCAGTGGTGGCGGCGGCAGAGGCAGTCAGCAGCCTGGAGCCAGCCTGGTAGCTCATTTGGCTCTGGCTGGCTTCAGGAGCTGCTTGTGGCCATGGTGCCCTCCATTTTTCCTCTCTGGAAGTCCCCATATGGTGTGTTGTGCACAAGACATATCATATGGGGACTTCCGGAGAGGAAAATTGGCGGGCGCCACGGCAGTGAGCAGTGAGCAGCCAGAACCAAATGCGCTATCAGGCTGCTGAGGCTGCCGCTGCCACGTGTCCCGGGGACAGATTTGCAAATCTGGGGACATTCCGGGGACGGAATTTGTCCGGGGACAATTTTGCAAATCCGGGGACTCTCCCTGGGATCCGGGAACGTCTGGTAACCCTACCTTAGCAGGCAGTAATAAAATACTATATAAAGCAAGTATAAAGATGGGAGCTGTTGAGGGATGGGTGTTGGGGTCAACTAATTGGGCCCAAGCTGCCTTGGTCACTGAAAAGCCAATAAATGCCATAGACAGAGGAGATTCCCATAATCACTCATTTATTCAGCTGAGTAAAACAGCAGGGGAGCCACACTCACTAGTGTGATGATGAAGCTGCACCAAACAGCTTTTCTTCTTACTTTTTATAGGCATCCCCCCTTCTTTCCCCCCTTTTGAGGTTCCTTGCGCTGATCAAAAGAGGACACCCTTCCTGGATACCTTGAAGGGGAGAGTTGCCGGGCAGAGGGAGGTTTTCCTGAAAATCGCCTAGCAACGTTAAATGGTCTTCACATATTTGTGGCTCATCCTCCTAAATTCTAAAGCAGGCAGTTTTTCACAAAAGCAAAATGGCATCAGTTAAGCCAACCAAAAAAAAAAAAGCAGGACAAGAACAGGCCTCTGTGGCTTTTCCTGAGACCCCACAGGAGGATCTTTTATAATTTCGGGGAGAGAAAAAATGGGTGTGCAAATGTGCACAGAGCAGCTCACTGATTCCAGAAATAGAACACACTGGAGTCAGAGAAGGTACAACTCACACCCAGCTTCTATGGCTTCAGTTCTACCTACTGTTCAGATGTGAGATATAATTATGATTAGTCCTGAAGTCAGGGTGGGGAGCCTCAGGGTCAGGAGCCAAATACAGTCTCCACACCTATTTTGCTGGTCTTAATAACTTCCTTCCAGGCCCTTCCTCTCTCCACTACCCTTGAATGTTTTTGCCTGGCTGGAATATGTCATTGAACTATGATATTGCCTCTTTCTTGTCTGGATGGAAGTGTGTGTGTAGAAATTTTCAACTTTTGCACACGCCTGTTATTCTACTTGCTTTTGCCTCTGGCCCTGCTCTGATTCCCTGTTACAGTGGTATATTGGTTTTTGAATGTCTCTGTTGATGAACGTTTCAGTTTTTGAACACTGTAAACCCAGAAGTAAGTGCTTTGGTTTTCAAACACTTTTCAGAAGTCGAACATGCCACACAGCTTCCGTACTGAGTTTTCTATATTGAGTTTTCCATATTGAGTTTTTGGTTATCAAACGTTTTGAGACTCGAATGGTCTTCTGGAACAGATTATATTTGAAAACCAAGGAACCACTGTACATCCAAACCATGAATAATGGTCCATTGCCCTTTCACAAACCATGATCAGGAAGCCAACAGCAAACCATAGCTAGCGATCATGACTTTCCAGGGAGCAAAAAGTTCTGATTCCTGGTTTGGATGTAGCTAGATGCCAAGGCATCTAGGTGCATTTACCTTATTTGTACCAGGGAAGGAGTGAAGTGGGCTGCATGTTTCAGCACACTGCTTATTCACAATAAACCACAATGAGCCAGAAAGTCTGGCTTATTGTGATGTGAGGAAAAAAGAGAACTTGTTCTGACGTATGCATCTGGGGCTGTGATTTTGGCCAGACATTAGAAGGTATTTTCCAGATGTTACTAATGGTTTGACAGTGGAACAGATTGCTTTGGAAGGTGTCAAACTCTCTTTTGTTAAGAGTTCTTTAGGTAGATGCTGGATGGCCACCAACTGTATCAGCAGATTTCCTGCGTCGATGGATCTTTGAGATCTTTGAGATCTGTTCCAACTCTGCTCTTATTTCCTTGTCCGCAAAATTGGCACCAAAAAGCAAGCAAGCAAACAAACACCACAATTGTGTGCTCCCTTGCCCCTAACCCTGTATACTGTGGAAGAACCAAAGCTGAATACATACCAAATTATTTGTGGATGCATCTTAGTGAGAGAGCCATCATTTGTAGTTGTGCTGTGATGGGTGTTGCCTTTTTGGCAGACACCGTTTCCATTTGAAGTTTTAAAACACACCTTTTTGATCCCTATTGAGATAATCATTGTCCTTAGGCCAGTGGAAATCTCAAGTAGGAATGTTAAAATCTCAAAAGATAATTCTTCACCATTGTTAGCAGACCTTGCAGCTTGAGTGAATTAGATCGAAACAATCAGTTACAAGTTTCTGGAGTTCAAAGGCTTTATTAATGCATAAACAAGTTACAGTTACAGAGAATGAGAGAAATAGCAGACATCTTGTATCAACAAGTTGGGGAGAACAACAAAGTAGCTCAGGTTTTAGGGGCGGAACTAATTTAAGAGATAGAGACTACAGTCATACCTCGGGATAAATACGCTTCAGGTTGAGTGCTTTTGGGTTGCGCTCTGCGGCGACACGCAAGTAACGAAGCGCATTACCTCCGGGTTTCGCCACGGAGCGCATGTACAGATGGTCAAAATGACGTCATGTGCATGTGCAGAAGCGGCGAAACGCAACCCGCGCACGCACAGACGCGCCGTCGCATATTACGTTCTGTTCGGGATGCAAATGGGGCTCCGGAACGGATCCCATTCGCATCCCGAGGTACCACTGTACAAGCAGAGGTTGGCTAGATCATTAGACAAAAAGTGTCCTCATTCAGGCACTTTTAAAGTACAGTTGATGCTCGGGTTGCAAACGTGATCCATGCAGGATTTGGCGCTTCTGCGCATGCGCGACTGCTGGAACCCAGAAGTAACCCGCTCCGGTACTTCTGGGTTTTGGTGCGTCCGTAACCCAAAAAAAAAAAAAAAAAAAACACAACCTGAAGCGTCTGTAACCTGAGGTATGACTGTAACACATTATTATTATTATTAGTAGTAGTAGTAGTAGTAGTAGTATACTGCCCTATGCCTGGGGGTCTTAGGGTGGTTCACAGAATAAAATGCATGCATTAACTACATGCATTAACTACAATCTAGCACCCTAAAAAGTGCTAGCACCTTTCTCCCTGAAGTGCTGGATTTTTCATTTCAGGGAATGTTGTCATGTTTGAAGCAGGTGTTATCTATAGTGGAGGAATTTCACACCTGATTATTTGAAAGACAGATTGCACTCACATGGGCCTATCTGAGCTTTAAGATCATCCCCAGGAACCCTGCTTGCCTTTTGATAAGGTCAGAATGAAATGTAACTAGACTGGTCAGATGGAAAAGAGGACAGGGCTTTAACAGTTGTGTAGAAGAGAGAATTTCAGCATATGTAATAATAATAATAATAATAATAATAATAATAATAATAATAATAATTTATTTATACCCAGTCCTTCCCAGTTCAAAAACTGGGCTCAGGGCAGCTAACAACAAATTTAAAACACTTTAAAACATTTAATTATAAAAGCAGCATAAAATACAGTATAAAAACATGAATAACAATAAAAATCAAAAATCAATTAGATAATCCCCAGGACTAGCTGGTTGAATTGGTCCTACTTGGGCCAGCGAGGAGGCCAGGGGAGAATTAGCTGTGGGTTCTCAGAGCGGGTGATCTTCATAAAAGGGGAGGGGGAGGGAAGAGAAGGGAAATAAAAGATCAGGCTGAATTCAAATTAAAGGCCAGTCAGAATAGCTCTGTTTTACAGGCCCGACGGAAGGAGATTAAATCCTGAAGGGCCCTAGTCTCATGGGACAGAGCATTCCACCAGGTCGGAGCCATCACTGAAAAGGCCCTGGCCCTGGCCCTGGTGGAGGATAGTCTGACTTCCTTAGGGCCCGGAACCTCTAAACTATGGTTATTCATGGACCTTAAGGTCCTCTGCGGGGCATACCAGGAGAGACGGTCCCATAGATATGAGGGCCCTAAGCCGCAAAGGGCTTTAAAGGTCAAGACCAGCACCTTGAACCTTACCCTATACTTCACCGGGAGCCAGTGCAACTGGTAAAGCACTGGGTGAATATGCTCCCATGGCAGGGACCCCATGAGGAGCCTCGCTGCAGTATTCTGCACCCGCTGGAGTTTGTGGGACAGTTTCAAGGGCAGTCCCGTGTAGAGAGAATTACAGTAGTCAAGCCTGGAGGTGACCGTTGCATGGATCACTGTGGCCAGATCAGGGTGGGAAAGGTAAGGGACCAATTGCTTAATGTGTCAAAGATGGAAAAATGTCGCCTTAGCTGTTGCTGTAACCTGCGCCTCCATGGAAAGGGAGGTGTCAAGGATTACATCCAAACTCTTAACGGAAGGCACTGGCACTAATTGGGCCCCCACAAGAGAAGGGAGTTGGTCCCTCATCCTCATGCCATCCCCACCCAGGCAGAGGACCTCTGTCTTTGAAGGATTTAATTTCAATCAACTCCCATTAAACCACCCACCACAGTCTCCAAGCATCTGGTCAGTTTGTCCAGGGCCAAGGTGGTGTGGTCATCCATCAGCAGATAGAGCTGAGTGTCATCAGCATATTGGTGACAACCCAGCCCAAAGCTCCGGACAATCTGGGCAAGGGGGTGCATAAAGATGTTAAAAAGCATCGGGGAGAGGATTGTGCCCTGCGGCACTCCACACACCAAGGAGTGGCGCAATGACATCTCCCTCCCTAGTGCCACCCTCTGTCCCCGACCAGAGATAAAAGAGCACAGCCATTGTCGGGCTGTGCCCTGTATCCCCACGTCTGCGAGGCGGTGGTCCTGAAGATCATGATTGACCATATCAAAGGCTGCTGACAGATCTAAGAGAATCAGCAGTCCCGACCCGGAAAATGCTCCAGTGAATAATAATAATAAAAAAGTTATGTCATTATAATTTATTGTCCATCTTTCCACCCCATAGGCCCCAGGGCGGGTGAGTACATCAAAACACACAGAACACTAAAATAGTAGCACAATGTGGAATCACAGCATCCCCCTCCTATCCTAAATATGGTACAGCACCCTACTAACCCCTTTATTTATAGCATGTGTTTTAAAATTCTATTAAAATTTAGCTGTTATACATACAGAGAATTTAAATTCTGTTATTGTTTAATTGTTTCCCTCCCTCCCCAATGTTTTTAGCTGTTCCTGTTTTGACTGTAAGTCGCCTCGAGTCCCTTTCAGGGAGAAAAGCGGGGTACGTATAAATGAATGAAACAATGAATGAAGGCAGCAAGAACTCCGGAGGACGACACCTCCTCACTTAATCAGTTTCCCCGCCTTCGGGGCGTGGCGTCCCGCCCCTTCTCCTTTGAGTGACTGCACTTGCAAAGCAATTCCACGCCCTTGCTGCAGCTGCCGCCGCCACTGCCCCCTGCTGGCTACGCAGGTGGCGCGCACCCTTCCTTCCCAGGACGACAGTATTTATACCAGCCACTCCAGGGCGCTCCCCTCTATCCCGCATGCGCAGTGTCTGGTTTGGGAAGCGAGAGGGAGAGTGAAGGAGCGTCTTGGTGTGGCGGCGGCGGCGGCGGCCCTGCTGGAAGGAGCTCGCGCAGGGCGGCGGACCCGGAGAGACCCAGGCGGCGGCGGCGGCGGCGGCTTCGCCTCACAGGTTGGTCCCCTTAGTCTGGGTAAGGCCCGTACCAGGCCGCCCCCCCTCCTCTCAGTAGTCCTGCCCGCCCTCGCAGCGCCGGGCCCTGCCGTGAGGGGGATGCCCGAGGTGGGGCTGGTGAAGTTGGGGGGTGGGGTGGGATAAGAGACACACAATGGGTGCAGAGTCCGGCTTGGGCAAAAGAAGGGGCGGACCTGATCTAGTTTGCGGCGACGGCAGCAGCAGCCCACCCCGCCCCGCTTTATCTCAGCCTTACACCGAGCCCAACAACCTCAGTGTTGTCTACACTGGCTGGCAGTAGCTCTGCGGGGTTTCGGAGGCGCCGCTGGGGGTCGAACCCGGGACCTTCTGCACGCGGGGGGGGGGGCGAGGGTGCTCTGCTACTAAGCGAACGGCCCCTAAAGCCCCGCCGTGTCGTTTTCCTCTTCGCTGTCCCGCACGCCCCATATTTCGCTTTGGCATCCCTTTACGTTCTCTCCCCCCCCCCGCCTCCCTACACTCCTCCCTTCAGCCTAAATTCAGGATACGTCTGTCCCTAACCCCACCCCAGTGGTGTTTTTTTTTTTTGCATTGCCTTCTTTACAGCTTGCACGTGACCGTCTATTTTATCTCCCCTCTCCATATTTTGCATTGGCTTCCCGTCCTCTCACCTAGACTACGCCCTCTCCCCTTTCAGCCGAAAATCAAGGTGTTCCTATCCCACCTCGTGATTGTCAGCTTCCCCACCCCGCCCCCAATTTTGCAAAGATAGCAGCCACCTGGCCTTGCCTCTTTTTATTATTATTTTTTTGTAAAGCCATGCACGTCTTATTCCTTACCCTTTCAGTGTCTGGCCAGACTATTCAAACCATTGACATTGCATCCTACCACCCCACCCCCCAGTCTACAGCCCCTTTAGCTTAAAGGCAGGCTATTTTTTCCTCACTTTGTCAATTCTTGCCACTTTTGCACTGACACACATACAACCTGCTTTCCTTACATTTTGCATTTGCTTACCCCGTCCTTTCAACTTCTGATCAGGTTACACCTTGACCTATATGCATTTATCTCAGAAGTAATTTAGCTCTTATATGTCCTTCCTTTGCCACAAGTTAGGCATCCCTCCTCCATATTTTGCATTGACATCCCCTCCTTTCCCTCTCAGGCCCTACAACCAACACCATGCCTTGTGGTCCTCTTGTTGTTGAACTCCAGTTCCTATCAACCCCTAGCCAACTGTACTGGTGGTGAGTGATGATGAGAGTTGTAGTCCAAGAACACCTGGAGGGCCATAGGTTCCTCATCCCTGCTGTGTGAAGAATCTGCTTCAGGCCATCACATTCTAGTCCCAGCATCCTGTTCTCAGTGTCCTCCCTCAGTTTAATTCTCAGGTCAGAGCATTCCTTCCCTCCCTTATGTGTTTATAGTTTTCATCTATATTTCAACTAACTTATTCTACTCTTTGTGCCTCTACTCCCACTTTAGTCTAAAGTCAGAATATTTATTTTCTCTTTGCCAGTTAGGATTGTCCCCTGCTGTGTTGTTCTATGACATATTTCCCTCCTCTTCTTGTTGCAGAAAAGGAATTTTCCTCCAACCTTCAAACTTGTAAGGCTCTGAAGAAAAAGTGTGGGGTAGAAGAGTCCTCCAAATTGGAGGGCGGTGGTAGTGATGGGGGCTGCTGGAGAGAGGGAGAGAATGTTTTCTTAATTTCTAGTTCTTAATTTTTAGGTAATAAAGCTCGAAGCACTTCCCCCCCAAAAGAAAAAATTCTGTCTGAGATACAGTCATACCTTGGTTTGAATGTGCTTCAGGTTGAGCGCTTTCAGGTTGCACTCCGCTGCAACCCGGAAGTAACGGAGCGTGTTACTTCCGGGTTTCAGTGCTCGTGCATGTGCAGACGCTCAAAATGACGTCATGCACATGCGTGGAAGTGGCAAAACGGCACACGCACAGACGTGTCAATCTGCTGTCGCGTTTTAAGTTCTATTCAGGATGCGAATGGGGCTCCAGAATGGATCCTGTTCACATCCTGAGGTACCACTGTACTAGAGTTTCTTCCCATCTGAGATGACAGTAGTTTGGCATAGATGGGGTCATGGTCTGGCTCAGAATCAGGCAGGTTCACAAAATCAATCTCTGGTAGGTTCAGAGTGGACAGAAGGAAGCACTGCTTCACACTGTGTGTTATTAATGTAAGAAATTCAGGGCCACAGCATGTGGTGGGTGATTGGCAACCTCTGGCTTAGATAGCTTTATTTCTAAAATCATAGAAGATAAATCTGTGGATGAGGCAGGTGCTGTAGTTCAGTGGCAAACACTATGTTCGAATGCAGGGCATCCCAGTTCAATCTCCAGCAGATCATATTGGGCACGGGGGGAGAAATGGGACATGCTGGCTGAGATGTTCAAGAGCTGCTGCCAGTCAGAGCAGGTAGTATTATGCTTGATGGGCCAATGACCAGACTCTGTTTTAAGGTAGCTTCAAATGATCAAAGCCATTACAACTCCCTGGAGCCTCCATGTTCAAAGGCAGTGGGTCCATAAATACTAGATGGATGTGTCTTAGGTGGCTACAAGTTGGAAGCAGTGTTAGACACTCAGGCATATAAGCTAATTATCCCATCCCAATAGTGAAATTATCCCTTCCTGTTTGCAGGCAGTAAAATGAGGCGGTACCATTTTGCCAAAAATTATGAGGCATGGGGAGGAGAAATTATACCAGTTTATTGTGGGCATGAGTTCTCGTTTGAAGCATCATGGCTTTTTATTATTATTTGCAAATTCATTTTATTTAATCTGTTTCTATCCCAACCTTCCACCTGAGGGAGTCCAGCTCTGTTGGCAGACTAGCCATCATTTTGCAACCCCCACATTACCCTGGGTGTAGCATTGTTTTAGGGTATTGGTGGTGGTGAGTAGCAGAGTCTGTTTGAAGAAGGAGCTCTATTTTGGGTGTCAAAATGGTTCTTTTTGTGGGAGAAAGCAAACAGGAAAATTATCAGATAAAACATATTCTATGTTCCACAGTTCCACAAGAGTGTTATGGAGGTTTGTTTTGCATATTTCTGGTGTGCTAAGTGGGGAACAAAATTATTGCTCTCCAAGAAGAAAGGGGCAAACCTCACATGTATGCTTATCAGACAAAGGAGGCAGTGGGGTTTTAAAGTGGCAACTAGTTTGTTCATATGAAAGTGATTTTGAGAATTCACCCATGACATACAAACATTGTTAGACATGGGAGATGATGTCAAAAGGTAACATAAGCTGCCATCTAGCATTGGCAGCAGCTCTCCCAAGAATTCAGGGTGGTTTCTCTCCCAGACCTACCTGAAGATGCTAGGGATTGAACCAGAGACCTTCTGCCATTGAGCCACAGTCCCTCTGGAGAGTGCCAGGTTGGCAAATTCTGCTTATGTAGGATTACCTGACTCTCTCTCATCCTAGCACTGAACTTCAACTTTGCTTCAGCAAGGTGGTTGCTTTTTATGCCTTCAGACACAGCCTCAGGGACTTTAGGAGAAAGGTGAACACCTGGGTCTGAGTGATCTTAAATGGGAATATAGCTGTCTTTCTGCTTACAAGATTCATGTTAAGATTTGTATTTTTTTTGTTCATTACTCTGTTTAGTAATGTGTCAAGTTGTGTAGTAGAGATGATGCAGAGAAGGGTAACATGGATGACGATCTTCTGCCTTATTTGGAGGAGTTGGTGCAGGCCACAAAGGAGGTCTTAAATTTATACTAACCATTACTGTGTTCTGGGTGGTGAGAATTTACTACGTATTGCAAAGTTACTGTACCATTTGTCCCAGAGGCTGATTAGCCATCCTTTATCTGCTCTCACATAAAATTTGAGAGAGAACAAATTTATGATTATGCTACTATCCTCTAGTTACATACCTTGTCCTCTTTGAATACAATGGAAGTGATACTATTCACTGTGGATTTATGATTTTCATCCTGTAAAAATCGTATTAGATATATTTGTAGCAATGTGGCCTTTTTCTGTCTGTTGATGGTTGAAGACAGGTTTGTAACTAGCCACTTGCTTGGTTTCATATAGTAACAACTCATGCAGGTTACAAGGTATGGAATATTTGTTCTGCAGCCTGGAACACTGCTTCATATGTGGTGGGATTGCTGCATAGTTCAGAGCTTCTGGACCCATATGTTTTCATTTAAATCAAAGCATTGAGCTTCACCTGGGTTGAATCCATGGTGCCTGTGCAGCACAAAACAATATTTTCTGCTGAAACATTCCAAGGGATGCTGCTCTTGCTGCCCACAAAGGCACTCTCAATACTCAGAAGTTCATTGCTAGAACAGAAGGATATAAAATGAAATAAACAAATTACTTTACTTTCCCTCAGAAACTTGTTTCACATTTTCCTCCTTTGCTTTTGCATGCAGTTGAGCCAGGAACAACTGAACAAACTTTACCTGAGACCTTTTCATTGCGGCAGCATAAACAATTGTCCGTTTAAAACTTAGATGTGTGTGTGGGGGAAACAGAACATAACTTCACAACTAACCAGTATATTGAACATTCCCACCTTCACACTAGCTTTACAAATATATCCTCAGTTATTAACCTAAAAATACAATACTAAACATGTTTACTTAGAACCAAGTCCCACTTGAGTTCAGTGGGATTCACCTCTAGGTAAGGGTACAGAATTGCAGCCTTAAAAATTTACATGGCCTGCCAGGCAGAACTATGAAAGCCATGTGTGACTAAAAGGGGAAAGGGAACCTATTTTTGATGCTATCTCCATTATCACCTCAATATCACCAGACTCAGTCTGGAGCTCCTATCCTTGGAGCACGGTACCAACTCTCCCATCATGCATAAACCTCGTGGGTTTATGCTTCTTGCCGCAGCCACATTGTTAGTGGCCTCCCACTGGAAGTTCAACTTCCCAAGGGAAGTTGCTAGTGAAAGTATGGGACATTGCACTGTCAGAACATCTAAGTGGAGAGTCCTTAACTGTTCATTAAAAAGATATTCTTTATTTGACATGGTTTTTCTCCTATGTTAATCAAACAGCCCACTAAACCCCCTGTTTTATGGATAAACATGTGGAGAGACTTTATTGTGAACTGAATTGACTCACCCCCTTTTAAAAATGTGCGATAGTTGAATACTGTATTGTATTCTCAGTTGCTTTCAGGTTTTCCTCCTCAGTGTACAGTAGTACCTTGGTACTCAAATGGCTTGGCTCCTGAACAAATTGGCTCCCAAACGCTGCAAACTTGGAAGTGAATGTTCTGGTTTGTGAACCTTTTTCGGAAGCCGAACGTCTGACGCGGCTTCCGCTGCTTCTACTTGAGTGCTGAAAGCTCCTGCAGCCAATTGGAATCCACGCCTTGGTTTTCGAACGGTTTCAGGGGTCGAACAGACTCCTGGAATGGATTAAGTTCGAGAACCAAGGTACCACTGTATCTTTTTTAAAAAAAATACTTTTACTGTATTCTCATTCTCTCTCTCTCTCTCTCTCTCTCTCTCTCTCTCTCTCTCTCTCTCCAGGAAGAGCTTAAATTATCCAGTTGAATTCAGTGGACTTTAATTTGACTGTTTTACACCCTATTATCGCATCCTGTTTTTAAGTGGTTTTTCTGCTTTCATTCTTACTCTAACCATACGGAAATGTACAGAATCCTGAGCTCGAAACTGCAGGCCTGGGGAAATATTTTCAGGTTCCTTTGCATAGTGTCAGAAGAAAATATTTAGACATCTTCTTTGCTGGAAGATGGATATCTGTTTTCTTGTTCTGCTAGCAAAGAATCTAGATGCCCAGGATTTTATTGGCCCTGCATAGTGGACACTAGCATCTCTTACTGTGATTATGCTGTCTATTGATGGTATGTTTTTGTTGCTGTTTTATGGGTTATTGTTTGGCAGTTGAAGTTGTATCCAATTAAGTTCTACTCACAGTAGATGCATTGAAATTAATATACCTACATTACTTTATCAGTATATTAATTTCAGTGGGTCTTCTCTAAGTAGATCCAACATCAGAATCGTAGAATTGTAGAATTGGAATGGACCATGAGGGTAATCTAATCCAGCTCTCTGCAGTGCAGGAATCTTTGCCCATTGTGGGGCTAGAACTCACAGTGCTGAGATTTAGAGTCTCATGCTTTACCAACTGAGTGATGATTATTAGTATACTGGATGCAACCTGGTTTTTGTGTGTGTGTTCCATGCTTTCCTTTACAACTTGGTAAGTCACTTGGAGATACTTTATATGTCAATATATTACTAATACCAGAACATAAGAAGAATCTGCTGGATCAGGCCAGTGGCCTATCCAGTGCAGCATCCTGTTTTCACAGTGACTCAACAGATTCCTGTGGGAAACCTGCAAGCTGCACTTCAGTGCAGCATCCTTCTACTCACCCAGTAACTGGTCATGATGCCTCTGATAGTGGAGGTAGAACATAGCCATTATGGCTAATCCTCTTTTAAAGGATTAATCATACTATCCCTGCTCAGGATTCTGACTGCATTAGCCAGACATCCTCTGCACTTTAGTACTGGACAATTACAAGTGGCTCTGTATAGAAATAGTAAACCTTGCCAATGGGCAGATTGCCAACAGGGCTAATGGATGGGGAAATTAGGTTCATAGGAGCCAGCATCAAAGTTCAAGGCAAACTATTCAGATTGGGTGCCTGTGAGATTCTGTCCAGCCCTGACAACCACCCTACAAAAGCAAGCCCACTGACCTTCATCAGTCTGGGTGTTTATAAATGTCAGTTCATCCATGTATTTTACCCTTGCAAATAAGTCTGCACAACTTAATAGTCAGCCTGCTACCATATACCTGTATTAGTCATTGGTACATGTTTACAGTATAAAAGCACCAACTCCATTCCTGTTTGCCAGTGTTTTCCTTACCTTGTTTTTCTCATGGCAGTTCCTAGATGCTGCAGGTAGCCAGGTGGCCACCTGATTTTTAAGCCTAATGTATTTAACAGGCTAGTATTTTGGTAGTGCTTGTTTAATAAGGAAGCTGTCTTTTACTCAGAAAGGTGACTGCTTTGGCTAGGACCCAATCCCAAATTAATCTTTTAAAAAAACATGTTTAAAGTGTTTTTAGTTACTATGGATATTAAGCTTATCCAACAAAGTTCTAATGAACCTAAATCAGCCCTGTCCATTGACTTCAGTGGATCAGTTCTGAGTAGAACTAACATGGAATACACCGTAGGAAGTAGAGGCTATTTTTTATTTCAGCTGTAACACAGGAGTAGGGGATTGTTTCAGGTTCGTCTTAAATATATTTTGATATAAACAGATTAGTATTGACACTGCTTTGCCTTGGTCTGCTTTGTATTTGATGTGACCATTTCTGCATTGGTAAGTAAATCTTATTCAGTATTGACTGCTATGGCCATGTTAACACAAAGCAGAAGGCTTTCCAGGAGTTGGGGGAACATAGCTTTCGGAGGGTTTTCCTAAGGGGAAAGGGGTGGGAGGAAGAGTATTAATTATAACAGCCTGCTGGATCAGGCCAGTGACCTGTCTAGTCCAGCATCCTGTTCTCAAGTGGCAAAGAGTTGCAAGCAGGACCCAGTTATAAGAGCACTCTCCCTTCCTGTGGTTTCTAGAAAATGGGATTCAGAAGCATTTTTGTCTAAGCCTTTATCTGTCAGTTCTGAAAATTCACTCCCTCTGTGGAGGGACCAATAAATTAGAACCCTAGAATGGGGTGATAGAGAGAATCAAGTTTGATTGGGTGGGCATTACCAAGGGCAGAGCAGAGTTAGCCCCCCCTCTATAGTGTGCCTTATTGGACCCTTTCGTTTATCATATGTAAGGGAGTAGCAGTATGTCCTGCAGTATATCCCTTTAATCCTCATCCCTGACTGTAGCAGCCAAGTTTTAAATGCATTTGCCCATATCCTCCCTACCTATATTCTCCCACCCCACTCCTTCTTTCCCCATTGTCCCCTTATAAGATGGGCAGGGACTGTATTTTTTTGCCTATGAAAGTTTGTAAGGTACCATATATGTAGGTGACACTGAATATATTATAAGTAATAAGCACTCTCTTTCCACATGCCCACCTGTCACAATAATGGCTGGGTTTTTTTTTGCTGAAAATTTTATATCAATTAGCACAGGCTTTTAAAAGCAGCTCCTCTTGGACTGCAGGATCAACCAAGTCCTGTGTGGGCTGCTCCATTGTATGTCCAGCATGCCTCATACAGCCTAGGCTCTAGAGGCTGAGAAAGCCTGACAGGCTTGAATTATCTCATTTAGCTCTCTTTTTTAGTGATATTTGATCTGTAAATGCAGAAAAGCCCTTTCCCTCCTCTTTTGATGTCATTTTGTACCAAGCTGTCAAAATGAATAGATTTTGAGTGCTTTGAGGTGTCACCAGTGCTGTATTGTTCTCTGTTTTCAACATTAGCCAAGCTCCACATTTCTTTGGTTTTGTCATATTGCAAGGAGGGCATCTCCTGATTTTTTTTAAAAAAATCCTTCGTCCACTGGTGTTTGGGGCCAGTTTGAGTTTGGTGAGACACTTGCAGTTCCAATACTCATGTGACCCTTCTGATGTGGTGAGGAAGTCTCATGTCTTTGACTATTTTAAATCCAGAATCTGTACTTGCGTGTTTAAGGTGATAACTGGAGTGGAATATCAGAACTGGTACTTGGGAGCTTATCGGAATCCATGTGCCTAAATGCCAGTGGCTGCTGACGTTCTATAGTTTCTTATGTCTGCATAGAATTTAAACTGTTGATTATAGTGAATCCAAAATAGTTCTGCTGGTTCATATCTTCTTGCATGAGCAGCTGTGATGCCCCTGCAAAACCAGCATTACAATGTGCAGTAAAATGTATAAATAAATGCTTGAAGTTATTCATAGCTGCTTCAGTGGTTTTCTACTGGAAGTGGGACATAAATCTTAATAAATCTGTGCCAAGAGTTCAGTCCCAGTGGAATGTTAGCTTAGCTGTTGCAGAGTGACTTTCTTAAAGTGACCCCACATGTGGAAAACACATCAGAATGGCAGGCTCAAATGATTATTTTTTTTACCAGGGTGATACTGCGAATGAGATCCTAGGTTCCTAATAGAGGACAGCTCTAGGGCTTATCCCCAAGAGAAATACAATCTGTAATAATTTTTTGGTAACTTACTGTGAATCTGTGCCAAAGGTAGCCAATGTGATACCTTCTATATATTGTTGGACAACAACTCTTATCATCCTGGTCCATTGGCCAGTGCTTGTTTTGAGACGGTACACACCGGTATGCCATACCACCACCTATTTTTTCCTTGCCTGCTGCTGCCGCTTTTTTCATGGCAGCAGGCACAACCTCCTGGAAGTGCTTTGGCGCAGTCCTTTAATGATTGCCCATAGCATCTTCCAAGCAGGTGCTTGCCGATCGTAAAAAGGTTGTGGCAGACCCCAAGGTTTGACGTGACCCTTTTACGATTGTCAAGCACCTTCCTGGAAGATGCTTTGGTGATCATAAAAGGGCCACACCGGGAGGCTGTGCCTGCTGCTGTGGAAAATGGTGGCCACAACAGGCAAGGGTGCAATTGGGAGAGGTGGGGGTGGGTGCAAGCAGGCAAACAGCAGTGGTATGGGATAGAAATAAAGCACTGCCATTGGCCATGCTTGGTCTGCAACAAGATCTCTAGGGCAGGGGTCAGCAAACTTTTTCAGCAGGGGGCCAGTCCATTGTCCCTCACACCTTTTGGGGGGCAGACTATATTTTGGAGGAAAAAAATGAATGAATTCCTATGCCCCAGAAATAACCCAGAGATGCATTTTAAATAAAAGGGGACATTCTACTCGTGTAAAAACACGCTGATTCCAGACCATCTGCAGGCCGGATTTAGAAGGCGATTGGGCCGGATGTGCCCCCCGGGCCTTAGTTGGCAGGGGTGGACAACTCCCAAGAAACTGCAGTCTACTCAGAGTTAAAAACTGGCAGTGATCTAACCCCTTTTTGGGGGGGGTTCAGGTCAAAGTTGTTTACCTTTTTTTAGGAAGGAGGAAGGCCCATTTTGGGGGGGGTCAAAGTTGTTGAGTTTTTTCAGGGGGGTAAAATGTTGGGACAGGTAAAAGTTTTTTCAGGGAGGTAAAATGTTGATTTTTTTCAGGGAGGTAAAATGTAGGGGCGCGGATGGCGCTGTGGGTAAAACCTCAGCGCCTAGGACTTGCCGATCGCATGGTCGGCGGTTCGAATCCCTGCGGCGGGGTGAGCTTCCGTCGTTAGGTCCATCTCCTGCCCACCTAGCAGTTCGAAAGCACAATTAAGTGCAAGTAGATAAATAGGTACCGCTTTCTAGCGGGAAGGTAGACGGCGTTCCATGTGCTGCTCTGGTGCTGGTTCGCCGGAGCAGCTTCGTCACACTGGCCACATGATCCGGAAGTGTCTGCGGATAGCACTGGCTCCCGGCCTCTAGAGTGAGATGAGCGCACAACCCTAGAGTCTGTCAAGACTGGCCCGTACGGGCAGGGGTACCTTTACCTTTTACCTAAAATGTTGGGCTTTTTTAAGGAGAGCCGCAGTTGTTCAGCTTCTTGGGGGAAGCCAATGATCTACCAGTGATCTACCACAGACGTCCAGTGATCTACCGGTAGATCACGATCTACCTGTTGGACATGCCTGCTATAGGGCATCATATGGGCAATCCTTTTTATGCCTTTGGGATCACTTTAGAAAGTAATCTGTAGTGCTTAACATATTGTTAGAATGTAGTCTCTGATTCTTACGTTTGGGACATGCAGCAGGCACCTTATCTTAAGTACAGATTTATTTGCACAATGTAGTGGTTTTCAAACTGTTCTTCAGGAACATGGGGCGATTCTTTGAGCTTATTGAAGAGGAACCTCCCTGGAGGTTGAAGGCTTTGAATTTATTGTCCTAGTGCGTCACATAATTGTGCTTGAAATGTTAGTCTCCCATACTCTAGTCAAGAAGACTTCAGTGAGGCAATTCTGAAGAAAACTAGTTGAGAATCACAAGTGGTAGAAATCCATTACACTGTCAGTTGCGAAGAGCAAAAGCTCTTTATGGATGCGGCCTAATGTACTTACGGCTTTCTGGTTTGTGTGCATTAAAAAAACTAATCTTGGGTTGTCTTTTTGGTGTTGAGGTCGTCTGACAGTGCTATAGTGCAAGGTGGTGGTTGTTTCCAGCTTTTGAATGCAAAATATGAACAATGCAAAGGCAAATTATTACAGATTTTCATGCAAAACTCCCAAATAGATATTTCCCCCTTTTTAGTTGAACTCCTTGACTGATACTGTGGTTGTACTATGTTCTTTTTTTTAAAAGAATATGCCAAAACATTTCATGCCACTCTCTGTTTAAAAACAAGTGTATAGTCAACTATTTTTCTAGCATAACACAAGTGCAGCATGTAAAACCATTTGTAATGTTTGTTTTGGAAACCTGATGACAGAAGGAACTGCCATGGACTGCCATATCTGGACTGTAGCGATTATTCTTACTTAGTGAGAGGATTTTCCAGAGCAGACTGTTCTCTCAATATCTACTTAGGCAACAGTGAAAGTGAGACCAAAGCACACAGTCATCTTGACAGTATTTTTTTTAAAATTCCCCTTGGGCTTCCCATTTCACTGAATTCAAGTATCGCTTTTATTCACGCAGCCAACTTTTAAACACTTCCAAAGCAACATAGGATTGGCGTCTCATGGTTCTGGACTTTAACTGGCAGACGTACAGGTGAACATGGGAGATGGGGAATGTTTTTTTAAAAGCTGGGGAGTGGGAGAACGCCAGGGCTCAGTTTTTTTGTCTTTCAAATGCTGAGGCCCCACCAGAAGTGGTCTTACAGTGAGGCAAGGCAGATGGTGAGTTTTGAGCACTTTGAAGGGTTTTGGAGTGAAAGACTCCAAAAAATAAATCCTTGCTCCCATAAGTTTCAGCGGGGCTTGAACAGGAAGACAGTATCCTTTGAAATGAATAAGGCACAGTAGAGCTTTAGCACAGTTCCCGCACCATTTCAGCGGAGAACCTGCTGTTGTCTTCCTAGTATGTTATCCTGTATGTTAATTGGTGGAGTAGGGCTAGGCAGATTTTGGATTTTCAGCTTCAGGCAGCTAGACAGCCAGCTGGGGCCCCCAGGATCACACATGTTTGTACCCACTGTTAGTCCTACTCTATACCTACCCATTGAAAAAAAATAATGGACATTTGACTCTCTTACACCCATTAATTTTAGAGGGTCTTCTCTGATGTGGTAAAATATGCGGTAAAAAAGATGTAGTAAAACATTTTACCTTCTGGTCAGCTTGAAATGCTTTATGTGGCTGGTTGATATGTTGGATTTTTTTGGGGAGGTGGGTCTTGGTTGAGACAGTGGGGAGTGCACAGTGTCTTACTTTTCTCAAAGGCTAATTCTTGAGCCCATTTTTCTTCTTTCTGCTCTCCTTTGAAGAAAACGCTGAACTGCCTAATTCATGTACAATTATTTTTGAGGTGTGTTCAGTTTTGCAGCTGTGTTCCCTGATGCAATTACACTTGCAAAAACTGCTGCTTCATTCCATATCTTTCACACCCAACTTGATACTTGGGCTGCTTCAGAATTACATTTTTATTCTCTTCACTTTTTAATTTCTGGAGAAGCCAGGTATTGAATCATTATGTTGCTGTTGCTGCCTAGATTTGATAAACTGAACCTGATAGGTTCCCTAGCTTCTAAGTTAAAGGGATAAGAGGGTGCTTGGGGTTGGCATATCCCAGCTAATTCTGCCAAATCATGCTAGCCACTGTGGTGGCCCCAGGTTCATTCAATCAGTGTACCATGGATTGACTGAACACAGTGTAACATGTCCTTGTCCATGGATCTCATTCTGTTTCTCCTTCACAGCAAGTCTCCAACGTCCTGCTGCCCCCTTTCAAAGATGGTGAAGCTGGACATTCACACATTGGCCCATCACCTCAAGCAGGAACGGCTCTATGTGAACTCTGAAAAGCAGCTGATTCAGAGATTGAATGCTGAGGTGCTGAAGACTGCTGAGAAGCTGTATCGCACGGCATGGATTTCCAAGCAGCAGAGAATTAACTTGGACCGGCTAATCATAACAAGGTAACTGCTGGTACATACAGAAATAGAAATGCTAATATCTGAAATTGGACAGTGCTTTGTGCACTGAAACACTGCAGAAATCACACATTCCAAATGTAAGCTTTCACGTTGCACAGAACTTTTGAGCGAGCATAAAGAAAACATAGCTTTGAGCTGGGTCGAAGGGATGCAATTGGGCGTGTATTTTATAGCCCTCTTGCAACCACTGAGAAGACTTACCTGTGTCTTGAGTTGGTGGCCGTCTCTTCATAGATGAGACTTTGAAATCTTAATATTTAGGAGATTCTCGCTAAATGTGTGTGTGTGTGTGTGTGTGTGTGTGTGGATATACTCAGCAAAAATAGGATGTTTTTCTTTCCATTGATTTTTTGTGACTTTGAGAAATTAAGATTTTGGGTGATCTAAATGGTTTCTATATATATTTATATTTTCCTAGCGCGGAAGCTTCACCTGCTGAATGCTGCCAGCATGCCAAGGTCTTGGAGGATACACTGTTTGTGGATGGGTACAAGCAGTTGGGCTTTCAAGAGACAGCCTATGGAGAATTCCTTAACAGGCTGCGCGAAAACCCTCGCCTTATTGCATCGTGCCTGGTTGCTGGAGAGAAGCTCAATCAGGAGAACACACAGAGTGTCATTCACACCGTCTTCACCTCCATCTATGGCAACTGCATTATGCCAGAAGATGAAAGCTACCTCCT
Source organism: Podarcis erhardii (assembly GCF_964252035.2). NCBI lineage: Eukaryota > Metazoa > Chordata > Lepidosauria > Squamata > Lacertidae > Podarcis > Podarcis erhardii. The sequence goes on from NC_138504.1 coordinate 38,952,809, forward strand.
CCAAGTCTTGCGCTACTTGATTGAATTTGAACTCAAGGAAAGTGATAATCCCAGACGGCTCCTAAGGAGAGGCACCTGCGCATTCAGCATTCTGTTCAAACTCTTTTCTGAGGGGCTCTTTTCAGCCAAGCTCTTCCTCACTGCCACTTTGCACGAGCCCATTATGCAGCTGTTGGTTGAAGATGAAGACCACCTGGAAACCGATCCCAGCAAATTGATTGACCGCTTCTCACCCACCCAGCAGGAGAAGCTCTTTGGGGAAAAGGGCACTGAAAAGTTCAGGCAGAAAGTTCAGGAGATGGTAGAATCCAACGAGGCCAAGCTGGTGGCCCTGGTGAATAAGTTCATTGGCTACCTCAAGCAGAACACCTACTGCTTCCCACACAGCTTACGTTGGATTGTATCCCAGATGTACAAAACGCTCTCATGTGTGGACAGGCTTGATGTTGGAGAAGTGAGAGCCATGTGCACGGACCTTCTCTTGACTTGCTTCATTTGTCCTGCCGTGGTCAACCCAGAGCAGTATGGGATTATTTCTGATGCCCCAATCAATGAAGTGGCAAGGTTCAACCTAATGCAGGTATAACCAGGTCTTCAAAAATATATATTCTCTCTCTCTCATAGTGCTGCTGTATTAGTCTGTAGTACCAAGAAGAAAATAGAGAAAGGTGCTGTGTCTAAGAAACAAAGTGTACTTTAAGTTTTTTTGGGGGGGGGCAGGTTAGGCATTCTTGATCCTCTTTAGCTCAGAAAGCAGACTTGTGGATGAATGTTGTCAAGAGGAATGGTGCAGTAAAAATGCCAAGGTAATCCAGAAACTTTGCCCCCCTCCAAAAAAAACCCTATACAGTGGTACCTCGCAAGACGAAATTAATCCGTTCCGCGAGTCTCTTCGTTTTGCGGTTTTTTCGTCTTGCGAAGCACGGCTCTTAGAGGCTTAGCGGCTATTAACGGCTTAGCGGCTTAAAAAAAAAGGAAACAAACTCGCAAGAACTCGCAAGACGTTTCGTCTTGCAAAGCAAGCCCATAGGGAAATTCGTCTTGCGAAGCACCTCAAAAAACGGAAAACTTTCGTCTAGCGAGTTTTTCGTCTAGCGAGTTTTTCGTCTTGCGAGGCATTCGTCTTGCGGGGCACCACTGTACCAACCTGGTGCTTTTGCAGGTGTTTTGGACTATACCTCCCATCAGCACAGTTGTGCTTATATAAATTGTAATTGAGAACACCTCTAGGGCACAGGGTTGGGGAAGGCTGCCCTGCATACCTTTTTAATCCACCTTTTTCCATTTTTGGTGCTGTGTCCCCCTTTTCTGCCTGCTGGTGGTGAGACCAGTTGTTTGCAGGCAGCCTCTTCAGCCTTCCTGTTAGCTGGTGGTTCATAGTTTTCTCTGGGCAAATGTTATTTTGTGAGCTGTTAGCTTTTCCTCTAGACCCACAGACAAAGTCCAGAACAGCTATGTCAGATGACTAGGAGCCAGAGAAGCAAATGCTACACAAACTTGAGGAAATAACTTTATTTTGCAGTGTAATTCCTTATTTAACAATCACATTCACATACAACATAAATACAACAGTATAATACAGAATTAAAACTTAAGGCCAAAATCTTGCAATATTCCCAATAAAGTAAAAAGTTTCTTGTACTTTACTGTACAAGCAGATGGGTTTCTAACTTTTTCATAGAAATGGCAAGGCTGGAGGGGAACTCCCACTGCTTAAAGCCACACTAGAAGTGTGAAGAATAGCTGTCGTCATTTGTTGCAAGAATTAATGCTTACAAACCCTTACTCTAGGCCAGGGGTCAGCACACGTTTTCAGCAGGGGCCAGTCCACTGTCCCTCAGACCTTGTAGGGGGCCGGACTATATTTGGGGGGGGGGAATGAACGAATTCCTATGCCCCACAGATAACCCAGAGATGCATTTTAAATAAAAGGACACATTCTACTCATGTAAAAACATGCTGATTCCCAGACCATCCAAGGGCCAGATTTAGAAGGCGATTGGGCCGGATCCGGCCCCGAGTCTTAGTTTGCCTACCCATGCCCTAGGCTGTTTTCATATTCCTACAGTTAGGTTGTTATTCATTAACCCTATATAGACTAGGACAAAAGTAAAAAAAAAATTCTAGTTGCCATTATAATTTTTTGGGGGGACCCAGGTGCTTGGAGTGGCCTTTCCAGCCCTGCTTATATTGCAGATAGCTCAACTGTCATAGTGTGCGTCTTTCTTCTTTGCTTAAAAGAACTGGGACAGCATCCAAGTTGCTTTATTTTATTTCCAGTTGTGCTACCAGAGTATTTTTCATTTGTTGAGATAAGGTGATGTTGACTGTTATTTCTCCCAGCACTACCTACTGCTGAGCAATTGAGCTCAAATAACCACTTTATTGTAAAAAGGTTGAATTTTTAAGAGGGATGTGGTTTTACAGTATCCATTACAAGGAAAGTGTGTGTATACAGGTTGTTTTGATGTTATTGTAAGCTAGGAGAGAACAACTTCATCGTACCTTTTGGGCAAAATCAAGAGTTCCACCAATAGCCATGTTACTTGGACTACCCTTTGCTACCAACAAAATTTACATTTTCTGGGTTGTTCCTTGCCTTCCAAGGACAGTTAGTGTGCCAGTCTAATTTATGCCATGCTGACCAGCTTTAAATTGCTGGTGTTCATACAGCACCATCAATGTAGATGACACTTTGTGGAGAGTTCCTTGGACAGCATAGATCTCTGCTCCCAAGGAACAAGGTGGAAATGAGAGACAGAGCAGAGCTGTGAAGGGGAAAGTTACAAGTGCCTAAAGCTTTGTTAGTTTTGAATGATGTTAAGATGGAGAGGTGGTGTATGTTACACATTTAGAGTGGTTGTTCTAGGCATGTGAAGACTGGGCACAATTGAAAGACACATAGACATTTCTCCTTTAGCTGGCAACTAGGTTAGTGATATATTTGCTTATTTGTTTTGTGACTCTGACAATATTTGAGATAGTTTCCGGAAGTAAGAACTTTTTTGTTTTGTTATACCTAGCACACAACACCTTGTGCTGTTTAAGAAACTTCATGGATATTCACGGTAGTCCTAGTTCTACAGAGCACACATCACACAACATATAAGCGTGTGTTACTTTTGCATTACCCATCCTGCTTTTGTAGGGGAGGGAATTAGCATGGGTGTTGCAGTGTAGAATGCATGAAGGCGTAAGATCAGATTTTGGTGGTCACGTGTTGTTTAGTATTCAGAGAAGAGCAGGAATGGAAGAAGGAGGGACTTGTGTACAGAGCGATGCCAACCTGCTGTAGCTGGCCCACTAGTTTCTAAGCATTCACTAGATAAGTAGTCTGATCCCTGCAGCTGTCAGAGGCCTGTCCTTTATTTTTGGAATAGCTGGATGCCCATTGGTATAACTGTGTGTGTGTTTTCTTCTCCCCCCACCAAGAATTTCTTGCTTCTTTACTCATGTAAAGGGCTGCAGTTGAAAAATGAATTGTGGTACAATCTTTATACCTGCTTCAATTACGGCCTTCTGCTTTGTACTGTAGAATTCAATGCCTCCTGTAGGCACACAAATGGACACTTTTTGATATTGACCTGTTATTTTCCTGCTCCTGCAAGGTCCTTGTCATACTAGGTTTCCTGTCTGTGAATGCCCTCTGCAGGAGAAGCTGACACCCTGCAGTTCAGCAAGACGCAAAAGACAAACTAAGATTTTGTGTGTTTATATAAACATGTTTATGGGTTCATTGCAGGTTGATGGATAGATGCTTGGTTGGTTTTGATGGACTCTTGGTTCATCCCAACTCTAGATGATAAAAGCTGAGATTTTCATGGATGTCATATTTATTGCCAGATGATTATTCCGTGTTTATGTGAAAACCATCTTTTGGCACCTGTTAAGTATGGATGGAAATAGAATGAGCAAGTTTAATTCAGGCTGGGAACTGTGGCTTAACAGATAAATTAGTTTGCAAACATTCCAGGTTCCCACAACTGTTCTGGCCACTGAGGACTCAGCTATATAGCTGCAAATAAAAGGTTTTAAGTGGAATATACAGTGTGACACTAGATGGTGATGGTGAGCTTTATGGGAAATTCAATGTATTTTTAAAAAGGCTTTTTAAAAAAGCATTTTCAGAACAGTTTTTATATGTGTGTAGGTTCCACCTGAGATGAAGCAAAGCTGATAAGAGGTAGCCAAAGTTTTTGTAAGGGAAATTGAAGTTCTGTATAGGCATGTTGCTGTGGAACTTTTCCATGTAATTGTTTTTAATTTTTGGAAAGAAAATACAGTTGTAATGTCTCAGACTTTGTGCAAGCTGAGTATGAATAGTTATTTTTCATCCGGTTTCAACTTAGAGGGTGGAGGCGGCTTTCTTTCTTTGTGGTAGTATTGCAATCCTGTCTTTAACTTGTTTCTCATTGTTAGGTTGGGAGACTTTTGCAGCAGCTGGCCATGACCAGTTCTGAAGAAGGAGACCCCCGCACAAAGAGTTACCTGGGTAAATTCGACAAAGTAAGAGCCAAAGCTATTGAACTTGTATCTCTGTGCATGCCAGTGTTTTTCTCATTCTGTATAATTTTGGAAAAGGCACCTGCAAATAGACTTTTGTTATGACTGTGAAGAGATTTAAGTGAGCAAATTGCAACCTTAAGAGGAAGTAGCAATAGGATCTGTAGTGTGCAAGAGCCACTATTAAATGTAAATGAGTTTCGAGGAACCTGTATGAAGAAGTGTGCTTTGGCATATATTGGTGGTTCCCCCCCCTTAACTATTAAAAACGTAGACCTGCTTGTATTCTTGCTGCATGTTTAAAATAATAATATAACAATTTCAATTTCTTACCTGCCTTTCACCATAAGTGAAGAAATTGGGATCAAGAGTGTTGGACTAGGACCTGGGAAACCTGGGTTTAAATTCCCACACAGCCATGTAGCTGTCTGGGTGTGATCTTCGGCCAGTCACTACCTCTCAGCCCAACCTACATCTCTGGGTTGCTTTGGGGATTAAATGTGGAGATGTAGAACTATGTATGCCACCTTAAGTTCCTTGGAGAAAAAGGTGGGATATAAATGAAATAAATATAACAATAAAATAAACTAAACAAAGATCCCAGCGTGGGTTACAGCAATTTAAAATACAATATTAAAATCAGTTTAAAACAAATACAAACAAAAGGTCCTAAATTCTTTCTTTATCTGTGTGTGTATCTCTATATCGTCTACCCACTTTGTAGGGGTGTACAGGTCTCTTGTTGAAGTGCTTGTATTGAAACAGCTCACTTGTCTGTCCTCCGCCCATCATTTTTTTCCTTGCAGGGTTGTGTGGCTGCCTTCTTGGACGTTGTCATTGGCGGACGGGCAGTAGAGACTCCACCCATGTCCTCGGTGAACCTTTTGGAAGGGCTGAGTAGAACTGTGGTTTACATGACCCATAGCCAGCTCACTGGCCTGGTAAATATCCAACTCCTTTTGGGCTGCAGGAGGAGACAAGTCAGAGTGTCTGTCGTGGGGGGGGGGGGTCTGCTTTGCTGCCTTTTAACATTGCACACTTTTTTTAGGTCAGCTTTATGCGGAACGTCATGTCGGGTGACCAGCTGAAGGAGGACCGCATGGCTCTGGAAAACCTGCTGTTAAACTTGCCCCAGAGCAAGCCAGGGAAAAGCAGCAGCCTGGAGATGACCCCATACAACACCCCACAGCTTTCCCCTGCCACCACACCAGCAAACAAGAAAAACCGGCTGCCTATAGGTGAGGAAGGTCAAGGCTCAGGCTTTTGCATGATAGCTTTTTCCAGCTCTGTTTTCGGATGCTTTCCTCTGCCTCTTTTGCTTTAGGACAGTGGAGTCTCCCCTTGACTAGTGTCAGTCACTTGGGTTTTAAAGTACAGTGGTACCTCGGGTTACGAACTTAATTTGTTCCGGAGGTCTGTTCTTAACCTGAAACTGTTCTTAACTTGAGGCACACTTTCACTAATGGGGCCTCCCGCTGCCGCTGCGCCGCGATTTCTGTTCTTATCCTGGGGCAAGTTCTCAACCCAAGGTACTACTTCCGGGTTAGTGGAGTTTGTAACCCAAAGTGTTTGTAACCTGAAGCGTTTGTAACCTGAGGTACCACTGTATATACCAACCTTTTCCACTCAGAGCCCTCCTGATGTGTTGAACTATAACACCCTTCTTCCCTGACCAATAGGATTTATTTCTTAAAGTTTTTAAAAAACTCATTATCCAATCCTTTCTTAGTATATCCAATCCAAATAGCTTTATTGTGCTTGCCATTGGCCATGACAAATCCGAATCAGAAATAAATACAAGCAAAAGGGATGCTGCGCCACAAATAAATCTCTATTTAATTGATCTCTATTTAGATCTCCATCTCTCTTACAGTTCACTGCTATATTGTCCAGGGTCTTCTTTCTGATCTTTTTGGCCGCCAAAGCAAAAAGGGCAAAATCCTTTTATGAATTCCTTCACACAAAATATCTCAAAGTGATGTCAGCAATAAAAATAATTTTAAGAAAAATATCTGTATATAACACAAGACCCACATGTTGACAAAATTAAAATTATTGTTATTCATTATACTGATTATCAACTTTCTTCAAAAAACTGAGCTCAAAGCAACCTACAAAAGCAAATGTTAGAAGTAGATATAAAACATGAATAAAAGGCAACCTAAAATTCAATAATATGTATTCAGGAGCAAATCCAGCACAGCCCCACTAAAAATATATATGCAGAGAATTATACTCCAAAGACCTGGGTAGATAACAATGTTTTAACTGGGCACCAAAGAACTATTTCATATGTAAAATACCCATTTTCAATTCTAATAGGGATACAGACTGGGGTAAAGATCCACCTAAAATACTTGTTGAAAAAGGGAGGCCTTCAATAAATGCCAACAAGACAAACAGGGTGATACCTTTCTTTAGTGTAAGAGAATTGCACTGTCAGGGGCTGATGGGAGTTGAAGTCTAAAACATCTGGAGGAAAGCAGGTTGTGGAAGGCTTGTATATGTACCTGTTTCGTTCCAAAGCCTAAGCAGCAAATGCACATTATCCCAACTCTCTATTCCTGTTGATTTGCTTGCTTCAAAAATGCCTCTCTTCAGCTCATTGATGGCACAGCCTGTCATAGTAAGTGACCCTTTTTAAGTAGGAAATTAAGCATTTTTTGTGTGGTGGGCTGCTATTGTTCCTGCTATAAGTTCAGGGCTGTGTACATTGTGCAGTTGACAGGGGGGTAGGGGTAAAGTTCAGAAATGCTTACTTGCACAACTTTTACATGATTTATTCCATTGCTGTAAGTTGTTTGAGTTACTTTTGTATAAAAAGCAACTTATAACTTTAAATAATAATAGTCAAGGAGAAGGGCAAATAACTAAAAGGGGAACTGGATTCAGCTTGTTATGTCTGCTAGACATTTAGCATCTCTTCTGGCTTCTGAGATCTCTACAGACATGTTTGCAAGTATGTCTTCACAATCAGGAAGCATAGTAACTTTCCCTAAAAATATCTCTGTATATACTCAATACGACGATTTCTGCTCCCAGTATTGCATTCTTTGGATTTTCTGCATCCATGCCAAATTGCGGTTGACACACAGCCTTACACAAAGCTGCACTTGAATTGTTGTTAAGCCAGAACCTCACAGTCTCAAATAATTATTGACTCCTCCACCTCACTCCAAATGAGGCATTTGTATTATATGCTTATTTTACAACTGAACCATGTTTTATCTCCTCCCAATGGCTTGACCTGTGTTTCTTTTTTAACGCTGTCCACTCAAGGACAACAGTTGGCAGCCATCACTGCCTGGGATACGTCTGCCACCAACCTGACAGCTCACATAAACCTTGTAACCCCATTTGGTGGGTAACTGAATCCTTCCTCTTTCTCAGTGTTTCTGCAAAGCCATGCTGTTGCCTTGCACGTCTGTGTCCACACCAACTGCTTTTTTAAAAGAAAGGCATCTTCCTTTTGTTCTGTTCAGAAGCTTGCTTTCTGTTTTTAAAGCTTTTTATATCTAGAAAGTGTTGGGAAGTCTTTGTGCATGAATGAAACTCTGACTTAGCATCTTGACTTTTAAGATTTGTGCAAGGGGGCGGTGGAAAGGAGTCCGCTGGTTCTGAATATTGGGTCAGAATCCTGCATGGACCTTTTGTGGTGGTAATTATATTATATGCTTTGATAGTCTACATGTGAAGAGATGTAAAAATAATGTGTCAAAAATGTTTGTGCAGTGTTCAAATAGTTTGCTAGAGAATAGGCACCCTGTTCTTCTCACTGAATTAGGCATCCACCTCTGATAATGGAGACATGCTTTCCCTCTGAGAACATGGCTTAATTTCTAGGCATTTAGGTCCCCCAGTGGCAGCTGATCAAGTGAAGCTGCCTCAAACATCACAATTGTGTGTATATTGAAGAAATCCACCACACCTTAAACCTTTGATCACAACCCAAAGAAGAGTTCAAACACTCCCTGGGCTGTTGAATTCTTGTGGTCTATCATCCTCATAATTTTCCAAGACTAACATTCCTGGGGACAACCTTCTTGCATGTAAACTTCATTTATGCCTAGCTGGTTTTGAATCATCATGTGCATTTTTTTCCTTTTAAGTCTTTCTAAATAACAGCAACCTATTCTCTAGATGCCTTTCTTCTATTATTATTATTATTATTATTATTGAAAAATGTATTATCCTCAGCTTTCAAAAACATCCTCAAGGCAGAGCGTTGACAAAAATGGTTTAACTTCAGTTGTGATGACCAGCTACCCTTTGGGATAGTTTATGCAACTGGCAAATTCAAGTGTTAATGTTGCAGATGGAATGGGGTGGTGTTTTTTCTTCATATTTACCGGTACATGTCACCCTGTAAAAAAACCCCCAAACGCCCTGTACCTTGAAAATCGGCATGTGAGGTGGAAGAGTTGAGTCTAACCTTGCAGATGTATTATCTTTCTACAGATAGACTTAAAAAAAACCTGGGGAATGTTCAAACATATAACTATCTTGCTGCGTGAAATGGTTCCGTTCAAGCAAAAAGAATACCACTTACTTTTGCTGGTCTGTGTAAACTTGCCATCTTGCAAGAATTAGAGAGTCATCCTTGTCTGGAATGGAACTCCAGCAGGGATGTAGACTTGAAATTCCATCATGTATTTTGTTCTGTGTTGTGTATGTAGAAGTCTGTCTTAATGTAGTAAAAGTTTTGAAAGTTTCTGTGTTTCTGTTTGAAGCATTTTATGCTTTATTCCAATGTTATGCATTTTATTTTTTGAAAAGAGCTTGATTTCTTTTTTTTTGGACGGGGGCAGAGGAAATGTAAGATTTTTCTGCACCCCCCCTCCCCCCGGTTTATGCTTGGCTCTTTGGGACTCTTTCTGGTGCTATGTCTGCATTTAGATATTACCCAAGATACGGGGCCCTCATTCTTGGTAATACTGTGGTTTTTGGCATGGAGTTCTTCGAGCAGCTGTCTAAATAGCAGGATCTGAATGCTGCCAGTGTGACTTTTTCCCCTTGCTGTGAGAGGAAGGCCCTTTCCTTTCTCATACATTTGCTTCAAGTTGTGAAGAGACACTGGCTATTTCATTACTTGTATCTAGGAACTAATTATCTCTCATTGGGGTAACTCCATTAAAGATATTTAACCCTCCCATTTTTATGGGGGATCCTGACTATTTTCTCCCTACCAGCAGTCCAAACACTGGGGAGATATTTCTTCTTTAACCACTGCAAGGCAGCTATTTTTCCACCAACCTGGTGCCCTCTGGACATTTTACCAGAGATTGTGTTGCATTAGGGCAGAGGAGATGTAACGACAGACACTTTGTCTTTCTTGAGAATAAAGCATGAACAAAAACCAGGGAAGCAGGAGTAACTGAATTCCTACTTATGGCTCCCTAGTGATTTTACAAAAGGGAGTAGTAAACAATGCAAGAAGAGCTTTGTTCCCCCTTTGGATGGTTGGATAAGATGCCCCTGTGCCTTGAGTAATTACACAGAAGCAGGGATTTTGGCAGGGATTTTTTCTCTTGCTCCCTGCAGCACTCAGATGTGGCAAAACCCACCTGCCAGTAAAGCATCTTCTGCACAATTAATGTATAAAGCTTCTGTCCACAGGACTGTTGGAAGATCTATGAGACATATAAACTACTGTGGTTAATGCCTGATAGCCAGAGGGCAGGTGTACATGTAAGGCTTTCCTTGACCCTTCTTCCTGAAGGCTCAGTGTGCTGGCTTGATGCTTGCAAGGCAACCCTCCCTTGCACATACTTTTCTTAACAGCTGGAGGGTGGCATCATATACTACCACTTCGTGCCAGTCTTTCAAAGCCATTTTTGCCTTTTTCTCAGCATGCTTGTATTAAGCATCACCCTATTGTATGGATCTTGCATTTTTGCCAGTCAAAAAATCCTTTATAAAACAACCCCCCTAAAATGTTCCAGCTACCCGAAGCCGGAGCCGATCGAATATTCAAGTGGACCAGCATGCAGACCATGATGGATTCTCTCAGGAGACGATACAAGAAGTTCAACCAGAAGAAGTATTGGTTATTTCTCTTGGGACTGGGCCCCAAATAACTCCAGGAATGATGTCAGAAAACGAGGTATTGACCCAGTGAGACTTTGAGATCTGTGTAGGTGGAAGTAGGTGCTGTGCAGCACAGGATGCTACCTTAAATTCAGATAGTACTAGGTGCTGTGGAACTATGAAAACATTAACAGCTGTTTTCCAACAGAAAACAAGCATCTGCCCCTCCTTGATCCAGCTTTCAGCAAACATGAAGTAGTACTTTCACATATGGGTTTGGTTAACTGCAGTTAGTATATATTGTCTGGACCCACAAACCATGGTCAGCATTAACAATGTTTAGTTTAAGCAAGCCAGTTTAAGAAATTGTACTTTGAAGATGACTTTTTTTTTTAAAAAAAGTTCATAATAACTTGTTATTTGAACCCAAAATAAGTTTTGGGTTAAACACAACAAGCTGTGGGTAACCAGAAGCAAAAGCTTATGAGCTCCTTCCTTCAGCCATATGAGAGGGCTCATTCATGTCAAAGTAAACCATGATTTCATGTGACATCTGAACAGTTGTTGGATGTGGGCTTTCTGGGTGAGGTGCCTATCACTTCTATATTCAGGACAATAAATGTTAAGACAGACACATGGCAACTTGATAATTCACCTCCTCATCTCCCCACCCCCGATGTGAAGGTGAAGAAGATGATGTAAAGGATCCTGTGATGTAAATGTTAGATTTATTATGGGCTTCACAAGCACTTGGCAAAAATGATAGCTCTGTATTTGTCATATTTAGTGAATATACATCTATTATTTCTTAAATATAGACAGTTTAATTTAGTATGTGATTTCTGCTATGTTCTAATGACTCCAAACAAATTGGAGAAGCAGTTCCGATACCAAATCGCTACACTCCCAAAAGTTTGATGGCACTAGAAGCCAGAGAGACTCTAAGTTAAAAATTCTGGCTTAAAGGTATTTGGCAAAGAATAATTTTTTCTTGACTGTCAATCCATGACCAAAATGCTGACCACCCCCACCCCCCTTTTCCTAGGTTTTAAACATGCAGCTTGCTGACGGAGGGCAAGGAGATGTCCCTGTTGATGAAACCAAACTCCACGGTAAACCTGATAAAACCTTGCGCTTTTCCCTCTGCAGTGATAATCTGGAAGGAATATCTGAAGGTGATGGCCTCTTGTCTGTCAGGCAATATTTAATAGGAGCTTCTGTTCATTGTAGCTGGTGTGTGCTTTGTATCTCAGCCACTGTTGTAAATGCTGTGATAGCTGCTCATTCCATTGGCCAATAATGTTTTGGTGTTTTTTATATATATAACTTTTTGGTGCAGTTTTCTTTTTGATCACCTTGTCTAATGACTTCTGTTTGGTTCCTGGTTGCATTTAGTTGGGTGTATATTTCCTCTTACTGGGTGCGGGGAGATCAGGCTAAATAGCACCATCTCTTTCCAACAGGCCCTTCAAATCGCTCCAATTCTGTGTCATCGTTGGACTTGGAGGGGGAATCTGTGTCCGAACTTGGTGCAGGCGGCCCATCAGGCAGCAATGGGGTGGAAGCCCTGCAACTGCTGGAGCATGAGCAAGGTTAGTGCTGACAATGAACACAGCCAAAGGCGTAGCTCGCAGATGCTGAACTCACTGCCTTTTTTGGTTTATGCCTATTTAGTTAGTTTAAAAGATTTTTTTAATCCCACTCTTCACACACACAAAAGGTCTTACAAATGCCAATGGCCAAAAAGTGACTTGCTAATACCAGTGATCAGTACTTTGCTCTCAAATTTATTATAGTCAAACCTTGGTTTTCAAACGTCTCGGCTGCTGAACGTCTTGGCTTCTGAAAACCCGGAAGTAAATGCTTCCATTTTTGAACGCGCCTCGGACGTCAAATGGCTTCCGAGGCACGTTTCTCAATTTTCCCCACTGAACTTGCTGACAGCCCTTTGATCCTCGGTTTTTGAACATTTTGGAAGTCAAACGGAATGGATTACATTAAAAAACCGAGGTTCCACTGTATCTAAAAAGACACAGTGCAAAATAAAAGGGGGTAGGAAAGCATTAGGAAAATAAGCAAACTTGGAACCTATTCCCGCTTTTACTCTATAAGATGCCTAGGGCTTGTCCTCCTCCTCACCCCCCAAGTTGCAGGTCATGATTAAAGAGGAAAACTTAAAGCACAGTTTCAGTATTTGGACAACCTGCACTGACCTGAAAAGCCCAGGAAGTAAAGCAGGTGCAAGCTTGTCTTCAGGAGACTGCATGGTTGCAGTAAACCATATTCTGACATGCAGACCAGTCCACGTGTGGGTGCTTACTTCATGTTTGTAAACAGAGTGTGCTACTTGTGCCCTTCCTAATACCTTGCGAGCTAATGGTTTTGATGCATGCCATGGATGGAAGCCTAGAGTTGGCTGCCTCAACTGTGGTCTACTCAAGTGTGGTGAAAGATGGTTTAGATGCTAAAATGGGTTGTCTCCAACCAAGTTCTACTTGAACCTAGACCCATTGAAATTGATGCTCCTAAGTGAGCTGTGTACATTAATTTCAGTGTGTCTAACTTGGAGTAACAGCAGCACTGGGTACAACTCACTTTCTCTGGATTTCTTCTTTACCTATGCATTGTCCTTCTCTTTCCAGGGGTGATCAAATACAAAGAAGGGCACTGATCTTGTATCTGTAACCGTTGAGTGGAAGGGGGGGAATTCTGGCAGATGATTTCCACCCTCATCCCTGTTTGATAAGCTATGCCTGCCAAAGTTCCTGCTTCTGTTAAAGGTTCAATAAGCCTTCTGTCTTCTTTTTATGTGGTCATCCTGCCTCATGTTTACCTCAGTTCCCCACCTTTAAAAACACAAGCTATGAAATAATTGTGTAGGGATGCAAAGTGTTTTAACCAAACTCTGATCTTTTTACAATAGCAACCACTCAGGATAACCTTGATGATAAGCTCCGTAAATTTGAGATCCGTGACATGATGGGGTTAACAGATGACAGGGACATCTCTGAGACTGTGAGCGAGACCTGGAGCACTGATGTTCTAGGGAGCGACTTCGATCCAAATATTGACGAGGACCGCTTGCAGGAAATTGCAGGTAACCGGTCTGCTGTTTGATGCAAGAAAAACACTGGTCCTTCTGCAAAGCAGTGAGGTGCCTGTACTCTGTATTTGGATGTGTGTTTTGAAGCATGTACCCAAAAAGAGCGCACTGCACAATTGTTGCCATGCTTTAAGGTTGAAACTATACATTTACTTAAGTCAAGAAATAATCTTTCAACTGTTCAAAGGTAGGAAACACCTTTTAACAAATCATGATCAGCAAGTTGAGAACAAATCTTGGCTACAGATCATGGCTTCTGGGGGGCAATGCAAAACTATGATCTTGTCCAGATATAACATCAGTTTACGGGTTGCACTTTCTTTCCTCCCAGCGCTAACAGGGAGGAGCAGAGGAGCCCATTTAAAGCATATTCATGCAATTTATACACTGGGTTAAAGGATTCTCTGCATGGAGTGCTTTACCACAGTTCCCCAGAAGGTTGTTTTGCCTCGCAGTGCTAAATGTATGATGCATGGTCTTGACAGTACCTGATATAGTAACATGGATACAGCTACTCAGGTTTAGACAGGATTTGCTTGGATGGAAGAACCAATAGAGAGCTGCATAGACATTTCCCTTAGCATTCTATAGGAAGAGCAGGGTGTAAGGGTAATAAGCAGGAGCTCATTGTATGGTTACTTCCATTGCCAGTGGCCCACTTCCACCCCACAGATGATGATGTGGGAAGGAGCCATGCAGTTCGAGTAATACATGAAATCTGGGTAACTCATGTGGACATCCAGTAAAGCTGAATGTTGAAGAATCAGGACGGATAAAAGAAAGTATTTCCTCATGCAGAGTTAAACTTTGGAACTAATTCTCACAGAAGCAGTGGAGGCCACCAACTTGGATGACGTTAAAGAGGATTAGACAAATCCATGGAGGAGAGGGCTGTAAATGGCTGCTGGCCATGATAGCTATATTCTGCCTCCACAGTTGGAGGCAGTAATCCTTCTGAATTCCAGTAAAGCTGGAAACAGCAGGAGGGGAGAGTGCTCTTGTGCTTGGATCCTCCTTGCAAATTTCCGACAGGCATCTGGCTTGCCACTGTGAGACCGGAATGCTGTGCTAGATGGGCCATTAGCCTGATCCGACAGGGCACTTCTTACATTCTTAAAAGATTGCAAGCTTCTCATGGGTGGTGGCCCATATTGTTTAGTGAGAATAGGGGCAACTTAATGTTTTCCAGGTGGATAAGGTTTTTGCCTCTTGCACAGTCGCTACTGGACAGCCAGAAAATGGATCCTTTCAGAGCTAACATGAGGGATAAAGGGTAGATGTAATTGCCTTTGGGTATCTCCCTGACGTTAACAAATTGTGGGTTGCTTCCTCAGGTGCCGCAGCTGAGAATATGCTGGGAAGCTTGCTGTGTTTGCCTGGTTCAGGATCGGTGCTTTTTGACCCCTGCACAGGCTCAACCATCTCGGAAACCACCAGTGAAGCTTGGAGTGTTGAAGTGCTACCAAGTGATTCAGGTTAGACTCCTCAGCTTTAAAGATAACTGATTTGTCTGTATGTCCCACACAAGCAGGGCTGTAATTATGAAGGAATGCTACCTTCTGGTTTCTTTGGTTAAGGAAACTTGAACTTCATTTCCATATTGAACTTCCCTTCTCTGTTGAACTTCTTACTGGAGACTTAAAAAAATTTCAGCAGGCTTTTAAATTGATATTATAGTTTTAACACATTTTTAGTCTTATTGTGGGTACTGCTTGGGGACAACTGTGCCAAAACAGTATACAAAATAAAATAAATAATCCTTCCCCACCTTCCAATCCCTTTCATATCTGGCAGAATCTCTGGATTCTGTCCAGCTAAGTTCTACTTAGAGTAGACCCATAGAGATTAACAAAGCTAAGATGGTCACACCCAGCTGTTTCAATGGGTCTACTCTGAGCAGGAATAATGTTGGACATGGTCCCTTGTCATTAACTTTAAATGTTCTCTGTGACGTTTCTCCATCTCTTCTTTTTTTTTTAAAAAAAAATATTTATTACCTTTTCCAACAATTTACACACTACAAAGAATAAAAACCATACAATACAACACAATACAATACAATACAAAAACAACAACAACAACTATACATTACACTAACAAAACACTAACATTAAACTAACAAAACAAAACAAACACAATTTAAAACACATCAAATAATTTCAATATCTTATCTTTCATTCCCTTATTTCCGTGACCACCTCACACCTCCCTTTTTGTACTCCACTTCTATTAATTCTTTCAGCAATTCCTTTCCATCTTCCTCTATTTTTAATCCTATAATTATCTTAACACATTCTAGCCTTATTTTCCCTTTAATACTCTATTAATCTATTTGTCCTTAATTCCTTATAACATTTCTACTAAAGCCATATAACTTCATTCCAACATTTTTCTAACATTCATTAATTTTACAGTATTTCCGTAAATAGTCTTTAAACTTTTTCCAGTCTTCTTCCACCGTCTCTTCTCCCTGGTCTCGGATTCTGCCAGTCATTTCCGCCAATTCCATGTAGTCCATCATCTGCCATTCTTCCTGGGTGGGTAGATCTTGTGTCTTCCAATATTTTGCGATGAGTATTCTTGCTGCTGTTGTTGCGTACATAAAAAAATGTTTCATTTCATTATAAATCATCTCCCAGAATGTCTTAATCCTTGAGCATGTCCACCAAAGGTGAAAGAATGTACCTTCAGTCTCATTACATTTCCAACATTTATTATCGGGCAAATGGTAAATTTTTGCAAGCTTGACTGGTGTCATGTACCACCTGTAAATCATTTTCATTAAGCTTTCTCTTAGGGCATTACATGCCGTAAATTTCATACCTGTGGTCCATAACTGTTCCCAGTCAGCCATCATTATGTTATGTCCAACATCTTGTGCCCATTTAATTATAACTGATTTCACCATTTCATCCTGAGTGTTCCATCTCAGCAACAAGTTATACATTCTTGACAAATGCTTAGTTTTTGGATCAAACAATTCTGTTTCCAATTTTGATTTTTCCACCTGGAAGCCAACTTTTTTGTCCGAGTTGTATGCCTCCATTATTTGGTAATAATGAAGCCAATCTCGCACTTTATTTTTCAATTTTTCAAAGCTCTGCAATTTTATTCTGTCTCCATCTTGTTCCAAAATTTCCCAATATTTGGCCTCCATATTGAGTTTTTTCTGTGCCTTCGCTTCCATTGGTGACAACCATCTTGGGGTTTTCTTTTCTAACAAATCCTTATATCTTATCCAAACATTAAACAATGCTTTTCTAACAATGTGATTTTTAAACGCTTTATGTGCTTTTACCTTATCATACCACAAATATGCATGTCAGCCAAATACATTGTTAAAACCTTCTAAATCCAACACGTCAGTGTTTTCAAGAAGCAGCCATTCTCTCAGCCAGCAAAAAGCAGCTGATTGATAATATAGTTTAAGGTCTGGCAGGGCAAATCCACCTCTTTATTTAGCATCGGTTAATATCTTAAATTTTATTCGAGGCTTCTTGCCCTGAGTTTCTCCATCTCTTCTTGGCCTTTGTTTCCAATTATATTCTTGCCTATGGCCTCTGTTCCTTCGACTCTTACCACCCTTAGCTGCTGGAGGTCTTTTGCTTCCTTAAACATTTCTGTGCTCTCTCCTTTGTGCTTGGAACTCTTTCCCAGAGGTGGACATAGAACTGTTTCTCTTTGTCTTCATTGCTTTAAACCTACTTTAATTAATTTAAACCTTAAGCTTCAAGGGTGGCGGCACCTGTGCTTTGGAACTCCCTCCCATGCACATTAGGCAGGCATACCTTCATTGTACTGTTTTCGGTGCCTGCTAAAACCTTTTTTGTTCCAGCAATCCTGCCCAGACACGTGATTTTAGTAGGTATGCTTCAAAATTACTGATTTTTTATTGTATGTTTTTTTTTTAAATTTATGTAGCCTGTTGATATTTGCTTTTATTGAAATTTTTAATTAACACTTGAGACTGTCATGTAATCTGCTTAGAGGTCTATTGTTCTAGTAAGGAGGATTATAAATTTTGTTAAGTAAAATAAGCACATGGAGCTGCAGGTGCCTCTATCCATCTTCCTCCCCCCCCCCCCCATTAGATCTGTAAGCTCTTTCCATGCCAGGGACCTGTCTGCTGCCTATAAAATTCTGTAATGTGCTTTTTGCTGAGGGTGCTATATTAATAAATAGCTGTATATTTATTAATCTCCTACGAAAACACTGCCCAAAGGTGATTTACACACAACATAAAAATAAAATAAAAAACACAAATACATTTAAAACAAGGCTAAAACCATGACAAGTGGACACTCATAGTAAACGATCATTTATTCACCTGGGGAAGCCCATCAGAACAAAAATAACTTCTGTTATTTCCAGAAAGGGCAGAATGTGGGTGCTTTTTATTTCACGGAATGGGGCAGCCACACTAAATGCCCTGCTCTGCGTTACTTTGGAGTGAGCTTTTGAGACCTTTGTAACTTGCAGGAGAGATTCTCCTGCGGACTGCAGTGGTCTGTGGGTGTATAAGGGATAAGGCAGTGTTTTAAGTAACCTGGTCTCAAGCTGTATAGGGATGGATGTGTTAGTACCAACGCCTGAACTTGGCCTAGTAGCAAATAGACAGCCAGTATGTATCCCACAAACAAGGTACTGTATGCTGTTGATAGTTTGCCCCCACAAACACACTAGCTGCCTTGTTCTGCATTGGCTGTAGCCTCCAAGGAGTAGCCACAAAGAGAGTACATTGCAGTGCCTCAACCATGAGGTTACCAATGTATGGACAACTGTAGTCAACTAGTACAACTGTTGCCTTTTCTCAACAGTTAACTCACCCATGCACACACTTTCTATTTCTTTATGGTGGAGGAAGATACCCTTTGTTGGGTTGCTCCTCTCCAGGCAGTGGGGCCATTCAAATGAGGCAACCTAGAAGCCCCCCATGGGAGAGTAGCCTCCCCTGGTCTTCCATTCTGCCTACTCACCCATGCAAATGTTTCCTTAATTCTCTACACAAACCTTGTATTCTGGGGCCGTGGATCGATCCCAAACTATTTTCCTTATGGACCACTTGAAAACTGCTGGGAGTCTTAGTGATTTTTCTTGTTGATTTTTATTCCTGTTGTAGCGATTGTAATGCACCGTGGTAATGCACGTGGTAGATGCCACGTGATTTTTAAGTGCATTTGTATTGCTTCTTTAGTTCTTACGTATTTTGAATTCCATAGAATCAAATTGTCATACAGTAAAAGACCAATACAGAAGAAATAAAAGTAGCAATAAACATACTGCTAAAAATCTGTATGAATATTTAATGTAGACATGCTATGGACCACCTGAGTGAAGCTTGTGGACCACTGGCAAAGCACATACCAAAATTTGGGAATCCTTGCTTTGGGGAATTCTGAGGTTCTTCAATGAGATTTTCCACAATGGGGAGATTATTAATGCCAGGGGAGCTTCTCTGAAAGGCACCTTGCCTGATACTTAGATCTCCAACATGCATCTGCAAGGAAGGGTGATGAGTACATTTTGGGGCAGCCCTTCCCCAAGCTGATGCTCTCCAGATGTTGTTGGATACCCTGGACTCTTTGACTATGCTGTTTGGAGCTGATGCCCCAAAACACCTGGGGGGCTACAAATTCACCTTCCCTGTTCTAGGGGGTTCATGTGGGGGTGACAATAAGGCCAAGGGATCCAGGTTAATGTACCATGTGAATTGAACATGACTCTGTGGCATCTGCACTGGGGTTCCAATGTTTAGGAAGCGTTCACGGAAGGTAGGAAATTTGTGAAAACTGGATGTAAAATTACAAGACTACTGTATCTAGAAGGTGACCTGTGTGTTGTATTTCTCCCCACCCACAATTTAGAGGCCCCAGATCTAAAGCAAGAGGAGAGGCTGCAGGAGCTTGAGAGCTGCTCTGGGGTGGGGAGCACCTCTGATGACACAGATGTGAGGGAGGTCAGTTCCCGCCCCAGCACACCAGGCCTCAGCGTCGTATCAGGTGAGACCTCAGAAAATAACACATTATGTGAACAGTTGAAGCTGTGCTATGTCTGATAAGACTGATTGTCCATCTAACCTGGTATTGTCTACCCTGAATGGCAGCAGCAGTCCAAGATCTCAGGCAGGTGACTTCCTTAGCCCTGCTGCTGGAGATGCCAAGGATTTGAGAACTGGGGAAGTGACCTTAGCTCATATGGGCAGAGCATGCATTTTGCATGTGAAAAGATCCCAGGTTCAATCAATAGTATTTCTAGACAAGAGTCAGGGAGCAGGTGAAAAGGAGGGAAGCATTCTTGGCCTGTGAGACTGGAGAGCCACTGCCAGTCAGAGATGGATCAATCTGATCTGGCATGAAAAGCACTTTCCTGTGTTCCTAATTGTGTGTGTCTTATGTGTTTGTGGCCTCTTTGTAAAACTTGTATATGGAATTGTCATCCATAAGAAGGCCAAGTCCTTTTTCAGTGGATGGTCTAGCTTCTCAAAATTGCTTCTCTCCTCTTGGCTCCATGCTAAGATGGCTCTTGTGAGAGTTGTTTTGCTGCCTCCCCACAAACGGCAGCCTTTCAAAGCCAGACATATACTCACCACCCTCAGAAGAATTTTAGCTGGTCAAAGATTCCTGACAGGGTTAGTGCCTGGGTAAAGGAAAAGTCAGTATACACTACAGGAGGGTGGTCTTCGTATGTGTTTCTTGCTGAAAAGAGGAGGAGAGTTCCTGCTCTAAGTTGTGAGAGTTGGCAGCAAGGGGTGTGGAGGTTGATAACGTGGCATGAAGGCAAGGAAATGCAATTATATATTCCTCCTCAATGTTTTAATTGGGGATGAGAATTAGAGTTAAGCCCAAAGCATTCATTGTCGCCATTCTGCTTTCTGGACTAGTCAAATTCCCATAGAATAATTGAAGCAGGAGGAGCTCATAATCCGGCTGTAAAATAATGGAGGGGAAATTGCATGGCTTAGATTACTTCCTCAAGGTTACAAAGTTTGGTCTTGCTGGACAGGGTTCTAGATGTGGAGAGCAGGAGGCCTATAAATCCCATGCATTCATTGCTGGAACGGATATCCACTGCAGTGGTCTAGTAAGTTACTGTTTTGCTGAATGTCTTCAGACTTGGTGGCTTCCCTTTCATCGAGGTCTCTTGTTCTCTCCTAAGGCATTAGCGCAACCTCTGAAGACATCCCAAACAAGACTGAGGACCTCCGATCTGAGTGCAGCTCTGACTTTGGTGGGAAGGATTCAGTAACCAGCCCCGACATGGACGAAACAGCTCATGGTAAGGGGAAGCATGGGCCACCCTGCGGTGAGTTTCATGGCAGCTTAAACGTCAGTCTTGAAAGCATTTGAATTTACCAGATGGAGGGTGATGGCATTCCTGATAGGGATGACCTCCCTGCTGGAGGCAGTCAAGGTCTTCAGATTATTGTGTCCTATCCAGGGGAGAGGAGTCATCCTGTCTCTCCAGACTGGCCCTTCATGTTGCTAGGGATGGTTGGGTCTTCACGTCTCCCTGTGTATGGAGAGAAACATTTGTCTGAGTACTTGTTTTTTGTGGATTTTTATTTCTGTGTACAATCCCAGTCCTCTTTACTTTCTGCTCTTCCTTGGTTGTTTCTGAATGTGTCTTGCATGTTTTCCCCTGCCTGCTTCCCTCACCCTCCAGCACCATCATACCTTCCATTTTGTTTTCCATTATACACACTATCTGGTTTTCAACATTGTGGTATATCACCAGCTGAACATTTGCAATTTAGTGATATATCACAGTGTCTGAAACATGGAACTATGTAGGGTGGAGTGGGGGAGATTGGGCAGAACAGCAGTCATGGAGACTAATAGGTGTGTGCTATGTGCTCTGTGAATTCTTCCTCCCAAAGGCAGGCAAGCCCTTGTGTTTGGAGGGTGAACTCCTTCCACTCCTCCCTAGACAGAGGGAGAAGGAAGAATCAGAGAATCAGAGAATTGTAGAGTTGGAAGGGACCCTGAGGATCATCTAGTCCAACCCCCTGCAATGCAGCTATATGCAGCTATGCAGGAATATGCAGCTGCCACATATGGGGATTGAACCTGCAGCCTTGGTGTTATCAGCATCACGCTTTAACCAACAGAACTATCCAGCCCACCTGTGATTCTGCATCAGGTAGAGACACCATGGTTATAGGGGGGCACCGAGGCTGGGAGTGGGAGTGTTCTGCCATTGGAGGAGAAAGGGAGCCAAAAGGGCAGGCAGCCAGCCAGCCACCAGAGGACTCAGTTATTCCGCCCTTTTAGTTTTGAAGGCTGTGCTTCGTAATACATTGCCAGTTCAATTACCGTATTTTTTGCTCTATAAGACTCACTTTTTCCCTCCTAAAAAGTAAGGGGAAATGTGTGTGCGTCTTATGGAGCGAATGCAGGCTGTGCAGCTATCCCAGAAGCCAGAACAGCAAGAGGGATTGCTGCTTTCGCTGCGCAGCGATCCCTCTTGCTGTTCTGGCTTCTGAGATTCAGAGTATTTTTTTTCTTGTTTCCCTCCTCCAAAAACTAGGTGCGTCTTGTGGTCTGGTGCGTCTTACAGAGCGAAAAATACGGTATTCTGTAATGGTTCTCATGATGTGATCCACAAACCAGTGTTGGATGATGCATCAATACCCTAACACACCAAGCCCTAACACACACCTTTCGTTTTTCAATGTGTCCCCCGCCCCCTGTTCTGGTGGGAGTGTGTAGTAGGGGATTTGACCCACTTTTTTCAGGCACCTTGCAATTCTTAAATCACAACCTTCCTCTTCCTTTCAGAACAGATGGGGTAGACACCTTCTGTTGTTAATGAAACAGAAAGGAAACTAATTGTTAAAGTGTCTAAAGCAAAGCGGAAAGGCTTGATTTATGGTGGACAAGAAAGATTAAAATGGACGATAGGAACTCACATTTGAAAAACATTTAATTCTTTTTTGTTTCTTGCCATTAAAGAACTGGTGAAAGTCAAATGGCCATAATTGGCTGTGAGAAAGGAATTTGCTTTGAGATGACATAGTCACAACTGTGATTTTAAAGGGAAAACATTAAGGTGGATTGAGTGGCTGATAATATCCATAACATTAAAAGCTTCCAGTACGGAAAAGGTAGTTTTGTTTCAAACAGTGACTGTTGGTATTGTTAAACAGTTGATGACTGAACTATTAAAAATGATCAGATCAATGTTTGATGAAGATGAAGAAAATGAGCCAGAGGATTATGAGGCGGAAAATAGAAAGAGGGAACACCCAGAGCTTACAATCGGTTGCAGTTCTGTATGGGAAGGAGTTTGGCGGGGGTTACCTTTGAGTTTCTGCCTAACATCTTGCCGTTTGTATGAGTGTTTTCATTCCTAGTGCTGAGTATCTATGGGTTCTCCTTAACTTCTTGGGGGTTGAGGTGTTCTTCCTTTCTGACATTCAGTCTGGAGAGACAGGATGACTCCATCTGGAGTGGACACGAGACCCAGCAGGGGGAGTCATCCCTATCAGGAATGCTGTCCTCCCGCACCCAAATCTGTAAACTGAAATTCACTGTAAGGGGGGGGGGGAATTCTCCCTTGTGCCATGTGCTGAAGTAGAAACCCAAAATTCTCTGATGAGTAATGGTGGCATTTCTCTGTTGAGAGTGGGTGATATCCACTCAGGTTGTGGGCATGGGAGGAGAAGCCAAGTTTAAAGGAGGGGGCATGTCACTCTTACCCAGAGGTCTGAGCAGATTACTTGTAGGGAGGACTTCTTGAAGCCCAGCCAAGGGCTGCTGATAGACCATCCTTGCATTAGGGCTTTCAGAGCAGGAGCCAATGAAGGTGATTATTGAATCTGGCAGTATTATCCCCACCAGGAATGAGGAAAAGATTGCAACTTCTTCCAAGTACTTGAGAGATGAATAATGTCTGGTCACATTGATTTAAATTATCCATAAAGGTAAAGGTAAAGAACTCCTGACAGTTAACTCCAGTTGCAAATAACTCTGGGGTTGCAGCACTCATCTCGCTTTACTGGCCGAGGGAGCCGGCGTACAGCTTCTGAGTCATGTGGCCAGCATGACTAAGCTGCTTCTGGCGAAACCAAAGCAGTGCACAGAAATGCCGTTCACCTTTCCGCTGGAGTGGTACCTATTTATCTACTTGCACTTTGTGCTTTTGAACTGCTAGGTTGGCAGGAGCTGGGACCAAGCAACGGGAGCTCACCCTGTTGCGGGGATTCAAACCGCTGACCTTCCGATTGGCAAGCCCTAGGCTCGGTGGTTTAGACCACAGCGCCACCCGCTTCCCTTAAAGTATCCATAGTGAAAGGCAAATCCTTTTGTATGTCAGAGTGCTGTAGGCATGCTGGAGTAGGTGACCTCAGGTGATATCTCTGGCTTCTTAGGGTCTATGCAGCCTGTTAGTGAAGATCTTCCTGGTAATTTCTTAAACCCACTTCTCCGTCTTTTAGGAACCAGCCAGGGGGCCTCTACCTTGTCTCATGCAGAATCCTTGCTTGCCATGTTCGATCCCTTGTCTTCCAACGAAGGTAATCCTGCAGCGTGTGGGCCACATGCATGTTAACAGTAGTGTTACTGCATTTGGTCCTCTTTCCATAGCTGCAAAACTTCCATGTGTTACCTGTAACTGTAAAGGGATGTGAAAGAACAGCGTTGGTGTAATGCTTTGCTTGGTCTGACGCTGGTGTTTTTTCCAGCAGTGGTGAGGCCCAAAGTGCACTATGCAAGACCTTCACACCCCCCGCCAGACCCCCCGATCCTGGAAGGGACCCTAGGAGGCAACGAGGCAAGGCTGCCCAATTTCAGCTCCCACACTGCTATAATCATTGACTCCGAAGTGTTCAGGCAGCGGTATTCCTATCCTGAGAGGCTCGTGCGGAGCAGGAGCTCTGATATAGTGTCATCTGCCCGGAGGCCAATGAGTGACCCTGGTTGGAACAGGCGAGCCGGCAACGAGGAGAGGGAGCTTTCTGTGCTTGGCTGTGTAGGGGGAACTCCTTTGCTGACAGCCTCTCAGTCTTCTTCCTCATCTCCTAGCAGAGATTCCTGCAGAGGAGAGGTAAGAGAAGACAAACTAAGCCTCTCAATGGCTTTCTCAAATCAAGGCTTTATAGCTAAGTAATGCATTAAGTTTTACCTCTATCTAAATGCATTTTGTGTGTATTTTGTGTTAGCTTGGTTGCTACCTCAATTTTTTCTTAAGCTAGAACTCCCTTGAACTGGAGCATAGTTAAACTATGAAACTTGCTTCCACAGGAGGCAGTGATGGCCCCCAATTTGGATGGCTTTAAAAGAGGATTAGCTTAATTCACGGAGGGCAAGGATATCAGTAGTTACTAGCCATGATGGCTATGTTTTGCCTCCACTATCAGAGGCATGGTTTCTCTGAATACCAGTTTCTGGGAATCCCAGGTGGGCAAAGTGCTGTGGCACTCATATCCAGCTTGCTTCCCACAGGCATCTGCTCGGCCACTGTGAGAACAAGATGCTGAACTAGTTGGGCCTTGGCTTGATCCCGCAGACTTAATTTTACAGTCCTTTGTTCTTAACCCCATACACGTTACAGTTTGGTGGGAGTACTGAAAAGCCACAAAGTGTGGTGTTGGCTGCAGAATTCCTAAGAATCCCAAGGGTTTCTTTCCCCTTTGAAGCAAGTTGAAGCAAGACCACTGTATTTTAATACTTTGGAAGCCACCCAGGTGGCTGGGGAAACCCAGCCAGATGGGTGGGGTATAAATAATAAATTATTATTATTATTATTATTATTATTATTATTATTATTATTATTTATTTATTAAGTTTGCAGTCCTTTCAAAGGTTTAAGAAGCAAGCTTCTAGCCCTTATGAATATATGTTTGAAAGTGTGTGACTAATGTGGGATTTCAGTCTCTTGTATAGATCCTTTCTACTTTTCATAAGTAGCTGAAAGCAGAATGCACCAGGCAGAAACTGGTTGGCAATTTTTACATAAGTCACAGAATTCAGTGTTTTTGATTTTGTAGCATAGAGGCCACACTGCCCTGTCTTTTAATCTGCCAGTTTTCTCCTGTGGAAAGCTGATGAGGCTGTGAGAGGCTAAACAGTCAGTCACCCTTGACCTCAGAGGAGTGTCCCCCACACACCCATTAGCTTTTGTGGTTGAGCAAGTGGGGGGAGAGTCACCAACATCCCTTTTAGTTCTGCATAAAGGGGTAGAAGAGTCCACTATGCCCCTCCCTCTCCTGCACACAGAGCAAAGAACTGAATGCTCTAGTGCTCTTGGTTGATCAAAAGAGACAGGTTCTTCTTATCAGATATAGGTCCATGTGTCAACAGCCTCTTTGTATGATTCAAAAGGGATGGACTGTGATTCATGCAGAGGGCAGAGTTTCAGTGGTGGCTGCTACTGCTACATGACCCTCCATGGTTGGACTACAGTTCCCATTTTCTCTAGCCATTGGCCGTGCTGGCTGCTGGGGCTGGTGGAAGTCCAGCGACATCTAGAGGGTCCCAGGTCCCTCCTGATTTCAAGTATTGAATTTAAATATGCTAATATTCAATTCATATTTGAATTGATTACTTAGTTTAAAAGCCCTATGGTTTCTTACAAGCCTTCAACCAGTTTAACATTTATTAACATTCAACAGAATCAGATAAGGCAGAATGAAAACAACAGGTTGGATCTAGTAGTTATTTCAACTTTTCTGCTGAAAAATCAAGAGGAAAAGATACTCGTGACTCATGTTCCATTGATTTCAATAAACTTAAGTCTAGACCTGACCCAACACATCTCTCCCCAAACAGGTTGAGGATCGCAAAGACAGCGATGATGAGAAATCTGACCGGAACAAACCATGGTGGAGGAAACGTTTTGTTTCAGCTATGCCCAGAGGTGTGGTTTTATATCTCACTTCTTAGATAAGTTATGTGTATAATGCCTTATTTCTTCTACTGTGCATTTGTCTAGTGGCAGTGCAGTTCCTGTGGCCACAACTCAGCTGTGGGTTGAAGACCAATGTCCTAACATATCACCCTAAATAGGTAGCAAAAAATCAGGTTTGGTTATTTGTTCAAAAGCTGGACTTGGGCGTTTTCTTTTTTAAAAATATTAAAAAATGATTTTCAGCAGTAATACCATAAGCATATCATAAAAACAAGAACAACAAATGGAGTACATATTATTGGCTTGTCTGTTACAAAAAGTAACAGTAAGGTACATGCATAGTAAGTTCACTGATTACAGTGGTGCCCTGCAAGACGAAAAACCCGCTAGACGAAAGGGTTTTCCGTTTTTCGAGGCACTTCACAAGACGAATTTCTCTATGGGCTTGCTTCGCAAGACGAAAACGTCTTGAAAGTCTTGCGATTTTTTTCCGCTCCCCCCCCCCTTTTTCTAAGCCGCTAATAGCCGCTTTGCTGCTAATCCGCTAATAGCAGCTAAGCTAATCCGCTAAGCCGCTAATAGGGTTGCTTCGCAAGACGAAAAAACCGCAAGACGAAGAGACTCGCGGAACGGATTCTTTTCGTCTTGCGAGGCACCACTGTAGTTAGTTAGGTGAGGTAGTCCTCTCCATCGACATACATGCGTTGTAGGGGGTTGCAATAACTGTGCTGACATTGATGTGATCAATGTTTTTAATGTTGTATATTGGCTGGGGATCTTCAGATAAAGGGTCCCACCACATTTGGAGCAGAGATCCCAGAACATTGCACCTTCTCCAACAACTTGGGGAATGCTGAAGATTAATTTGGGGAAACTTTAGTGGGGTCCAATGCCACTTATATATAATTTTCAAGTATTTCATTGTATCATGGCCACTATTGTTTTTAACAGTGGTCTGGACCACATTTCGTGCTATTGATCCTCTTGGATCACCAGGCCTAGGTGACTTGCACATTTTCAAGTGATCATTGCTTTTCCTTACAGAGAAGAAAATCACCTCAGTAAGTCAGGGAGTCACATTCATATTGAAAAATGGGTTGCCTTTATTTTTTTACTGTTTTTTTTAAAAAAATTTTTTAAATGATACAGAAACAACAACAACATAAATGCAACAACAACAACAACAACAACAACAACAACAACAACAACAACAACAACAACAACAACAACAACAACAACATCATCATAAATACTTATATCCCGCCCATCTGGCTGGGCCTCCCCAGCCACTCTTGGCAGCTTCCAACAGGATACTAAAAACACAATAAAAGATCAAACATTAAAAACTTCCCTAAACAGGGCTGCCTTCAGATGTCTTCTAAAAGTCAGATTGTTTTTTATTTCCTTGACATCTGGTGGGAAGGCATTTCACAGGGTGGGCACCAGTGCCGAGAAGGCCCTCTGCCTGGTTGACAGAGACAAATTAACAATTCCAAAAATCCAATGATATATCCAGCTAAAGGAAAGGCATGCAAAACCTGAATATATTAAATGGCAATCATATTTTTCCAAGTGGCACAGGGAGAGATACTTGTATATCTTAAACTGAACTATATGAAATAAAATCCCACCATACTCAGTCTTCCTGCCCCTTAGATACCTGTAAATTATGTGTTATTTCTTATGCACCTACTAAATTCTGAAGGTTTTTTTATAACATAATGGATATAGTCATTTTTAAGCAATTTCTATTGTGCTGTAGAGATACTCACACTTGGCTTTTGTTGAAAGTTCCTTTTAGTTAAAAAACAAAACAAAACCAAAAAACCTGATTGTCTTGCCCCGAAAACAGCTTGTTCGCTTCTTTGCCTGCTGATGCCTTGTTTCAGCTTCAAGTGTTGTTGCAGGAAGACTGGTGGGTTGCTTTATATATATATATGTACCTGTTTACCTATCACTGGACTTGTGGCAATATCACTCAAAACATGCCTAGAATAAGCTCTCTCTAATGGGATTTTTGCACCTGTGGTATTTTTATTTTTATTTTATTTATTGAATTTATATACTGTCCTATACCCGGTGGTCTCTGGGCAGTTCACAGAATTTCTCTCCCCCTCACTCCTCAGATCCTTTCTCTCATTACCATGGGGTGAAATGTTTTTTTGGGATAACCTTGTGCAAACTGAGCTGTCATAGAAGTTCCTATTTCAAATTAAAATTCTTCCGCCTTCCCCACATCCCCAGCTCCCATCCCATTTAGGAAAAAAGAGAAGCAGGACAAGGACAAAGAGGACTTTGTGCCTGATAGATACAACGCTCTTCAAGGTTAGTAGTTGCTGCTGAATTTAATAACATGGTTGACTTTAAATAAAGAAGATCTCAAGGACACTTAATCCTGCTCTAGGGATTCAGGTAGGATTTACCTATACTTACTACATGAGAACACTCATCTTGGGGCCAGTCTGTAGAACTGCATCACTTCAGGCTGTATATATATGTGTTTTTGTGTTTCTCTGCACACAGATGGCTTGTATTAAACCAGGGGTGTGGAGCCTGTGGCTTTCCAGATAATGTTGAACTGCAACTCGCATCTATCTATCTATTTAGTGTTTATGTACCCCACTTTTCAACCCAAAAGGCTCCCAGAGCAGCCAACATACAATCAGCACAAGACAGTCCCTACCTGCAGGCTTATAATCTAAAAATAAACACAAGGGGAAACTAATAAGCAGGACACCACAGATAATATGAAGAGTTTTTAAGTGTGTGTTTGAACCAGAAAATGTTGTACTTTAGTTATTTCATTTCTATAACCACATTGAATGTTTGTAGCGGGAGTCTGAACCTTCTGAACCAGTTAAAAAAAAAAGTTCTTTCCTCAAATCTGTGTTTTGGCATGTAGATTTCACCATCCCACCCCTGTCTTCTTCCTCAAACTTATACTGTATGCAACACTAATGTCTCATATCAAATGTAACTGGTCTGTAGAAAAGACTTTACAACCTGAAAAAAAGTGACAATGCACGTACTTTTGTAAACCAAGACAATCTTTAATAAAAAATATTTTTTTAAAAAACAAAAACCTGTGTTTCTGCAGCCATCTTTCCCACACATTTGATTTAATGGGGAAAGCAAAATGGCTGAGAGAAACCTCCAATGACACATCTCTATATTCTCACATTCAGTCATGTCCGTAGTGGCTGCATGACTTCACCCACCACATGATGCCTTTGGTATTTAGACTGCCTACTCGAGACCAACACCCACCCCCATGTTAATTCCTTGCTGCTTCTCCCCCCGCCCCTTTGACATTTTAGATGACTCTGGCCCTAGACTGAGCGCTCAGGCCCAGGCAGCAGAGGACATCCTGGACAAGTACAGGAATGCGATTAAGCGAACCAGCCCCAATGAGGGGGCTGTAGTGACCTATGACAATGCAGGTGAGAGTCTGTTCTTGCCCCCAGCCGTCATGGTTTTCAAGCAAGGAGGGGAAGAGGATGGCTGCTACCTGCTGCTAATGTGAGAACGCTAACTTTTCTATGCTCATTTGGTGGGCTGGGTTTAGATGCCATTGGAGATGGCGAGAGCATCCATGACTCTGTGCGGGACGACAACTTGCAGAACATATCCGCAGATGACCTTCCGGATTCTGCCAGCCAAGCAGCCCAGCCACAGGATTCGGCTTTCTCTTACAGGTAGCTTGACTCTGTGTGTGTGTGTGTGTGTGTGTGTGTGTGTGTGTGGAGAGAGAGAGAGAGAGAGAGAGAGAGAGAGAGAGAGGGAGGGAGGGAGGGAGGGAGGGAGATGTTCACTGCAGCAGACAAAGGGACTTTGGGAAGAAGGCTAGATCCAAATACTGTCTAGGATTCTGTGTTTGGCGAAAATCCTCCGCCTTAGTGTGATGGTTAGAGTGTTGGACCAGGACTCAGAGAGACACCAGTTCGAATCCTCCAACTCTGCCATGGCCAAGCCTTGGGGAACAGCAGCATACTCTTGCCCATGCATATCCCACAGGGTGGTTGTGAGGATAAAATGGGAGGGTGAACCACGTACTCTAATCAAAGCAAAGGTGAGGTATAAATGTAGGAATATTAATAAATGAACCCAAACACTAAGGCTGTTTGATGTATAGAGGCAGACACGGTGGGCATTTAGCTCTATGCTAAATAACATTCCCTGCTTTTGGAAGCTCTGTTTAGAAATTCTCCAGTGTATAACTTGAGAGTGGAAACTGCCTACTGGTTTTCTATGCTCTTCCATCACCATGAAGGCAAGTGACTTGAATTGCTCTTTTGGGGGATGGGAGAGGCCCTGTGGCATCTATCCTCTCCTGGTGTGTTCTTCCAGGGGATTTGGGGTTAGACCTTACAAAAATGGATTCCAACAAATGGCTCACAATACAGTGGTATCTCTGGTTACGAACTTAATTCATTCCGGAGGTCTGTTCTTAACCTGAAACTGTTCTTGACCTGAGGTACCACTTTAGCTAATGGGGCCTCCCGCTGCCGCCGCGTGATTTCTGTTTGCATCCTGAGGTAAAGTTCTTAACCCGAGGTACTACTTCCGGGTTAGCAGAGTCTGTAACCCGAGGTACCACTGTATAAACTTCTTCCTGTTGGAAAATGGAGGAGAGCAGATTCATATTACACAATGAGCATTTCCATGTGAGGTGCTAAGAGTCCACCACCACCTCTCTTTTTTTGGGAGCCACTGAAATAAAATAAATTGATTTTGGTGTTTATATGAAAATTCAAGGCAGAAATGAATATTTTCTCTCTCCCCCTCTGCCCCTTCCTCCCAGAGATGCAAAGAAGAAACTGCGGCTTGCCCTCTGTTCAGCAGATTCTGTGGCCTTCCCTATGTTGTCCCACTCAACGCGGAATGGCCTTCCAGATCATACGGACCCTGAAGGTAAAATACCTCTTTTGACTTTCAGACTTCAACAGCAAGAGGCACACTTGACACATGACACCACTTAGAAATGTGTAAAATTGCTGGAAATTTTGAAGTAGGGACAGGGTGGTGGTGTCCCTGTCTCCACCGGAGGAAAAGTGGAAAATTTGAGAAATTTTATTCTGTTTATTGGATACCTTACCCACCCTTCATCATAAAGCCTCAGGGCATAAGTTATACAATACTTAGGGCTATATTTTAGTGTTAATCTCTTTACTGTGGTCAATGAACCAGTCTTCTCTAATGCTAGTCCTACTCGGAGTAGACTCATTGAAACAAAAGGGCATAACTTTTTTAAAAACAAATTTTTAATGGTTCTTAAATGAATACAGATACAATAACTATTAAACACTTATCCAGCAGTAAGGACATAACTAACATAAATCCTTTGACTTCACCGTGTCTGCTCTGAGTAGGACTAACATTGGATATATAACTCATATCAAAGTTAGACTTATTTTACTTCTTTGACACGGTTTGTCACTTAGAACAGGGGTTGGTAACAACATGAGTTAACATGAACATGGTGGGCCTTTAGGTATTACTGAACCAGATGTCCCATCAGCAACCATGACCAAGTCACCTGCTGGTAACTAGGCAGAGCATTCTTCTCCAACCTGGTGCCCCTCAGAAATTTTGGACTACAACTGCCTTCAGCCCCAGCAAACATGATCAGTTGGGGATAATGGAAGTTTTAATCCAGCAACAGGTTGGGGAAGGCTGATATAGCGTATGTGTGTGTTAGTGTGAAATGTAGACTAGGAAGTGTATGAGAGAAATCAAAGTGTTGCCAAATATAGAGTCTATCTCTTGTGCTCTAGTAGATGGCAGGGAGGACAGCAGGGGGCGATCCCACAGGGCCGCAACTCGGGGGGGGGGGATATTACCACAATGCTCCTTTACTCACTTGGTTTCCGCTCCCCCTTTCCACCATCTTGAACAGACAACGAAATTGTATGCTTCCTAAAAGTCCAGCTAGCTGAAGCCATCAACCTTCAGGACAAGAACCTGATGGCTCAGATCCAGGAGACCATGCGTTGTGTTGGCCGCTTTGACAACAGGACCTGCCGCAAGTTGCTGGCCTCAATTGCTGAGGATTACAGGTAAATCCCTTACCTTCCATAAGAACACAAGAAGAACCCTGCTGGATCAGGCCCATCTAATACAGCAGATGCCCCCAGGAAGTCAACAAGGGTCTGCATCTCACTTATATAAATTTGGGAGTAGAATTATGCTGTCACTTCTCATGGGGCAGGTGCTTTGAAGCCACCCTAAACAGCTTGGAGCACCTCCCCCAAACTTGCACTTTCCAGATGTCATTGAGTTGTACAACCCCTTTCTTCCCACCCACCCCCAAATCCCAGGAAAAGGGCTCCCTATATTGCCTACCTGACACAGTGCCGCCAGGGTCTACAGACCACCCAGGCCCATCTGGAAAGGCTGTTGCAGAGAGTCCTGCGAGACAAAGAAGTGGCAAACCGATACTTCACCACGGTGTGCGTGCGGCTGTTGCTGGAGAGCAAAGAGTCAAAGATAAGGGCGTTCATTCAAGGTAAGCCACTCCCGGCATTGTGCACAAGAGATGAAGTGGGATGTATGCAGTGTAGGGCCAGGCACACTTTGGTTCAAAGATTTACTAGGAGACGTTGGGCCATTGGCTGTACCCTAGTGAATGGTCCAAGACGCATTAAGATAAAAGGGGTGAGGGGAAGACTCATAATTGGAGTTTTAGTCTGCCATTGGGGAGACCTTGACTCCAGTTTGAGCTGCTATGATCTCACAGAAGGGGCTTCTAGTCCCACTCTGTGATATCAAGCCACTTGACGTTCTAAGGTAGGCAGAGAAGGCAGGAACCAGTCATGGAATAGGAAGCAGCAGGCCCATGTGGTATGTATTGCTGGTCTTGGTTCTTGTGCAGATCCAGTTAAACATTTCTCCCTTGGAAGTACTCTTGGCCAGCTCTCCTTTGCAACGTGTGCAGGTTCTTTGCATAGGGAATAGTGGTGCACATGAACTGCCAAGTTCAAATGTCATGGCTTTCCTGGAGAAGACATGGGGATTGTAATTTTGGAGCAGCTTCTAACAATTCCTATGTTGTGTGTGAGAAGAGAGGGTGTGCTTCTCCCTCCCCAGCCCTGTTATTTCCTCCCTTTTGCTTTGTTGCCAAAGATTTCCAGAAGCTGACGGCAGCGGATGACAAAACTGCCCAAGTTGAGGACTTCCTCCAATTTCTCTACGGTGTAATGGCCCAGGATGTCATCTGGCAGAACGCCAGTGAGGAGCAGCTCCAGGATGCTCAGCTGGCAATTGAGCGCAGCGTCATGAACCGCATCTTCAAACTGGCCTTCTACCCTAACCAGGATGGAGACATCCTGCGTGACCAGTGAGTGGGACATGGCTGGTTTCTTCAGGCTTGAGCAATAATGGCAGCAGAGGCCAAGCCACAGCCGCCTTTCCTTGTGTGCTTCCTCTACTTCTGTGCAGGCCCAAGTTTGCTTCTGGTTGTAGCTTTTTCAAATACCCTAATTCTGTTCCCTTCTGTTGCATTGCTTCCTTTGCAAGAAATGAGTGTTCATTTTGCACACTTGTTCTGAACTTGGGGGTTTTGTTAGGGCTTTCATTTGCCAGCCTGAGGGCCACATTTAGTCTGGGAAACCTTTCTGAGGCTGCATGCAAGTGGAACAAGTGGGCGGAACAATGGGTGTAAATCCTACCTTTGTACAATACTCTTTTTTTACTTACCCATTTTAGAGGCATTATCAGAGTTCAAGGACACATTTCAGCCAGGCAAAACCACTCAGGGGGTGAGTGGAGGGTGTGGCTTGGGAAGAGTTCCAAGGGGCAGATTGAGAGGCCTGAAGCCCTCAAGCCTGAGGTTCCCCACCCCTTCTGTATTGGGCCCAATCTTACCTCTCCCTCCTCCGCACCCCCCTGTATATATAGCCTGTCCTTAGAGGCAACAAGAGAGAAAATGAGGGCTTGAGATTCTGGAAGAGTGGCAGCCTTGCCAACGCTTGGTTTTTTCTGTGCCAAAATAAGACAGGATAAGCGTGGATATTCTGATCTGTCTCTGAAGCTAGCAGATTGGTTTTTTTAATTGCAAGTTCTTGTGTCCTTCAGTAACCTCAAAATGTTACTTTCACTGAGGCATTATATTTAAATACAATTAGTCGCTTAAGCCATACAAGTTATTGGGTTGACAGCCCAGACTCTTTTGTAGGACAGATTTTTGTAAGGGGTGCTGCTGCAAGGAACTGAAGGTTGCGTAAGGAAGCCCCCTGCTACCTAACGGTGCTCGCTATGCAGAATCCCAGATTGTGCCATCTATATTACTTAAATTGTTTGGTTCTCCCCCCTCCCCCCTTTGTTTCTAGGCTTCTTTACGATCACATACAGAGGTTATCTAAAGTGGTGACTGCAAACCATAAAGCACTCCAGATTCCTGAGGTAAGTCCTTGGTGGTGCATGGCACCTGAGAGTAAGACTTTGTCTGAACTGTATCACTTGTGACTGAAGATGGTAGTTCATGATGTGGACTGGTTACAGATAGGTAGCCGTGTTGGTCTGCCATAGTCAAAACAAAATAAAAAAAATCCTTCCAGTAGCACCTTAAAGACCAACAAGTTAGTTCTTGGTATGAGCTTTCGTGTGCATGCACACTTCTTCAGATACACATGATGTGGACTGTCACTGTAGTATGGGGGTAGGGGGTTGAATTTTGCACGCACGCGCACACACACACACAGACAGCCAGTTTGGATATGCTGGAGTTGGGAGAAGGAAGAACTCTTCTCCCTAAACATTCAGATTGATTGTGTGGAAGTGATTGTCCTGTATGGTTGAAAGTTTGGCCATGTGGCTGTGGCTCAATGGCAGAGCATCTGCTTTGCATTCAGAAGGTCCCAGGTTCAATCCTTAGCATCTCCAGGAAGGGCGGAGAGAGACTTCTTGTCTGAAGCACTGGAGAGCCACTGCTGCCAGTCATGTAGACAGTACTAAGCTAGAGGTCGTGCTGTGTGCTTGTGTGCTTGAATGCCATTCCCTTTCTGGGCTTGGGGATCAGATTAGACCGAAAAGCACCCAATAACACAGTCTTAGTTCTGACTGAATTGGTAAGTACATGAAAGGGTTTGCGTCACTTAATATTTGCAGGCACAAGTTTTTCTCCTCACCACAGTGAGGTCTGGAAGCAGTAGTAACCGTCCTGTGGCTCTAGCTTTTCTAAGTGCATCCAGTCCTTTTAGGCTCAATGGATAAGTAGTCCCAGCAAGTCCATATTTGGTAGCATGTGGAAGCTTCCTTGCCTTTTGTGTGCTGGCTCCCTACAAAATCTTCATTGTTTTGTACCAAAAAACCAAAAACATCAGTGGTCAGAATCAGTGCAGTTTTGAAAGTTTCAGTCTGCCTTCTTGATTCAAAACAGGCCTCTGGTTGTTTCCAACCGTGGGTGAACACTTGCTCCTGGATCTCAGGAATGATCATGCAGAATTTGTTTACGATCCAAATACAAAGCAAACAGGAAAGTTTTCAAAATACGTAGTAGGTGTTAGTTATAATATCGCATAACATTTGCGTAGAGGTCTCAAGCATTTGGAGCACATCACTCGCAGGTTCTAGTTGTAATATTTCCAGCAACCTAGTAAGATAAGTTACAGATAGGTAGCCGTGTTGGTCTGCCATAGTCAAAACAAAATAAAAAAATTCCTTCCAGTAGCACCTTAAAGACCAACTAAGTTAGTTCTTGGTATGAGCTTTGGTGTGCATGCACACGAAAGCTCATACCAAGAACTAACTTAGTTGGTCTTTAAGGTGCTACTGGAAGGAATTTTTTTATTTTGTTTTGCCAGTAAGATAAGTCAGCGTTAGTATTTCCCAAATTGCAGACTGAGGCTCCAAGGGTGAGCGAGTGTGCCTTGTTTGAAGCCTCCTAGTGAGTTCACAGCCAAGGTGAGATTTGAACTGGGGACCTTCTGACCTTTTAACAGTTATGCTACACCAATCACAGGTATTTTAATAAGCTTGCATATTTACATTTTCTGCTTTCCTTTCAGGTCTACCTCCGCGAAGCACCATGGCCATCAGCACAGTCTGAGATACGCACCATCAGCGCCTACAAGACCCCCCGGGACAAGCTGCAGTGTGTCTTGCGGATGTGCTCCACAATCATGAACCTGCTGAGCCTGGCAAATGAGGATTCTGTTCCTGGGGCAGACGACTTTGTCCCTGTTCTCGTCTTTGTTCTCATAAAGGTAAGGGTGATGTCCCCACACAAGAGCCTTGCGCCTCTCTCGCTCATGAAACAACTCAGACTGCAGACCGCTTGTTAGTATTTCCCTACATGAAACATTCTCTGCAGGTGTCGTAATTTTTTTAAAGTGAACTAGCCCGGTTCCTGCTTGCTCTGCTCTTTGTTTGCACTGGGGGAGTATTCAAGAGACATGGCTGAGAGTAACACAGTCCATCCTCCTGCCCCTGTCTCCCATCTGCCATTTTGCAGCACCTGTGGGCTAGGCTTCAAGCCTGTGACAAAAAGGGACATTTGCTCTCCCAACTGCAAGGTGCAGGTCTGTGCCCAATAGAGATGGCTTTCCACACCCAAGAACCATGCAAAGGTCATGGGGGCTATTGGGCACTCCTTAGAAGAAAATATCCAGTAGGTATGGAGCAGAATATACTGTTTTAGGCTAGTCTCCAGTCCAGTCCAGATGGCTATAATAATAGAATTGTATTTTTGGAAGGGACTCTCAAGGGTCATCTAGTCCAACCCTCTGCAATGCAGGAATCTCAACTTTTAAAGATACCTCCCCAAAAACTTACAATTCCCAGCGTAAACTACTGTTCCTATTACTCTTGGTTGTGGGGGGATGCTTTACATCAGGCATCCCCAAACTCGGCCTTCCAGCTGTTTCTGGGACTACAACTCCCATCATCCCTAGCTAACAGGACCAGTGGTCAGGGATAATGGGAATTGTAGTCCCAAAACAGCTGGAGGGCCAAGTTTGGGAGCCTGCTTTACATGTATGCTGTGCCTTACCTGCTTCTGTCTGGTTCAACTCCTGTGGCAGCTGTTATCCAGTGGCTGGACCAGGCCTTGGGAGGGGGGTGCGTCATTGGTGAAAAGAGTCTCCAACAAGCACAGTGCCTCCACCTGCTACTTCACTTAATCCTGCCTAGGCAGGGGCCGCAAGGTGGCATGTATGGCTTAAGGTCCTTTGACTTCTTCCAGGCCAGAGGTGTGACTCCTCTGTACCCTTTTCTCATGAGAGGGTTCAATTAGGGGGTGTTCAGTGTCTTTCTCTGGAAGGCCCTGCCCCTCCTGTGCTGCGTGGTGTGTGGTCCGTCTCCATCCTTTGGCTCTGAGCTAAACCCTGACAAACCATCTCTCTTTCTATGAGGGAGAGAGAAGGGGCGCAGAGGGGTGGTCATCAGCCCTTTCAGTGCCCCTTCTTTCCCCCTTGGCCAACATTATCTTCTGGGAGAGAGGGACACAGTTCCTCCCTCCCAGCATATCCTACCCTACATATTATTTTTTTGAGTGGTGGGGAAGAAATGAGATTATAATCTAGGTTGCAAGCAGAATAAAATTGGAGGTGGAGGAGGGAGAGAATTGGGCTAGGGAGTCTTACTGCATTTTGAGGGGGAGGGTGTACCCTAGCTACTGCCTCCATCCTGTAGTGGGGTGGTTGGAAGGGGGCTAAAAGTCTCAGCTCCTTAAGGTATCCTTGTTCATGGGGACCCCACCCCGATCCTTCTGGGCACCTGCAGTTTGCTGCTGCTGCCGCCAAGGAACCAAGCGCCACCATCTTCCTCCTCGGAAGGCAGGTACCTTCTCCATTACTTCTTCAGATTGCAGAGTTCAGAGTTCAGTTGTATTTCTAAATGGTATTCTTGCCTGCTTTCCAAGTCGTTATAACAGGGGGCGGGGGGGGGGGGGGGGCTAGCATGGTGCCCTCAATATGTTGTTGGACTTGAGCTCCCATCATATATTATGATGATTAACTGCTTGATGCCAAAATAGGCTTCTAAGCAGCTTACAAGTATAAAAACCCATTGCACTAGCGTTAAAATATAAATACTCTTACTTAAAATATGCAACAAAACAATACCATTAGAACAACAGAGTAATTAAAACGGGAGTCTCAGGTTGAGAGAGCAAAGGAATTGCCTGTGTAAACAGGTGTGCCTTCAAAAGCAGATGGGATGCCCATGCAGATGGGGACCTCTCATATTTCAGCAGGGTGGGCATTCCATAACATAGGTACCATGGTGAAAAAAAAATTATGCTGGCTAGGGCTGATAGGAGTTGGAGTCCAACGACCTCTAGAGACAACAGGCCTGCCAACCGTGACATATATCTCTTCCTCTCTGCAGGCCAATCCGCCCTGCTTGTTGTCCACTGTCCAGTACATCAGCAGTTTCTACGCCAACTGTTTAACTGGAGAAGAATCCTACTGGTGGATGCAGTTCACAGCGGCAGTTGAGTTCATTAAAACGATAGACGAGCGCAAGTAAACCCAACCCAGCCAGCATCTCTGC
This sequence comes from Podarcis erhardii, assembly GCF_964252035.2. NCBI lineage: Eukaryota > Metazoa > Chordata > Lepidosauria > Squamata > Lacertidae > Podarcis > Podarcis erhardii. The sequence continues at coordinate 38,991,777 of NC_138504.1, forward strand.
TGAGAACCAAATGGCTCACAGAGGAGGACCTTTATGAATGTATGAGGCCTGGTCTCTGCCCATCAGGCTACAGGAAAACAAAGAGAGAAGACCTCCATGTGTAAATACTGTAAAGGAGTTCCAAGCATTTTCAAACAAACCTTTACTAATTGGACTAATTCCAGCAGGGTGTATTTTGGGTGTGTGTGCTTCCTTTTCTTTTTGAATCCTCTTTCCCATAGAAACTAGCACTGTGTCAAATCATAATTAAAATAAAAGGGACCACTTGTTAAAGTATCCTGGAATCTCCAGGCATTTTTTCTGCTGCCACAACCTCCATGTCAAAAAAAAACTTCCTTAACAGTTTAGTTAGAACTTTTTAAAAACTTGGTGAGTGGAGAGAATAAAGGTAAGCACTTTCTAATGATCTTTATTTACGAGAAATCATTTGTCTTGTTGAGATGGAATGCACCAGTCATAGAGGAGAGTTTGCAGCAAGCGAAGGGGTCAAACTTGAATCATGAAAGAGCGATGTATTTATTAAAATGTAAATGCTCACCAAATGGTATACTAAAACTGGAAGATATTCATATGGCCTTTATCATAATTAGACATTCTTTCTAATTTTGGACAGGGCATTAGAGTTATTCATCTGTTGCACAAAAGAGGTGATGTTTAAGGGTTTATAGGGGGAAGCGGGATTGCTTGAAGAGAATTTAAAATATAAGCAAAAGAAAGAAACATCAATAACCTTAAGTTTGTTTTGTTTGTTTTCCTTCGGAAATACTGTGTATACTGTACAAACCCGAAATGGAACTTTCCCCCTACGAAACCAGAATCTGTAATATATATTTTGATTATTCGTATTAAAAGCATACATCAAGCATTTGGGTGAAAATCTTTGTGTGTCTTTTGGCTTCTCATTCTCTTTGCTGTTTGTAGTTTTAAACTGGTTGTATCTAGGATAACACTCCTCTTTTTCAATAAGAAAAACAAATATATAGGGGTTTATTATACAAATTATGGGGCTGCTTTTGTGTGTGTGTAAAAGCAGTTGGTTGAGGACTAGGCATAATCTCTGGCTATCTTGGAGATGTGGGGTGGGGGGAAGCAGAGAGGAAAATGGGGAATTGGGGTTGGGGGGAGGTAGAATGAAGTATCCAGGATGAAGGCCAGGCTGGCTGACTGGCTTCCTGTACAGCAGGACTCCACAGATCATTTCTTACTTATATAGTGCTATCTTTCTGCAATGACAGGGCATGTCCCCGTCCCAAGGAGCTTACAATTTAAACATAGATACAAAGGGATATAAGAGAGGAAGTGTTCCTAATCAGAGAAAAATAAGTAACTCTGTGTGTGTTTTGCTTGTACGTTACATAATAGTAAATGGACTATGATAACCCCCCTTTCCCCAGTGTAACCTTAGCCTGGGGAGCCTGTGATTTTCCAGATGTTAGGACTCCCAACTCCCATCGGCCCCAGGCAAGGATGGATCAACCAAGGATGATGGGAGTCAAGAGTCTAGCAACAGCTGGAGGGTCACAAGTGAACATGCAAACAGGCCCCAGAGTTTACAGTTGTGTTTTCTTTGACATAGCAAGCTCAGCTCGGACCCTGCCTTTGGCACTCTCACCACGACACTTCTGCCTGTGGGTTTGATCAAACTTGTTGCTGCACATATTGGGGGAAAGAGCTAAAGTGTTGTTTTCCTCTTGAGTTTTACAAGTTAAAATATGATGGATTGTACAATCAAGGGGTTGTCTCTCAGTGGTAGAGTATCTACTTTGCATGCAGGAGCTCCCAGGTTCAAACCCCAATGGCATCCAGGTAGGGCTGGAGAGACTCCTATCTCCGAAACAGTATGGTTGCTTCCAGTCAGTGTAGGCAATACTGAGCTAGATGGACGGAAGGGTTCTCAGTTACATGTATACTGAGTAGCAGCACCTCTCCAGGCTTTCAAGCAGAGGTCTTTGTCATTATCTGATTCCCCCTTTCTCTTTTTGGACAGTATAGGAGAGGGGTTACGAACCTCTTCCAATGCTGTTTGACTCCAACTCCCATCATCCCTGATCCTTAGCCATACCAACTGGGACTGATGGGAGTTGACATCTAACAGTAGGGGGACCAGGAGTTCCCCACTTCACTGCACCCAGAGGCAGAGAGCAGGGTTGCTTTGTGTGTGATGGCCCAATTGCCACCCATACCTTGTTTTCTGGGAACAAAATTCATAACAGGTCCTTCAACTCTTGTGGATAAATGTATGTTGGGTTAGTTTCTGGTGAGCGACTGTTTCGTTTCCACTTTAAAAACAGAAGCATGAACGATGAAGGCTTAAAAGACAGAAGCATTGATGTTTTTTTCAATCGGCACATTTCACTTCTGTTTACGAGACTGTTGGCCATTTCGCCAGCTGCTCTATTTCATGTTCCTGAATGGGATATTCAACATAGCTTGAAAATAGACCCAATGGTCAGGTGGAATTTGTGTGGATAGAGGGGAAACAGCCTTGGGGGAGCCGGAGGTAACCAATTTCCAAAATAGTGACTGATTTCCCCCCTTTGCCGTGCTAATTAGGTTCGACCAGCATTTTCTGCTGTAGGCATATTTTTGGTGGGTTATTAGGGCTTTGTATACTTTTTTGGGGGACGCGCTTTGGGTTAAACCACAGAGCCTAGGACTTGCCGATCAGAAGGTCGGCGGTTCGAATCCCCATAACGGGGTGAGCTCGGTCCCTGCTCCTGCCAACCTAGCAGTTCGAAAGCACGTCAAAGTGCAAGTAGATAAATAGGTACCGCTCCGGCGGGAAGGTAAACGGCGTTTCCATGCGCTGCTCTGGTTCACCAGAAGCGGCTTAGTCATGACCCGGAAGCTGTACGCCGGCTCCCTTGGCCAATAAAGCGAGATGAGCGCCGCAACCCCAGAGTCGGCCACGACTGGACCTAATGGTCAGGGGTCCCTTTACCTTTACCTATACTTTTTTTTAAAGCGTGGACAGAAAGATAGGCACATTTGAATTTGATCCAGCCTAGTTTTTGGAATGGTGACTGCAACTGTTGCTCAGAAAGCAAAACGTTTGCTGCGTTCCGCAAGAGCCCTCAGGGAGGCTGTGCATTTAAATCACTGGTGTCTGGCACAGAATTGAACATACCAAAAACCTTTAAAAATAAAAATAAAAAATCAAATTTCTAGCCCTTACAATGAAAAAATAGAGAGCTTGCTCTCACCAAATATTTGAAGATGAGTTTGAATGCCTGCTTCAGTCGTCACTCTTGTCAGCTACCTGCTTTATGAGTGGTACCACGCAGAGGGGAATCCTACAGTAGAGTCAGAATCTGTGTTTGTCTGCATGGTACTGGTAAGAAAATGTTGCAACGTATCCCCAATATGTTTCTGTTCAGCCAGGTTACCTCTCTTTCCAGCATGCCATTCTGTTCCATAGGCTCTTGTTTCCTACTTTTCTTTTCCAGCTGTCACTCAACATTCTATTGCTACTGAGCATGCTCAGTTCTTATTGGGCTGCTTTGTTTGGGGGGGGGGTGTCCTTTTTATTTTAAGGAACTATTTGTCTTCTACAGACCTTGCAGATACCTCACTTTTCTTCTCCTCAGTGGCTCCGTTTGGTTATTAGAATATTACATCTGTATAAAATGTCACATTTCTGTCCCTAAGGCATTGGAAGGGGAGGGGGCAATACTTAACTTCTTTGCACAAGAGCCAGATTCACACTTGGCCAGAAGTGGGTGGGAGTAGTCTCACACCCACACGCTTGCAATGCATACAGTTTCCCCTCCTCAATTCCTGCAGATGAGTTTAGGAAAGCAGCTGTCTCTTGGGGGATTTCCCCCTGCTCCAGTCACTTGCAGACTCGATATTTCCAGCTGAGATTCAATTGCATACTGGCACTGCAAACTCCAGATTGTGCAAGAAGTTTTGCACGACCCACTTCTCTTTCTCGGCAAAGATTTGACTTTCTGCAATAAGGAAGAAGTGATTGCAAAACATATAATATAATAATAAAATTGTCCAGTAGCACCTTAGAGACCAACTAAGTCTCTAACGTGCTACTGGACATTTTAATATTTTTTTATATATATTTCAGCTGCGTCAAACCAACACGGCTACCTACCTGATTGGAAAATGCATAGTAAAGTGTGGGACCCTTGCTTTGATTCAGCATCATCTAACCTCCCCACAGACAAATCAGACTAAATGCTCATTTAAATGGCTACTGTTATTTAATTTACCTGCAAACACTTGATAAGCATATACAGTAATCTGGAGGCACCCTCCCTCTCTTGGGGTTGTATCAGTGATGTTCCCGGAACACTCTCACACACCTCTTCCTCCCCTCTCTGCAACACACATACCTCAGCTGCTGACACTGCTGTGGGACTCTTTCCATGATCTCAGGGCTCCAGCATTAAAAGTGAGGTGTTTTTCTGAAAGCCCTATCCCTGGCAAAGACCTGGGCATATTACCTGTGCATGCCTTGAGTGACATCTAGTGGCCAAGTTTCTGTACTACCCTAGGGCTCCCCATTTAGTATGACCTCTGTGACCTTAGGCGCTGTTAAGAGCATAATAGAATCTGCTGGATTAGGCCAATGGTGCATTAGTCCAGCATCCTGTTCTCACAGGGGCCAGCCAGAGTCCCTAATGGGAAGCCCACAAGCTGGAATCAAGCAAATGAGCATCTCCCCTTCTGCGAATAGTATACAGAAGCATAGAGCCGCCAACTGTGGAGGCAGAGGATAGCCATTGTGGCTAGTAGCCATTTAAAGTGTTATCCTCCATGAATTTGTCCAACCTGCTTTTAAGGCCTTCCAAATTGGTGGCTGTTCCTGCTGATGTCAGTTACTTATACATCACTGCCTCCTGCGGGTCTGAGTTTCAGAATTTAATTGTGCCCTGCTTGAGTAAGTCTGAATCTTTCTACATTGGATGTTCCTGAGTTCTAGCATTATGAGAGGGAGGAATAAAAATTTCTCCTATTCACTTTCTCCAAGTTATGCATCACTGTATGAACTTCTATCATGTCCCCTCTTCCCTGCCTTTTTTCCTTTTCTTTGCTAAACTAAAAAATCCCCAATGCTGCAACTTTTCCTCCTAGGAGAGCCACTCTCCGCCCCCCCCCCCCCGATTATTTTGGTTTTCCTTTTCTGAACCTTTCCCAACTCTGCAAGATGCTTTTGGAGTGAGGCAGGCAGAATACCCAGTATTCCAAATGCAGTTTTGCAGTTGTATACAGTGGTACCTTGGGTTAAGAACTTAATTCATTCTGGAGGTCCATTCTTAACCTGAAACTGTTCTTAACCTGAGGTACCACTTTAGCTAATGGGGCCTCCTGCTGCCACCACCACGCGATTTCTGTTCTCATCCTGAAGCAAAGTTCTTAGCCCGAGGTACTATTTCTGGGTTGGCGGAGTCTGTAACCTGAAGCGTCTGTAACCCGAGGTACCGCTGTATATCAACATTATGATATTGGCAGCTTTATCTTCAAGTCCTCTTCTAATGGTGTCTAGCATGGAGTTTGCCTTTTTTACAGTTGCTGCACACTGGGTCAACAGTTTCATCAAGCTATTGACTACAATCCTAAGGTCTCGTTCCTAATCAGTTTGCCAGTTCAGCCTCCAATGTTTCTACATTCACTGGTGATCTGTGAAAGAGCTCCATACGGAGTATTTTCCTTATTTTTGGTTGTTCAGAACTGCTGGGGTTGTGTGTGTGTGTGTGTGTGTGTGTGGTGTATGATTTGTCATTTCAGCCAATCCCGGGCAGCTGACCTTACAAAATGCTGGGCCTGAGTTGTGCCAATCTCCTCCGCCATGGCAGCTCTCCCCACTGCCTCCACTCCTGTCGTAAAGTCCCTGCCGTGTGATTGACCTTGAATCTCATTCGCTCGCTGCCGGCATTTTTCATCCCCTGGAAGATGGCGTTTGGGGACCTTTCCATCATTAAGTGGATTTACAGCAATTTCCTTATGTGTTTTCTCCAAGGGATTGTGTTATGAGAGGCACATTAAATCTCCATTAATACCTCATTATCCCACAGATAAGATTACCATGATAATGAGGCAGAAATTCTAATTGTCTCACTTCTTATTGTGCCTTTCATTAAATCATATACCTGGAAGCGTGAACAGGAGGAGGGGTGTTCTTGAGCCAACAGGCCCCTGGGAAGGCCTACAAACACACGTATGTACACACCGCTCCAGGTGTTTTGGGTGGGTGGGGGTCTGCACAGAGGGGCATTCCCATAGAGCACTAGTGGATTCTCTGGGATCCATTCCTTAACGGTTTAAGAACCGTTACATACGTAAACTACCTCTGTTTACGTATTCAAGGGCCAGCAAGGCCATTGGGCATAGGGAGGCAACTGCCTCAGGGGGCAGAAGTTGAGGGGGCAGCAGCAGCAGCAGCTCCTTGACTGTTCCCTCTGTAGGAGGGCAGGAGCTGGAGTGCACTGTGTCAGCAGCCCTCGTGTAGGCTGGGGGATTCTGCTATTGCTATCCTGATGCCAGCAATGAAGTTTAGTCAGCTCTCAGTAGAGTCACCATATGAAAATGGGAGAGGGAGAGGGTGGGCACCATATTGTCCTTTGCCTCAGGCTGCACAATGTCTGGGGCCAGCTCTGCTGAGGACTGCTGAACATTCAAGTGTAATAAGAGTCTTAAGAGCCCTTCCAGACATCCTTTTCATTGCACATTCATGATGATTTGCGATCCCACTTTTGAAATTGCTTGCTCCTGCAAAAGTTTCAGGGTGGGCAACCTGCTTCATTTCCAGTCGGCGTACATCCTGTTAATATCCTGCTGAAATCCTGTAACTTTTCATACCACAAATGTTCTGGCTTGTATTTTTTCATTCTGCTTTCGCTGCACCATGGAGCAAGAGTTGCCTTGCAAGTGACAGTAATGCAATACAGTGACATTAGGGACATGGGTGGTGCTGTGGTCTAAACCAGTGAGCCTCTTGGACTTGCCGATCCGAAGGTTGGTGGTTCGAATCCCAGTGACAGAGTGAGCTCCCATTGCTCTGTCCCTGCTCCTGCCAACCTAGCAGTTTGAAAGCACCCCAGTGCAAGTAGATAAATAGGTACCGCTGCAGCGGAAAGGTAAAGGGTGTTTCCATGTGCTCTGGTTTCCGTCACGGTGTTCCATTGTGCCAGAAGTGGTTTAGTCCTGCTGGCCACATGACCCGGAAAGCTGTCAGTGGACAAACACTGACTCCTTTGGCCTGAAAGTGAGATGAGCACTGCAACCCCATAGTCGCCTTTGACTGGACTTAACTGTCCAGGGTCCTTTACCTTTTAACCTTTTTACCTTACAGTAACATTGGCAGAGCACTGCAGAACTACTGATAAAGTGGAATGATGCACTGATGGTCCAACATGAATCTACCATAAATGCACTATGTAGCAAAAACATCCCCAGTCTAAGGTGTCCATAAGTCTGTTGTGAAGTTTGGTTCCACGACACTTAAGATTTTGCCATGCTCCCTCCCCACAAGACCTGCTAGTTTGGAAATGATTCTGCGTGGCAGGGAAACTTGGCTGCTTACGTTAAAAAGTATTCTTTCTTTCTGATCATGGCAGAGGTGCTCCCCACCCCATCCCAAAAAGGTGTTATTGACTAAGCACAGAAACGGAGCACAGAAAAGATGATAGGCTTGAAGACAGGTAGAGTCCAAGCTCTTTGGAAATCTGCTGGCTGCGATAAAGCAAATGTGTTGCATGCAGGAGGTTCTGGGTTCAATCCAGGGCATCTCCAGGTAGGGCTAGGAAGGCTCCCTGCCTGAACCCCTGGAAAGCTGCTACCATGCAGTTCTAAGCTAAAGAGAATGATGGTCTGACTATGTACGAGGCAGTTTTCTATATTCTTACACACCCCACATGCCCCCTCTGGTAAAAAAAGAATCTTAAGAGTCCTTTGAAAAGAGTCGTTTTCTGCCCAAAGCACCTCTGCCAGTCAGAGAATGCATTGCTGGGCTAGATGGGCCAGTGGTCTGAAATCAACACAAAGCAAATTTGTTAAATATTCAACAAGAATCTCTATTCCCTGAAATTTGCTTTGCTTACTTGTCCCCCGCCCCCAAGATGGGGGAGCAGGGGGATAATTCCAGCTTCTCAAAGACAAAGTAAAATATAGGCAGCTTTATATGGCACTACTGTGTCTTCAAAAGCAGCAAACCAGGCTGGTATTCAACGGGTGCAGCCACTGCTTGCATTGAAGTGACATGATTGCAAGTTACTGCTTGATGTGCTTTTGACATTTGGTTATTTGTAAATTATTGTACATATGTGTGTGTGTGAACATATCATATCTTATCATCATATCATAACATACTTTATTATAGATTTTGTTTCCGTTATGTTGCAAGCTACCAGTATGGCAGCCTAATTTTTTTCCTTTAAAAATACTCCCCCCCCCCCATCATTTGTTCATTTCATCTCATTCCATTTATGGATCACTTCCTACATAACATTTCGGAGCAATCTAACATTAAAAACACCAGTACTGTAATTATAGATATAAATTACATATTTAAAAACAAATCAATTTTGTCATTAAAAACCATTTAAAATCCAGTACAGATGCAGCCTGGGATTTATTATTAAAAATAAAATAAAATCCTGAAGCTTGTTTATTAAATATTGTGACAAAGCTTCACTTGTTGAATTCCTGTCTGTTCCACCACCATGAACGGCCCGGGAGAGCTCCCTGGGAAGAAGGGTTGATTGTTAACCACTCTGGGAATTATAGCTTTGTGAGGAGAACAGGGGTCTCCTAACAACTTGCAGCATCCTTAACAAACCCCATTTCCTCTAATTCTTTGTGGGAAGCCATGACTGCTTAAAGTGGCATCATAGCGCTTTGAATGCATGGTGTGAATGTGGCCACAACATGCCAAATGGCCTTGGCGGATGATCAGCCTGACCGTTCCCCGTTCCTTGACAAAAGCTGTGCCGCCCCTGCCCTGCAGCCTTTGGCAGGTGCTTTGATTGACAGCGACAGCTCCAGAGCCGGCGGGAGGGAGCAATGGTGTCGAGGTCGGCCATTATTCACCGCCACCCTGCCGAAAGCTCCCCATTGGCCTAATAATGAGACCTGCCATTAACGGCTCGTCCCCCCATGGCTGAGGCAGCTACAATGGCGGAGCCCTTGCTGGGCCAATGACTAAACTCAGGGCAGGACAGCTTGACCCCAGGACAGCTTCCAGAGCCCTGGGGTTCAACAGGCTGCTAGGAATGTGGGCCCAGAGCCAAAACCAGGAGGGTGGAAATAGCTTTGAGGAAACAGACATGTTCAAAGTCCTCATCCCAAACCAGCCTATGTGCAAAATGTTTAGTGTGGCCCAACTTTTCAAAAGTCTTGGCATCACAGGCTGAATGGCTCTGGTCTTGTTCAGACCAGGACTTTGTTTCTTTGGAAGGGCAGAAAGTTTTCATTTTGAAATGTTTAAGAACATTGAGGGCTGGAGCTCAGGTCCAAATCCCATTTTATTTTAATTGCAAAAGCAAAAAACAACAAAACAAAAAAAAAACAACAACCCCAGTTTATTTTAGATCTTGATATATAAACCTTTGTATGTAATGAATCTCCTGCCAACCTAGCAGTTCAAAAGCATGTCAAAGTGCAAGTAGATAAATAGGTACCGCTCCGGTGGGAAGGTAAACGGCGTTTCCATGTGCTGCTCTGGTTCGCCAGAAGCGGCTTAGTCATGCTGGCCACATGACCCAGAAGTGGTACACCGGCTCCCTCGGCCAATAAAGTGAGATGAGCGCCGCAACCCCAGTCGGCCACGACTGGACCTAACGGTCAGAGGTCCCTTTACCTTTATGTAATGAATGGGAAAATTCATAACTGTTATGAGAGATGTAGCTTTGCATGCAGAAGGTCCCATGTTCAATCCCAGGCCACTGTGGATAGGACTGGGAATGTCCTATCCATCTGAAACTCTGGAGAGCCTGAACAATATTGAACTGGAAGCACCAACAGCCTGACTCTGTTTAAAGCAGAATCCTGTTTAAATCTACTCTTTTTTTCAATACCATGAGGACTAGAATCTTACTTATTTATAGCAGACAGGCCCTTAGCTCAGTAGTAGAGCATCTCCAGGGGAGTGGGAAAAGTCTCACTGAGTTATCAGGAGCCATTGCAATGTATTCCACTAGCAAAAAAAGGTAAAAGGACCCCTGGATGGTTAAGTCCAGTCGAATTTGACTATGGGATGCAGTGCTTGTCTCCGTTTTCAGGCCGAGGGAGCCAGCGTTTGTCCACAGACAGCTTTTCTGGGTCATGTGGCCAGCATGACTATACCACTTCTGGCGCAACAGGACACCATGACGGAAGCCGGAGCACATGCTGGGCTGGTTGAGCCAGCATGTAGTCTTTGAAGAGCACCACCCTAAACCCACTGCTGGATTTCAGATACAGTGTCTGGAATGCTGCGCACAATTCTGTTCACCTCACATTGGAGAGGATATTGTAAAGTTGGAAGATGTTCAAGAAAGGGCAACCCAAATGTTCAAGGGCTTGGAGCAGCTCCCCTGTGAGGAAAGGTTACAGCATTTGGGGCTTTTTAACTTGTGGAAAAGACAAGTAAGAGGTGCACAACTTTCTAAGACGATGCACTAGAACATGGGGTCATCCAATGATGGTATTGGAAGATTCAGAGTGGGGGGGGGGATTCTTCACAAAGTACTTAGTTAAGCTATGGAACTCCCTCCCACAGTGTCCATCAATTTGGATGGCCTTTAAAGAGGATTAAACAAGGGGTCAGCAACCTTTTTCAGTTGTGGGCCGGTCCACCATCCCTCAGACCTTGTGGTGGGATGGACTATATAATTTTTTTTGGGGGGGGGCATGAACGAATTCCTGTGCCCCACATATAACCCAGAGATGCATTTTAAATAAAAGTACACATTCAACTCATGTAAAAACACGCTGATTCCCGGACCGTCCGTGGGCCGGATTGAGAAGGCGATTGGGCCGCATCTGGGTCACAGGCCTTAGGTTGCCAGCCCCTGGATTAAACAAATTCATGGAGGACAAGGCTACTAGTCACGGTGAACATACTCTGCCTCCATAGTAAGAGGCAGTTCTGCGTCTGAATGCCAGTTGCTGGATATTACAGTTGGGGTGAGAGCTCTTGTGCCCAGTTGATTGTGGGCTGCCCATTGGGGCATCTGATCGGCCACTGTGAGAATATGATGCTGGACTAGATGGGCCATTGGTCTCAGGCTCTTCTTAACATTCTTATGCTCCTTCCCCACAACTGCACCCAAACCCAAGGCTGCACCTGTCCAACGCAGGTGTAGCTTGACAGATCCTTCCCTTCTTCCTTCTGCTTCTTCCCTGCCAGCCACGCAGCCACTTAACCAAATCGCATGCAGATTCATTGGGTTGGGGTTAATCAACATTCATTCATGTTTCCAAGTTTAAATGGAGCATTTGTTTAATTATGTGCAAGTAGCAATACATTCTGGCCATTATCTAAATCACTATTTTATTTCCTGGATGTGGTTTCATAATGCCCAGCTTTCACACTCCAGCCTCTGCATCATTAACAGAGAAGAGTTAATGAATATAAAAGCATAAAGGCTAATTACACTTTAATTTACAATCATGATCTCATTTTGGGACTGGAGAAAATCTGTTTTGAAAAACAGCTTCTTCCTTCTTCTTTTTTTTAAAAAAAGAACGACCCAGTTTTAAAGACCTGGAGTTGAGGACAGGAAGATGTTTGGATCTCCACCAAATTAGAATGCAGGGAAGGGGCAAGAGCTTAGTGGCAGAGCACCTGCTTGGCATGCAGAAGGTCCCAGGTTTAATCCTCTACATCTCCAGATAGGACTGGCATAAGACACTCTATCTAAAACCCCAGAGAGTCGCTGCCAGTCAGTGTAGACAATACTGAGCTAGATGGACTAACATTGGTCCAAGTCAGCGTATGACAGCTTTCTGTGTCCTCTACATTTCAGAACTATGCAGACTACTTTATTTTTAGGGAAAGGGGCCATAGCTCAGTGGTAGAACATCTGCTTTGCATGCAGAAGGTCCCAGGTTCAGTCCCCAACGGTATCCCCAGGTAGGGATGGGAGAGAACCCTGCCTGAAACCCTGGAGAGCTGCTGCCAGCCAGTGTAGAAAACTTAGCATAATAGAATTGTAGAATTGTAGGGGTGGAAGGGACCCTGAGGATCATCTAGTCCAACCTCCTGCAATGCAGGAATATGTACCTTTCCTGGGCTGGCTGTAATATCTAATCACTTGGCTCTTGTTGAAAGGGTCTGGGCATGAGATGAGTGATACAAGTGTGAAAGCAGAGCTTTCCAGACTTTCCATGTTGGGGACACACTCTTCAGAGAGGCAGCCTTTCATGACACTGTAATTCATTTTTACTAGCAAACCAGAGGTTAAACTAACCCCTTTCCAGTCCCGGGAGGAGGGTGGCAAGTGTTCGGGTGACACACCTACACGCTGCAGCCGACACACTAACATGTTGCAACAAACAGTTTGGAAAGCTCTGAGGTAACATAAGGTAACATTTATTTTCATGCAGTTTTTTAGTCAAAAGGCTGGTTGATGAAACAATGGGGCAGAAATATGTGCAGTTTCTCATTTTGCTGCACCTTCAGAGCTTTCTAAGTTAAGCTCCTGGTCCTCCAGTCCGTTGACATTGGACTCCAGTTCCCATCAGCCTCAGCCAGCATGGCCAACGGCCAGGGATGATGGGAGTCGTGGTCCTCATTTTTAACACCAAACTCCCTGAGAGAGCCAGTGTGGTATAATGGTGAGGAGACCAGGGTTCAAATCCCTACTCATCCATGAAGCTCACTGTGTGTGAACTTGGGCCAGTCACTTCCGCTGAAGCTAACCTATCTCACAGGGTTGTTGTTGTTGGGGTTAACTGGGGAGAGGGACAGCCATTCTATGTTTGCCACCTTGAGCTCCTTGGAGGAAAAAATGTGAGCTATAAATGCAATAAATAAATAAATTTTACTTTTTGCAGCAATGTGCAAAATGAAACATAAAAAGGTAAAGGTAAAGGACCCCTGACATTTAAGTTCAGTCACAGACGACTCTGGGGTTGCGGCGCTCATCTTGCTTTACTGGCCGAAGGAGTTGGCATTTGTCCACAGACAGTTTTTCCAGTTCATGTGGTCAGCATGACTAAGCTGCTTCTGGTGCAACGGAACACCGAAACCAGAGCAGCACCTGGAAACGCTGTTTACCTTCTCGCCGGAGTGGTACCTATTTATCTACTTGCACTTTTTTGGCGTGCTTTAAAACTGCTAGGTTGGCAGGAGCTGGGACAGAGCAACAGGAGCTCACCCCGTCATGGGGATTCGAACCGCCGACTTTCTGATCGGCAAGCCCAAGAGGCTCAGTGGTTTAGACCACAGTGCCACCTGCGTCCCTGAAACATACCTCTTGCTTAAAGTCCACACATTTCTGAATTTTGCAGTGCAGATTTCCATCAAAATCACACTTACAAGAAATGTGTGTTTGAGGGGAGCGAAGGCATCATAATGCTTATCTTAGTGAAAATACCATACCTGCTCTTAGATGCTTCAGGGTGTTTTGAAGAAAGTAGACTAGTTTACCCCTGGAGCAGGAAAGTGGCTGTTATATGAAAAATTGGGGTTGGCCTTTACAGCTCCCCCAAAGGACACTGTATCCCCTAAGTCCATTATTGTTCAGAGAAGAACTGGGTGGAAGCAGGAACCTGTAGAAGAAAAGCAAGGAAGATCTTTATTTTCTGTTGTAACAGCGCCCCCCCCTACTTGCAAGGACGTGAGGACAAAGTTGTGTGATAGCTTTTAAAGGCTTTAAAAATTGCTCAACCCCACAGCCAATGACCACCCAAAAATTTGAGAGTGTGGCTTGTCTCCTGTTTGCCTATACATGATAATGCTTGCTAATTGCCTTATCCTGGCCAGTCTTTCAAAATGGGAAATGCTCTAGTTCTTGAAACGATTGTCCCAGACCTGTGAGCACAGGACATGGAAGGATTTTGCAAGTGAAAAGAAGAACTATTGGGAAAGGTTTTTCCAATATACTTTCTTCTACTGCAGAGGAAATATTTGGGGTCATTAAGAGAGTCAAGATGGCTTAGGAATTGCCCTGTGTACTGAAACAAAATGTATTTTTTTCAGGGAATATTTCCTAATTTTGAAGAGTGGAATATTGGTTTTCTGTGGAATGTGGCCTGCTATGTGTACACACGTTAAAATTATTATAACAATCCCTTCCTCTGGGGCTATAATTTTAACTAAAATTGTTGTCCCACTATACAACCTGGTATCTACTCTTCCCAGATGTTGCAGCTGGATGGTTTTATGTAAACCTGAAGAGGGACTTGTATGACAGTTCTCTCAAGACTATTTACAAGTGAAGCAGTACACATAGGCAGACATGGGAGTCTGTAGAAGAAGAAGAAGAAGAAGAGTTTGGATTTGATATCCTGCTTTATCCCTACCCAAAGGAGTCTCAAAGCGGCTAACATTCTCCTTTCCCTTCCTCCCCCACAACAAACACTCTGTGAGGTGAGTGGGGCTGAGAGACTTCAGAGAAGTGAGACTGGCCCAAGGTCACCCAGCAGCTGCATGTGGAGGAGCGGAGACGCGAACCCGGTTCACCAGATTACGAGACTACCGCTCTTAACCACTACACCACACTGGCTCTGTAACATACAAATATAATGCATACAGTAATGGAGACAAGAATGAATAAAATTCCTTTGAAAATTCCTTTGAACTATTCCATCAGGCTAAAGCAGAGTGAGAAACAAAACCACGGGATCTCCACAGCCAACAGATCAGCCTCTTTTGTCTCCTCTTCCCGAACCCATTCCATACCATCTGACTGTTACAAAAACTCAAAGTTTTTAGTGACTGAGCTCCTTCCCCCACTCCTTCCTCACCCCCCTTTTCCTTTTGTGTCATGTAATTTTTATTGCAAGCCTGAGGACAGGGTGATCCTATGACTGATATTTGCAAGCCACTCTTGGAAACTTTTTCGGCTTTAGCTTTATACAATGCAATGCAATACTTTGCAGAAGCCCCCTCTGCTTTGGGGTGCAGGGCTTACCGTCTTGTGGTCTCCATGTTTTCCCCAATGTAAGTTGCCTCAAAATAACATTAAAAGAGCCCTGAAGCTAGGTCAGGCCCCAAAGTCTAGGTCTAGCCCAGAAGCCTGCTTTCAGAGTGGTCCACTAGATGCCTCTGGGGAGCTCAAAAGCAGGAGCTGAGCGTAAGAGAACTCTCTCTGCTTGTGGTTCCCAGCAACTGGTATTTAGAACCCATGAATTTGTCTGTTCTGCTATTAAAGCAATCCAAGGCTGAGTCCCCTGCATATTTTAAAGCACATTACTCCATGCAAAGAATCCTGTGTAGTTTGTTGAGGGTGCTAGGAATTCAGCTCTGTGCTGGGCAAACTACAGGTTCCAGGATTCTTTGCATGAAGTAACGTGCTTTAAATGTTTGCTGGCCATCACTGCCTCTTTTGTAAGCAGATTCCATGGTTTAACTATGTTCTTGTGTGAGGAGGGTACCTTCTTGTGCCCACTAGCACTCTGTGGCCTCTAGATGGCATGAGCGAGCTATTTTTAATACTACTTGAAGACGATGATTTGGAAAGGGGAGTCTTCTGCAGGGCACCAACCATAGGAAAAGAAAGCAAATTAGGGTTGCTATATTTCAAAAAGTGAAAACCCAGAAGTGAAAAAGTTGTTGAGCTTTTTTAATATATATATTGGCCAAAATCTAGACTTCTGACATGGGTTACCGGACGTACATTTGCTGACCTGGGAGAAGTGAATGTCTGTTCTAGCGCTGAGCCAGCCAGCAAGAGGTGAAACACACATGAGCAGCAAAAAGCGTGAGATTCCAAAAATGTCAGGCTCACTGAAACTTACTGGGACAATGTACATGAATCACGAGACTTAGTTCTAATCTAGGTTGGGCTTGCACACTGCAGCAAGAGTTATTGGTCTACCACAAATGGGCAGTTTGTTCCGGGTAGGTTCCTCCCTGCTAACTGTCCTTGTAGTGTCAGAAGTGGCTGCACCTGCTTTGCATGCCAAAGGTCATAGGTTCAATCTCTGGCATCTCCAGCTAGGCCTGGGGAAGACCTGCTTTCTGAAACCCTGGAGTGCTGCTGCCAGTCAGTGTGGACAATACTGAGCTTGGTGAAGCAATGTCCTGACTCATATGAGGCAACTTTCTATACTCCTATTTAAAACTAGCTCTGTATTCAGGACCATATGGACTAGAACCTTATTCACACAGCCTTGAGGGCTGAACATCTGAGCTAAGGAACAAAACAAAGCACTAGCCTGAGATTCTCAAGAACACTGCATTCTGTAGCATTGAGCACTTGTGTCAAGCAAACGCCGCTGCACTCAAAGATGCTGAAGGCTATTGTTATTGTATGTGCTATTGTTATCACAATGTGGTTATGTATTTGTGGCTTTATTGCTTTCCCCCTTTATTTGTGCACCTTTCTGAGAGCCTTTTTAGTTGCAAAGTGGGGTAAGAATATTTTAAGTCACTTTAAGTCATGAAAGTAAGTATTTATGCCTGCTTTGGAGGAGGTTGGACTAGACAGCCCTCTGGGACACTTCCATCTCTACAATTCCATAATTCTGTAAGTTAAGGATGATGCCAGTGAGTTAAGGCACAAACATGCAAGGCTGCTTGCACTCTCTAGAGACTGCATATATGGTGGTACCTCTGGTTGTGAACAGGATCCATTCCGGAGACCCGTTCGCAACATGAAAAGCCCGCAACCTGAAGCGCCCTATCTGTGCAGGTGCGCGGCGCGATTTGGTGCTTGTACGCACACCACAATTTAGCGCTTCTGCACATGTGCAAGCGGCGAAAGCCGGAAGTAACCCTTTCCAGCACTTCCGGGTTGCTGCGGGACACAACCTGAAGCGAACGCAACACAAAGTATGACTGTACACCATACAAATAAAGCACACACACACCTCTAAAGTTTGTTAATGGGTGCTGGGAACTGTAGTTCTACGAGGAGTGAACTGCAGTTCACAGGATTCTTTTGGGGTGCAGGGAAATGTGCTTTAAATGTATTGTGTGTACAATGCCTCCCACCCTCTCTGTCTCTGGCAGGAGTGTGAGTGTCCTTCCATTTCCCAGAGCCGATGGCTCGAAGTGGCCGGCCAGCCATCTGCCTAGGTTGAATTTCAAAAGCTCAGCATTTGCGCCGGCCTCCGGAGACTCCACCGAATACATTTCGCAAGCGTGTGTCTCCTCTTGACTAATGTGCTGAGTCCAGCGATGGAAGGCTGGCCTGCTCCCCAGGGGGATCGTTCCCCAAACTTCCTGAACGCTGAGACACACTTTTCTCTCTCTCATAAAACTGAAAAAATGCAAAAGTTGGGGGAAAATGGCATCTACGGTAGGAACATAGGCAGCTGCCTTATATGGAGTCAGACTATTGGTCCATTTAGCTCAGTATTGTTGACACTGACTGGCAGCAGCTTTCCAGGGCCTCAGGCAGGAGTCACTCAGTCACAACCCTACCAGAAGATGCCATTTGGTATTGAACTTAGGGCCTCTGCATACAAAGCAGAGGTAGCCATGTCTATTATTTCTGGTGGGCCTACTCTGAGTAGGACCAGCACTGGCTAAAACTCATAAATACACCATCCAGTGCTTTTTTCCTTTTAAAAATGTTTAGGGGTACTCTGTTTTGACTCAAGAAAATCACCATTTTGTAGTTCAAATAGGGAAAAATAAATACAGAAAATGGACAAAAGTACAAAGATTCACAAAATGTTTAGGGGTATGCGTCCCCCTGCGTCCCCCCAGAATGAGGATGAGGCTTGGCATCCAGTGGTAAGGCTATTTCGAGCAGACCCATTGGAAACACTGAACATGGCTAACTTAGATACATTCATTTCAAGGGGTCTACTCTAAGTAGAACTTGGCTGGAGAGAACCCATGATCATATATATACAGTGGTACCTCAGGTTACATATGCTTCAGGTTACAGACGCTTCAGGTTACAGACTCCACTAACCTAGAAATAGTACCTCGGGTTAAGAACTTTGCTTCAGGAGGAGAACAGAAATCGTGCTCCGGTGGCGCAGCGGCAGCGGGAGGCCCCCATTAGCTAAAATGGTACCTCAGGTTAAGAACAGTTTCAGGTTAAGAACAGACCTCCGGAATGAATTAAGTACGTAACCCAAGGTACCATTGTATATGTGTGTCTATGAAAGAACAAGTACCTGAGTTGCTCTCATGTTCTCTGCTGTAGGATGATTGTAGCATCTAGCCAGGTGGGGCAGGAGAAGGTCCATTGATCTGTGTCTTTGACCACCTCTTTGTGCCTGTAAACTGTGGTACTTAACTAGCCAGCCAAGGCCATTATAAACTAGGCTGACCAGTTCAGCAGCCTTTTCTACTAGATTCATCTAAACCTCACTGGACTTGGACCCACAGGTATAATCTAGACTGCTCTCCACAATCCATAAAAATATATTTTGGTAAGTTGTTTGTTCACCATGTGTTTGGATACTTCTTACGATATCGTTACCAAATTTTGCATAAAGGTTCCTGACGGAGCAGTTTTTCTACCATGTTTGGACACGGTTTTGAATCAAAATGCCAGACTTAAGCTTTCAAAATTTCACGGTTTTTTAACTGCAGATTTCAAAACTGCAGCTTGATTAACTGATTGCAGTGATTTTTGGGGGTTTCTTTGAATTCCGGAGCAATGACAGGTATGAGGCAGCTAGTAACACATACATACATGCACACATACATGATACATGCATTCATAAGTGGTGCAGAAAATAAACTTTGCACATGTAGGTGACGCTTATTATTTGGATGGGTGCCTTGACCGTCTGAGCAGGTTCAGGTGCAAAGCTCTAGTGAACAGCACTGGCTCACAAATTTACACCTCAAGCACGTCCTCTTGAGTCCTGTGTTTTGCCCATGTCTCCATATTGATGTGTGAGAGGTTCTCCTCATCCCCTGGAAGAACCTCTAGACAGTTTGTCATCTGGCCTGTCACTCGGTGACGGGGCTGTGTCTCGCTAATGAACACATCAAGCCGACTGAGTGTTTGTGCTGCCTAATTGAAAGAGCTCACAATTGGGAATTTTTTTAAAAAATGTGGCTTAGATGACAACACTTGGGACGAAGGGGGAGAGCGGTGCCCTCTGCAAGCGAGATAAATTATAAATAAAATGACCATGTGTAGCACTGTGACTTTTAATCAATTTGTTGATTAGATTCATGATTTAAAAACAAAACAAAGCAAAAACAAACCCTTTAATTGACTAAAAATATGTCTCCAATTAGATCGGGCAGAACTGTAGTTGGTTACGGGTTCCAGATGTTGTTAGGAGACCTTTATTCCCCTCCCAGATCTACAGTTCCCAGGGTGCTTTAATTATAAATCCCTCTTCTCAGAGAACTCTGAGAATTGTAGCTCTGTGTGGGGAAATGATGGTTGCCTGACACCGCTCAGCACCCTTAACAAACTACAGTTCCCAGGATATTTCGGGGGAAGCTATGACTATTTAAAGTGGTATGATACTGCTTTAAATGTATTGTACAACTAAGGCTCCAGTTTGCATTCTATAGGTTGCAGGGACCCCATGCTCTTGGTTCTTTTGGAAATAATTTCCCTCCCCCAAAAGCTGCTTCTAATGCAGTGGGGAGAAGGGGGAGAGTATAAAAGAGCCTTGAGTTCAGCCAGTGCTGGCTGGGGCTGATGGGATTTGTAGTCCAAAATTTCTAGAAGATGCTAGGTTGGTGAAGGCTGGTGAGGCATTTCAAACTGTGGCCTCCTTGGGAGTCCTTATCACTGGGAAAGCTTCCATAAGTCATTTCCTTGTTCCATGCACCATGTATGGGGAATACAAACCAGCCATGGTTCTCCCTACAACCTCATGTGTGGCCTACCACGTCCCATATTGCAGTGGGATGTTTTGGGCCACAGCCACACTTAAAGCACCTATGATAGCACTTCAAACAGTCATGGAGAATTCTTGGAGAGTTGTTCATTAAGGGCAGTGAGCTGTTAGGAGATCCAGATTCCTGTCCCAGGGCTAAAAGTAATCTGCAGAGTTCCCTGGGAAGAGAGATCAATTGTTAAACCACTCTGGGAATGGGACCTGAGTGAGGTGAACAGGGGCTTCCAATCAACACTCAGTGCTTTAACAAACAGCAGCTCCCAGAATCCTTTGGTGGAAGCCATGACTGTTTAAAGTGGCACGGTAGTGCTTTAAATGTATGGAGTGAATGTGGACTTAAGCTCACTGCAGTTGATCTCCTCCTGGTTCTCCCCCTCCCCCTCAGTCTCGCTCCACCCTCAAACGCCTCCCACCCCCATCTATGTGCTGGGCCAAGCTGAGGACAGCTTCAAAGACGTTATCCAGCTTTTCAATTTTTCATCACTGCTCATGGTAACCATACCTTCAACTTGCTGCCTCCCTCAGGCTAACCCACCCAGCCTGCTGTCCGTTCTTTGGAATATTAATAATTCCTGCACCAGTCTGCTCAGCGCGGCCCCTTCCCATTGGCTGACACCAGGCAGAGCAGCCGTTGGGTTCATTAGAAGTCCTGATGATCACAAGCCAGGCAGAAAACCACCTGCACCGCCAGCCTGTCAGCAAGGAGAGTGAAGGCAACACAGACCAGCTGCTTGCGGAGCCTCGAGAAAGTAACATATTTTTGCTCCTCGTCCATCGGAACTACACACTGGGCCTATGACGCTGTGTCTTCTACTTTAGTTTGATGGCCAGGAATGCTAGTACTGTGTTACAGACTGCACACATACACCGTACATCTAAAACACAGGCTCCACTTCCCAAGATTCATGGGAACTGTAGTTTTTAAGGGTGATGGAAAACTACAGTTCCCAGTATTTTTTGGGGGGTGTGATAATGTGCTTTAAATGTATGATGAGTTCGCAAGTGCAGCAGGGCTATGTTAATCATAACAGACTGCCTGATTTCCATTGGAGCGATCAATGTGAGGTTGGTTAGACTGAGAGACAGTAACTGGCCCAGGGTCACACCCAGCATAGATTCACGGTGGAGTGAGCATTTGAATCCCGGTCTCCCAAATTACAGCGCAGCACTCTAACCACTACAACACACTGACTCCCAACTCTACAATATCTTTTTTTAAAGATGGGGGTGACCAGAACTGCATGCAGTATTCCAAGTGTGGTTGCTCATCAGATTTACTAACAGGTGTTTCAATATTGGCATTTATATTTTTGATCCTTCTCCTAACGATCCTTAGTGTGGAATTTACTTCCCCCCTGCACAGCCGTCATGCAAACTGTGTCAACATCTTTCAACTTTTTTCTATGGGAGGAATCAAGGGATGAAACGCTCAGGCCATAAAAATTGGCAGAATTACAATTTTCCTTTAATTTGTGTGTGCTTCCTCATGCCTCCCCCCCCCCCCCCGCCGGTTCTTCTTTTCCATCCTCATATTTGCTAACTTCATTGTGCAGTTATTCAGGGAAGACTGCCTCACCACGATGTTCTGCATATTGTGATTGTAAGCTGGATTGATTCCTTACTGCCTATGTAAAAATTTCTCTGTAGTGTTACGATCTTCCTGAGAGGGCTATAAAATATAATGCGGAAAAAAATGTTTAATAAAATGTAGAGCATCAAAAAAAACAGTGCCTGAATTATGCAAGGAGAGGTTGAAGGGATTCCCATAGCTAACAGGGGTAAACAGAGTTACGCTCCCTCCCTGCGCTGCCTGAGGCTGGGCTTCTGTTTGGGACAAGTGCCGACTGGGCAAGGTGTTGGGGAGGACCTCTAAGAAGAAGCTGGTGGCAGGTACCCAGTGGAACTTGTTAGGCAGAAAACAGGGACCACCACAATAGTGGGAGCCAGAGCCAATAACAGGTGGAGCTGGATGTAGGTAAGCCACACTGCTGAGTCAGTGCAGTATAGTGGTTGAAGCATGGGTAGGCAAACTAAGGCCCGGGGGCCAAATCCGGCCCAATCGCCTTGTAAATCCGGCCTGTGGATGATCCAGGAATCAGAGTGTTTTTACATGAGTAGAATGTGCCCTTTTATTTAAAATGCATTGCTGTCTTATTTGTGGGACCTGCCTGGTGTTTTTACATGAGTAGAATGTGTGTTTTTATTTAAAATGCATCTCTGGGTTATTTGTGGGACATAGGAATTCATTCATTTCCCCCCAAAAAATATAGTCCGGCCCCCCACAAGGTCTGAGGGACAGTGGACCAGCCTCCTGCTGAAGAAGTTTGCTGACCCCTGTGTTAGAGTGTTGGTCTAAGACCTGGGAGGACAGGGTTCATATTTCCTCTCAGCCATGAAGCTTACTGGGCGTTCCTGAGCCAGTGCCTCTCTGCCTGAACGCAGGGTTGTTCTGGGCATTAAACGAGAAGAAGAGAATCATGTATGCTGCTTCAAGCTTCTTAGAGAAAAAGGTGGGGTTTAAATGTAATTAATCAATAAGAGTATGAATAAAAGAAGGCAGACATGTCAGGGTCTGGAGGAAGGCAGGCTGAGGTTGGTTGGGCAGTGCCCCATTTGCCCTAGCAGATCACAGGCTGCTCACAGGCTTACAGAGGCACCCAAAACAGGCCATTGTTGCCTAGCCTCAGAGCTATCACTCAAATCCTAACGCCGGGCTAGGGGATGTGTTGCTGAACTTCAAGTCCCATCATTCCTGACCACTACCCCTGCTGGCTGGAGCTGATGGGAGTTGGAATCCTACTCCAGTAGATGCCAAGAAGACAACAGAGGCTGTGCCAGTCTAATATTTAAAGAGAAGGCATTGCAAGGGGCAGACACCACAACACTAAAATCCAATATTGTGTCAAATGGACTTCCTGGTAAGAAGTGCAGGAGCTGAGACAACCTTTCAGGCATGCTGGTCCCAAGCTATATAGGGTTTTCTCCATTAGAACTAGCATCTTGAACCTAGCCTATTAGCTAACTGGCAGCCAGAGAGAAACCATTTCTCATTGAAATGCAAGCAAAACCCAATGTTTCCCTGAATCCCTTCCATCCTCCCCGCTCCCAGCCCCCAGCTTTGTACTGTACGCATCCTCTTTGACCTGGAAAAGACCAGCCTGACTCCAGCAACGGTGGCAGCGAAAGGGAGCAAGCCGGCAAATAGGACATGACAGCATATCACAGGCCGATATGGTAACCAGCTGTCTCAAGTTCATGGGCCAGTCTGAGCACTTGGGAAGGAGAGAGGAGCACCCACCTGAGGCCAGGCGTCTGCAGGGGAAGGGGATGGTGAGACACACACACACACACACAGAGAGAGAGAGAGAGAGAGAGAGAGAGAGGATGTTACTGACGTGTGGGTCCTACCTCCCCCTTTCTGTGAATCCCTGGACGTCATGTATTGCTTGGACATGCTGCAAAACTTGCAAGCTAGGAACACAGAAAGCTGCCTTATAGTGAGTCAGTTCATTGGTCTATTTAGCTCAGTATTGTCTCCACTGACTAGCAGCTGCTCTCCAGCATTTCAGACAGGAGAGCCTCCTGGTTCTACCCTGGCAATCCCCGGCTGGGATAAGACTCCTTGTCTGGAACCCTGGAGAACCACTGCCAGTCTGTGTCTCAGTGTGAGGCAGCTTCCTATGTCACTATTTCAACCAGCCCTTGATTTAGAAACATGAGGACTACAGCCTTACTTTGTTTTTACAGGAAATGCCACAACTCAGTGGTCGAACACCTGCTGTGAACATAGAAGGGCCCAGGTTCAATCCCCAGCATTTCTTATGTTCTTATTTTGAATCAACCCTTTATTTAGAATCATGAGGACTGGAAACTTATTTGTTTTTGTGGGAAATGCCATAGCTCAGCAGAAGAGCACCTGTGTTGCATGTAGAAGGTCCCAGCCTCAGTCCCTGGCATCTCCACATAGGGCTGGGCAAGGCTCCCTGTCTGAAACCCTAGAGAGCTGCTGCCAGCCTGTGTGGACAACACTGAAGTAGATGGAGCAAGGGTGTGATACTGGATAAGCTTCCCAGATTCCTCTTTAAAACCAGCTCTTTATTCAGGACAGTGAGGACTAAAATCTTACTTTATCTCTAGGGAAACGACCACGGCTGACTGGCTCAGCACATGCTCTTCATGAGGAAGGCCCCAGCCTCAACCCCCAGCATCTCCACGTAGGGCTTGGAATGTCTCCTTCCTGAAACCCCAGAGAGCCAATCAGGTTAGACGGTACTGAGCCAGATGGACCAATGGTCTGGCTTGGTATAAGGCAGTGTTTTAGAAGCATGAGGACTGGAATCTTACTTTATTCTAAACAAGGAATACCATAGCCCAGTGACAGCGCTCCTGTGCTCTAGGTTCCTATGCTCTTGCATCCTGCAAGAGGCACGCATGCAACGACCAAAGGACCTGTCTGCAGGCATCAGGATGCTGCCAGCCCTCTCTTGCATAACTACCCTTGGCTCCCATCCATCGCTTCCAGGCCAGCAGCCTGAGCCAGCCGAAAACGGACTCTAATGAAGCCACTGTCTGTTTCTCGCACAAAGCGCCGTCCCCGGCAGACACATCGCCATAAAAACCCAGCCGTGCCGGCTTGTTCAACCTGCTTGTGTCCCCGGCTCCGAGGCAATCACCAAGCTGCTTAGCTGCCCTGTAAATGGTACCGTACAAGCCATAACACCGGCTGTCGGTTCTCAGCAATGGCATGGACCCATCTAGAGAGCACTTGCCTCTTAAACTCTTGGCCTCGTAATGGCATTGGAAATTTGCATCCTGAGCTGGCTGGGGGGAAGAGGCAGGGCTGGAGGTGAGGGGAACACATTGACAGTGAAATTATTATTATTATTATTATTATTATTATTATTATTATTATACTTCAAATCATGCAATAATGAGAAAAGTGATATGTACAACAGATGGAGGAAAGAGTACAAATTTTACCCCAAGATGGAAGGGCGTGAGGTCGAGATCTTACCAAGGGCATCCCCAGGGAGAGGTGGGAGAAAACCTTGTCAGAATCCCTGGATTCATGTAGACAGGGCTGAGCTAGATGGACTCATGGGCAGACTCTGCATAAGGCAGCTTCCTATGCTCCTAAAAGAGAAAGTCTACCTGCAATGAAACAAAGAATAAGACAAGCCTTGCGGCACCCAGATATTCTTAGCTGTTTCTGACATGTAGGACTGCACATCCAAAATATATTAATTTATTTTGTGCATATGAAATAAAGTTCCACCAAAAAGCCCTGAATGACTGTGGTTTCTTGTTCCCTGTTTGACAAAAACTGCAGGCAAAGACTTCAGCTTCTTTGGGCCACAGAACATAAGAGGGTAGGAACACAGGGAACAGCCTTCTACTAAATCAGTCCATTGGTCCAGCTAGTTCTGTATTGTTTACACTGACTGGTAGCTGCTCTCCAGGGTGTTAAGCAGATTTTTCAGCCATGCTCACAGGTGATGTTTTGCTCACCAGTCCCACATTATGTCTTAAGCCATACTCAGGCTGTTTGTAAGTTGCGCATTATGCAAACGCTCAAGTCTCCCACTTTTTCAGATCCAGGACTCTTTTACTAGTCTCATCCCAAAGCATGGAAACTACATAAAATAAAATAAAAATTAACCACATGTGAACATAAGAAGAGCACTGCTGGATCAGGCCAATGTCCCATCTAGTCCAGCATCCCGTTCTCACTGTGACCAACCAGATGCCTGTAGGATAGGCCTCTCCTCCGTAAATCTGTCTAATCCTCTTTTAACGCCATCTAGGTTGGCCACCACTGCCTCTTGCTGACTAATCCAGCATTCAGGTTTATCTCTCTCAAATAACCCTGGGTACTGGAGCGGGTTAAGGATGCTGAGAACTGCAGCTCAGCACGGGGTAAATTGCAGTGCCCAAGATTCTTTGGGGGTGGGTGGGGAGAGGAGTGATTTAAACGTGCTTTAAGGGAATGCTATGCGGGTGGCGCTATCGTCTAAACCACTGGGCTTGCCAATTAGATGGTTGGCGGTTCGAATCCCTGCGATGGGGTGAGCTCCCATTGCTTGGTCCCTGCTCCTGCCATCTTAGCAGTTCGAAAGCATGTCAAAGTTTAAGTAGATAAATAGGTACCGCTCCAGCGGGAAGGTAAACGGCATTTCCGTGTGCTGCTCTGGTTCGCCAGAAGTGGCTTAGTCATGCTGGCCACATGATCCCGAAGCTGTACGCCGGCTTCCTCAGCCAGTAAAGCGAGATGAGCACCGCAACCCCACGGTCAGGGGTCCCTTTACCTTTACCTTTTTATGTTTCACTTTGCACATTGTTGCAAAAAGTAAAATTTATTTATTTATTGCATTTGTAGCTCACATTTTGCATAAGCAGTTTGAGAGAGTAGTCTTCACAGGGCCTGCTACCAGATGCCAGGGGCTGGACCTGGGACACTCTGCATGCTAAGCACCACCAAGTTATGGTCCTTCGGGTGTGCCAGACTTGCTGACTCACTGTAAAGTTTCACAATGTCACTGTCACATCAAAACTATTTCTCTATCTTTCTCTCTCTCTCTCTCTCTCTCTCTCTCACACACACACACACACACAGAGAGAGAGGATTTCCCCAGCACATCCCAGAATGTCAGCGGCCATCCAGGCTTCTGATTTGATCCCAGAATGTCCCGTTGCAGTGCTCTAGCGCTGCTGCTGCCAAGCACAGGGAGGAGCAGCTGCTGTTTGCAGCCAGTGCTTGCACTTACAGTGGAACCCTCGTGAAGCAGGACCCTTGTGCGCAGGGGAGGCAGTTCCCCCTGGAGCAGAGGTGGCAGATGCATACAAGACTCTTGCCGGCCCCTCTCTGCTGCTGCCAAAGCCACCGCTGCTGTGATGGCAGCATGAGGTGCAGCACAGGTGGAGGCAGTGAGGGGAGGAGGTAAGGGAGAGAGTAGCTGCTGGGCTGGGGCAGCAGGGGAGGCAGCCAGCTGACTTACGTGGCAGCGAACACCTAAAGACACGCGTCCTCATTTTCAGCCAAAGAATGTTGGAGGGTATGTTCTTTTGCAAACTCCCAAATTTCCCTTTCTAAGAGATGCACAATTTGGCGGATGCAATTCCCGCATCATCTACATAAACGCCTGGGGCTGTTTTTACATCTTTATGCATTAGCTCGACATGAATATACAAGAAGTATTTCAACTCTAATTCTGTTTGAAAATGCTAGAATAGTGTCTGTATACATTCTCCAGGAAAAGTAGGTCCCTTGAGTTCTGAAGCATGTGCGTGTGTGTGTGTGCATGTATTTACATATTTCCATGTAAATCTGGGTTTAGAATCTAATGTTCCCTTTTAAATAGGCATTAAAGCGTCAAGCACTTCCCTTAAACACTTGCTATAGATCAGCAGATTAGTCTGCATGTACTGGGAAAAGACACAGATCTGGCATAGGTGAGTGTGTTGTGGGGCAGGTCAGAGGTCTTTCATTGTTTATTTTATATATTTTTACATTAATACTCCAGCTTTCCTCTAAGGAGCTCCAGGTGGTGTACAATGTTCTCTCTTCCTCCCCAGATTTATCCTCACAATAACCCTGTGAAGTAGGCTAAGGTGAGATTGAGTGACTAGCTTGAGGTTACCCAGTAAGTTTCGTGGCTGAGTTGGGATTTGAACTCTTGTCTCCCAGGTCTTACTTAGTGTTATGTACAGAGTTGAATAGGATCCAAAAGGCAGCAGTCTGATTGGTCCTAGAACAATAGGATTCAGAATGCAGCAGTCTGATTGGAAGTGAATCCGCAACCTGAATGGCCTACAGGATTAGCCAATCATATGGGGCCCATTGTGTAAATAATGTATATAAAGCAGACATTCTGGGGGAACTTTCATTCCTCCTCACCACCATGAGCTGAATAAAGAGAATGAAATCCACTCTCGAATTTCACTTAGTCCAACACTCTAACCACTGTACCACACTCTAACCCTCCAGAGGATGTGAAGTGCCATTACTTTACTCCTGGGCTTGGGGAAGGATTTCACAAACTTTTTCCAACTTGCTGCCCTCCAGCTTATTTGGACTCCAACTCCTATCAGCTGCTGGCCAGGGTTGATGGGAGTTGTAGTCCAAGGCAGCAAGAGGGCATCAGGATAGAGAAGGCTCGCTCACACTCTGGGTGCTTAAGACTTGTATAATTGCTGTTTCCTGGCCATGAACTGATATATTTTGCTGTTGCCATGTGGAACAGTCAGAGCTAAGATGTAAAGGGAATCTTGAAGTCAATAGCAGAGGGCCAGGCAGCCTAAATGGAAATATGTTAAGGCAGGGACAGGGAGCTTCAGGCACAGGGCCCAAATGTGGCCTTCCAGGTCTCCCTGTATGGCCCTCTCCCTAGGCTACGCACCCTCTCCCTAGGCTTGCTTTGCACCTTCCTTAAGTGCATTTACCAGGCTGGAATGTGTCCTTGAGCTCTGATAATGCCTCGTTTGTCTGGATGGAGATGGGTGTGTCAGTATCTGTATAAAGTAGCCTATGGTACAAAGAGTGAACTTCACAGGTACACACACACACACACACACACACACACATCTGTACACTCCAATTCTGCTCCTTGAGGTTCAGAAGCTACCAGCATGAATTTGACCAAACTGTGGGAGGCAGTAGAAGACAGGAGTGCCTGGTGTGCTCTGGTCCATGGGGTCACGAAGAGGCGGACATGACTAAACGACTAAACAACAACAGTTGTGGTCTTGCAAAGTTCTTCAGTCCGACAACTCAAGTCCTGAAAACTCTCCTTGAATTGTCACAGAGAGCTGGAGGGAGGTTTACATGCCACCAACCAGATCTAAGGCAAAGACAGAAGTCACAGCAGGAGAAATTACTGCCATGCATTTTTTAAATAAATAAAAAAAAATGATCAATTGTTCCTGGATGAAACACATCAAACACACACACACACACACACACACACACACACACACACACTGGAAGGTAGCCTTCCGTGCTTGACACACTGACAGTTTCCCTCCCTGCTCTTCTGGTTGTGAAACATTATTATCTGCCAGTAAAAGTTAAACCTCTCAATTGAAATGGGCTCCTTCCCTGCTGGGTAGCAGAAGGCAACTCCTGCCCTTCCTGATTAGCACTATGTAGCCCCCCAGGTTTGGTTTAAAAACAAACCCCCAACAACTACTCCCTCCAAAAGGGACAAACTAATAAAGATCTAATCTAATTACGGCTCTCAACAGCATGGGGAGCTTTCTTTGTGTTTGTGTGTGTTGTTGTAACAGTACTCTTTAAGTATTGCCCCTTATCCCACTCTCTCTTTCCTTTCTTCCTGCTGCTTCGTCCAGGACTGGCTAGAGTCAAAAAGCAGGCTGTTAGGTTGTGTGAGGATTTAAGAACCAGGCAAAACAGTCACTTCACCCTGGTCCACCCCCTTTAGAATTTTGAAGGCTCTCTGCCAAATAAGAAAAATGGGGGCCTGTAAGAAACAGAAGTTCTTCTTCTGCTGTTGTTGTCGTTAGCCTCCAGTTCTCTCCAGTAATGCAGAGCAGGGTCCTAGGGAGAGAAATGTTGTCAATCCTACCCACCATTGCACTCACCTTGGAAGAGCATTTGGAGATGCAGGGAGGGTGTGTTCTGACTCTGTGTGGTTCTGGATATGCGCTACCCCCAGAATGTAAACCTTGCATAGGTTGAGAGTTGATTGGATTCCTAAATGCTTAGCTTTGTTTTTTTTTTTTAATTTATTAAGATTTTAAATACAAATGCAAAAATAATAAACAATGTAACATGTATCATAACATAGTTTCATAGCCTCTTTGGACTCCCTCACGTCTCCCGTTCCCACTTACATCATTATAAATTTTTACCAGCAATTTATCATCTTGTTTGCGTTCTTATGTCCCGCTCATTTAAATATAATCTAATAATTCTCCAAAAAATTTATATTTTCCTCAATCTCACTTGTCATCCTAATTCCATCTAATTTAGTGGCGCTCAATTATTTACGATCTGGCATCCTTCTTAACATTCAACCAAATTACAGTATTTTTGTAAATAAATCTTGAATTTCTTCCAGTCTTCTTCAACCTTCTCCTCTCCCAGGTCTCGGATTCTGCCGGTCATCTCAGCCAGTTCCATATAGTCTATCAGTTGCATCTGCCATTCTTCCAGGGTGGGTAAATCTTGAGTTTTCCAATGCTTGGCGATGAGTATCCTTGCTGCCGTTGTTGCATACAGGAAAAAAGTTCTGTCCTTCTTTATCACCCTCTGGTCGATAATACCCAGGAGGAAGGCCTCTGGTTTCTTAGGGAAGGTATACTTAAATACCTTTTTCAACTCATTATATATCATTTCCCAGAAAGCCTTCACTCTAGGGCACGTCCACCAGAGGTGAAAGAATGTTCCTTCATTTCCTTTACATTTCCAGCATTTGTTGTCAGACAAATGGTATATTTTAGCAAGTTTAACTGGGGTCATGTACCATCTATATATCATTTTCATTACATTTTCCTTCAAAGCATTACATGCAGTGAAGTTCAACCCAGTGGTCCACAACCTTTCCCAGTCCTCAAACATGATATTATACCCAATATCCTGTGCCCACTTTATCATAGCCGATTTAACCATTTCATCTTGTGTATTCCATTTTAACAGCAAGTTATACATTCTTGAAAGTACCTTAGTCTTAGGTTCTAACAGTTCTGGTTCCAATTTCGATTTCTCCACCTGGAACCCTAACTTTCTATCATTTTTAATCTGAGCGTAGTGTAACCAGTCTCGCACTTTATCCTTCATTTTCTCCAAACTCTGCAGTTTCCAATTGTCTCCATCTTTTTCTAGTATTTCCCAATATTTTGGCCATTTGGCCTCCATATTGGGTCTTTTTCGGGCCTTAGCTTCCAGAGGTGAAAGCCACCTTGGAGTTTTGTTTTCCAATAAGTCTTTATATTTTGTCCAGACATTAAACACTGCTTTTCTGACAATATGGTTCTTAAAGGCCTTATTGATCTTAACCTTGTCATACCATAAGTATGCATGCCAACCAAAAGCATTGTTAAAGCCTTCCAGATCCAGTACATCAGTGTCTTCGAGAAGTAGCCAATCTTTTAGCCAGCAGAAAGCTGCGGCCTCATAGTACAACTTTAGGTCTGGCAGGGCAAAGCCCCCTCTTTCTTTCGCATCAGTTAATATCTTAAATTTAATTCTGGGCTTTTTGCCCTGCCAGACAAATTTAGAAATGTCTCTCTGCCACTTCCGGAAGCACTCCGTCTTGTCCACAATCTGTAGTGTTTGAAACAGAAACAACATTTTTGGCAATACATTCATCTTGATAGCAGCAATTCGGCCTAACAAAGAAAGTTTCAATTTTGTCCAACTGTCTAAGTCTCTCTTAATTTCTGACCAACATTTTTCATAGTTGTCCTTAAATAGACTCAGATTTTTTGCTGTTATGTTTACCCCTAGGTACTTTACTTTTTTAACCACATTTAATTCTGTCTCTCTCTGAAACCGTCCTGACTCTGTATCTGTCAAATTTTTTTCCAATACCTTGGTTTTCTGTTTATTTAATTTAAATCCCGCCACCCGACCAAAGTCATGAATCAATTGTAATACTCTTTTCGTACTAGATTCTGGCTCCTGCAGGGTCAAAACTAGGTCATCTGCAAAAGCTTTAAGTTTATATTGTTTTGCTCCGACCTGAATTCCTTCCACCAACCGGTCCCCTCTAATCATATTCAAGAGCACCTCCAGAAGCGAAATAAATAGCAGAGGGGAAATAGGGCAGCCTTGTCTTGTTCCTTTTTCGATTTTAAACTCTTCTGTAACCACATTGTTGACTATCAATTTAGCCTTTTGTTCTGAATATATTGCATCAATCCCATTCTCAAAGCCCCGTCCCACTCCCATTTCTTTTAAATTTCCCTTCATAAATTTCCAGGAGATATTATCAAAGGCCTTCTCCGCATCTATAAAAATTAACACTGCTTTTGTATTTATATCTGTTTGCAAAAGTTCCAAAATGTCAATAATGTTCCTTGTATTAGCAAACAAGTGTCTACCTGGGAGAAAGCCTGCCTGGTCCTTGTGGATTACTTCATTTAAAACTTTTTAAAGTCTACTTGCCAAAATGTCTGCAAATATTTTGTAATCCACATTTAAGAGAGAGATGGGACGATAGTTCTTAAGTTGTGTCTTTTCAGCTTCCGATTTTGGTATCAATGTGATAAAGGCTTCCTTCCACGATTCCGGCGCCCTCTTCCCCTCCATAATTTCATTGCTAACCTCCATCAGTGGTTGTATCAAATAGTCTTTTAATGTCTTATAATACTTGGAGGTCAGCCCATCTGGCCCTGGAGATTTGCCCAATTGCATGTTCTGAATGGCTTGTTCAATCTCTTGTCGTGTTATTTTGCAATTCAGGATTGATCTATTTTCTTGTGACAATTTTGGTAGTCCATTTTTTTCCAGAAATTGTTTAATCTCAACCTCGTCTTGCGGCCCTTGAGTGTATAATTTTTTGAAATATCTCTGGAAGCACTTTCTAATATCCACAGGGTTCTGAATGTTTCTTCCTTCAATCTCTAAATTTGTAACTGTATTTAGTTTTTGTCTCCTCTTCAACTGCCATGCTAGCAGTTTTCCACATTTATTCGCCGATTCAAAAGTTTTTTGTTTCATTAATTTAATCTTCCACTCTATTTCCTGGTTTATCAATTTAGAGTATTGTGCTTGATGAAGTTTAATTTCTCTCAGAGTCGGCTGTGACTTCGGATTTGATCTTAACTTCTTCTCTAGTTCTTTAATTTTCTCCAAGATTTTGTCTTTCCTCTCATTTTGCGTCCTTTTCTTTACAGCATTCTGTTGTATCAAGAACCCCCTCATCACAGCCTTGCTTGCGTCCCAGATGATTCTTTTTTCCACCGTAGTGTTCAAATTTATCTCAAAATAGTCTTTCAAAACTTTTTGGGCCTTCTTAGTGATCTCCTGATCTCTAAACAAATTGTCATTCATCTTCCATCTAAAGGAGCCGGTTGGTAGTAGTGTCATATCCATCTTTACTGCATTATGGTCGGAGCAGGTCTTTGGGCAGATTTCCACCTTTCTGGCCTTAGGTGCCAGACCTCTAGATATCCATATTTGGTCGATTCTTGTCCAGGTCAGTTGGGCTTCAGAGAAAAATGTTCCCTCTCTTCCCAAGGGGTTCTTTGTCCTCCAGATGTCAATCAGATCCATATTGTCTGTCATTTCAAAAAAAGTCTTTGGTAGTCTGCCGTCTTTTGTGACATTTTGGCTTTGTGACTTATCCATGTTAGTTGATACGACCCCGTTCATATCTCCCATCATGATGATGTTGTTGTAGTCCAGATAATCCAGCATGGTCTCGTGCAACTTCTTGTAAAATTCCGATTTCCCCTCATTTGGTGCATAGATTCCTAATATCAAAAGCTTCTCTCCTTGATGTTGTATCTCAATTGCCAAAATTCTTCCATGTTCGTCTTTAAATAAGAATTTAGGTGACAGGCTCTCTTTTGCATATATCACCACACCTCTCTTCTTTACTCTGTCCGAAGATATAAATTCCTGGCCAAGTCTTTTGTTTATTAACACTTTTCTGTGGAGCCTGGTCACATGTGTTTCTTGCAGGCAGATAATGTCCAATTGTTCTTTTTTTAATATGTGAAATATTTTCCTCCTTTTTTCCGGGATGTTGCAGCCATTTATATTCCAGCTCAAGAGTTGCAGAGACATCCTGAATAAATCTGTTTATTTTCCTGGGGGTGGTATCTTATTCGCTGGGTCTTCAGGTTCCAAGGGTGCAGGTACCGCCGGTGCTCCAGGCCCAGAGGGTGATTCAATTCCTTTTTGAAGGTCCTCTCCGTATGCAGTCAGAAATTTGTCTCTATCTTCCAATGTTCTAATTTTAACCTTCTTCCCTATGAATGCTTAGCTTTGAGCAGACAGAACAACAACTCCTTAGTGTTCTTCCTGAACACCTTCTCCAGAGTGACCCTAGCAGCCAATCCTCCATGGCTGACTCACCTCCCTTCGCTCTGATTGGTTCCAATCAGCACAAAGGGTGAGAAGACTTCTCATTGGCTCACTGGAGGTGAACAAAAGAATATAAGGACATAGTAAGAGCCCAGCTCAATCAGGCCAGTGGTCCATCTTGTGGTCCATCACAGGCGGCAGTCAGATGTGTATGAGAAGCCCACAAGCAAGACCTGGGCACAGCAGCAGCACTCTCCCCACTTGAGGTTCCCAGCAACTGAAATTCAGAGACATACTGCCTCCACCCATGGAGGAACAGCGTAGCCATGAATCTAATAGATGGTCAGTGGTTACTAGCCAAAATGGCTGCACTCTGCCACCACAGTTGGAGGCAGTAAAATGGGTGTAGCCAGGAGTTTTGTTGGAGGGGGGGGTCTTTTGTTAGGGGGCCAGTACCTCAGTTTGCTATGTATTTTTATTGATGGGGGGCAGCTGCCCCTTCCTGCCCCCAATTAGCTATGCCCATGGGCAGTAATGCTTCTGAGTAACAGTTATTTGAAGCTACAGGGGGGGAGAGTTACTCTTGTGCTCAGATCCTGTTTGCAGGCTTCCCGCAGGCATTTGGTTGGCCACTGTGAGAATAGGATGCTGTACTAGATGGGCCATCGGCCTGATCCAGCAGGCTCTAATTATGTTATTAATGGTTGAACTGTGGAACTCACTCCTAAAAGGTATAGTGATGGATGGCTCAGATGGCTTTAAAAGAGGATTAGGAAGACCATAGCTTGCCATACAAAAGTAAGTATCACATTCATTCCTTTGCCCACTTTTGCCTCTGGCTGGCCCCACCTACCACTGACATGTGGCCCCCAGATGATTGGAGAGAATGCAGCTCTCGGGCTGAAAAAGCTCCACCCCCTATTTCATGTTTTCCCCCATAACCAGGAAAGCTCCTTTTCCAATTGGGACAAGTGACTGTCTTGTTTCACACTGTGACAACCCTTCTACCTTCCACCTCCAAGTTTTGTATATTTACTGGCATATACGAGGGAGACAGATGCTGCCGTCTTAAGAGAGTTTTCGGCAGCCCTTCCAACAGATCTTGCTCTTTTCCTTTCCATCTGCAACCAGGTCACCCTATAGCCCGAGGGACCCAACATCTGATGTCCACAGTTGGTATGGAAAACAGCTGCTACTCACCCTGAGTTGTGGAGAGAAAGAGTCTGTTGTTCCAGCTGACAGTCCACGCAAGACAGGTCATGGTTGGGAGCAAGGCCATCCAAGAAGAGACGGACTGGTTGCAAGAGAAGTGGGAAGACTTACTTAATTGGGCTGGTGAGGAGGAAGATCAGGATTTCTTGCTCAACCTCTGGGTAGCTTTCAGTAGATCAGCAAGAGTTTCTGTGCCTCTTGATATAATTTTCATTCATTTTGTATTATCTAAAATGCACAGCAAAACAAATGACAGATAATAATTCAGAGAATAGCATATACCCCAATCTATCTGCAAGCATTTCTGACTCCCTACAATCGATGGACAAAGTGGTCAGTTTCACTTCTCTACATTTTTATTTTTCCATTCTTAAATGTTCTCCATATTTCTACAGCAATTTGAGGTGTGTGTTGCTGGTTTTTTTTAAAAAAATCCTCAGGAAAAATTGTCAGAATTCTAGTGTGAATGTTTCCTATTAGACACATTTTTGTATGCAATTTTGCCTAAGGTACACATTTTATGCAAATAATTTCCCCCTAATATAATGCATTTGTTATTTTCACTAATAATGCATTCGTATGCATACTTTACATTAGGATCTGCCTATTTATACCCATGACTTGATTGGAGAACTGCACTGCAAAATCTGGAGAACTGCCACTTTTAAAGGGTAGTTGTATTCCCATTTATGAAAACACATTTTTGAAGCTGCAACTTAAGGAGTTTGATCTTTAAATGCAAAGTGAATTTATCCCCCATCCTTGGAGTAAAGGGCAATAAGTGCCCAAGTCAATCCTCCGATTCTAAAAAACGTCAACTCCACAGGGCTCCACAGAAGGTGGGTGGATTTCAGGCTGCTTTTTCCTCCCACGACCTCGAGGTGGCGAGCTAAGTATGGAAAGCAGAGTCCCTCTCTGGCCCGTTTTCAGAACAAAGGCATATTAGCCCAGCAGCTCGGGCAAATCGGCTTCTCCCTCCAAGAACGCCGAACCCTTTCCAAAACTTGCATCGGTAGGGCAGAAACTCAAACAAAACAAAAGGACATTTAGGGGATGATCTACGCAAACTTTACCTAGGATTACTATGCTTATGTATGCATGTACGTACTATGTAACTGTGAAGCTTTTTTTCATCTGCATTGTAGACACAGGAGGTCCTAGCTTCAAATCTCAACAGCTCTAGATTGGGCTGGGAATGTCCGCTGCCTGAAACCCTGGAGAGATGCTGCTGATCTGTGTGGACAGTATTTATTTCTTTATTGTATTTAATAAAATTTATATACCGCTTGATTGTAAAAAACAAAACAAAACAAAACAACCTAACAACTTCAAAGTGGTTTGAAATAACAATAAAACAGCAAACTTGTGGGGGGGGGGGAGAACCCTGTTAAAAACACATATTTAAAACACACCTAAAATCAGCGATAAGTGAAAGAACAGATCAAAACATAGGTCAACATTCTACAGATCCTGATTGATTTGCCTAAACAGAAATGTTTATAGTGAACAGTGAAGGTACCTGCTTGGTGTCAACAGGCAGGGAGTTCAAAAGTTTCCACCTATGAATCACTTATGAACATCACAAAGCTCAATATGGAACTAGACTGCTTGGTAGTTTGTGAGGTGGGGCTCCATTACATTCTGGCAAATTCAAGTTGCAGAATTCAAGTTGTGTGGGACAACAATTGCTCATTGTGGCATCGTATAACCTTCCAGCAAATATATCAGGGCAAATACTCAATAGACAATAGCCGTTGTATAACTGCCTCACAAGCTCTGTGTGTACAAAAATCAGGATGAATGCCCAAGAAACAAGTTGACTTGGTTGCTACCCTAGATGGATCAGTGGTCTGACTCTTTATAAGGCAGATTCCTATTTTCTGTAAGAGGTGTGGAGATTCGAGGTTGGAAGGTGGTTACTTGGGTCAAAGAAAAGAATGCTGTGGAAATCCTGGTGTGTTTGCTCCACAAAGGCCTTCATGTCTTGCAAAGGGAAGTTGAAAACAATTTCTCTGGAGCTGACAGAAAACAGAGAGGCATACTTTTAGGAGATGCTATAGCTTCTCTCCATCTCCATCTCTCCTCTCTACCCTCCCCCCCCCCCGTTCCCCCCTTTGCTGTCAGGGAGACAATCTGTTCCTCCTTTGCTGAGGAGGAACTTTACAATATGGTGACGAGATGTCAGGAATCATTAAACAAAACAAAGAAAGAAAGATGGAGCAGGGATGTTCAGGAGAAACATCTTTTCAGTATGAGGGGTAGAGGAGTGTTGAGCACCCAGCTGAAGAGGCTTCTTAAAGCTTGGCAGGGAGGCAAGGCCTCTGTTGTTTATTATTTTGATCCACCTTGATCTCCCTCAGATGCCTCCCATTCTTAGCATACACAGGGGATTTGCAGTGGGTAGGATTTGGATGTGGATGTGGGGAATCCCACTTTCAGCTTGCCACCCACCAGGAGATTGTGACAAGGCCTGAGACTCAGGCTGATGGAACCAGAGGGGAGGATGTGCCCAAATCTAAACCCAGGATATGTGTGCTTCAGAGTCTCTGAACCCCCAAGCAGGTCTTATTCCAGGAAAATCCAAGGTGGTGTGTTCCAGATGTTGTTTGACTACATTTCCCATCAGTCCCAGCCAACATGGGATTGGATGATGGGAGTTGTAGTCAAACAACAGCTGGAAGGCACCATGTTTATATCAAGCTGGGTCAGTTCCAAGCCTTGATACTGCCTGCCAATCACAGTGGCTGATGTTGCAAACCTGCAGTTCTTTCTGTGTCTGCAGAAGGCTCTGAGGCAACTGAGCGGGCATGATCCTGGGGAGTTTGCTGGGGTAGGTGCCTCTCAACCTCAGCTTCTTAAAATCCATAGCATGCTCTGATCTACCTTGCAAAAATATGGAAGATGGGCAGGATACATATGGAAACAGTTATAACTACTTAGTCTATCTATGCAGATCTGAACAAGAAAAGTGTACTGTAAATTTTCCTGAGTGTCGTCCATTGATCACAATCGTCACTGTTCTGAAGACTGGGTGTAAGCAGTTATGGAAGGCTGTGAGGCTCCCCCAGCACCTATCTCAATTTGGACAGTAACTTGTTTTAGGACAGGGACCGCCCCTCCCACTGTCTCAGTTTAGATTGTAAGTTCCCTTGGGGGAGTGATTAAATAGCAATCTGAATGAGCACAAGACTGTTCATGCTGATGTGTAAAGCTCAATGTACACCAGTGGCACCCTAACAAATAATAAAACAAAATAAAGTGTGCCTAACACAGCATGTAGTTTGACCCTTAGACTGTAAGTTCCTAGAAGGCAGAGATCATCCCTTGTCTGAATTTAGCCTATAAGCTCAGTTTCAGTGTAGATTCAACAGGGACAGTTGTGACCACATAGCAAATTGAACAGACATACACTTAATATTCTTAACAACAACAACAGCAATATAATGACTATTATTTGTAGTAGTTCCAGTAGTAGCGGTAGGTGTATCCCACACTTCCCCTCAAAGGAGCCCAGGGTGCCAAACAAATAAACAATAAAATAATTTAAACATGTGAAAACATCTAAAAACAATTCCAATACAGATATGCAGATGCTTTTGCGTCAAGGGCAAATGCACACCAGTGGCACTATAGTAAATAAGATAAAAGATAAACAACCACACCAGTAATACTTAATCTCACTCCTCCTCTTCCTCTGGAGATAATTCTTCCAGCTACAGTCAAACAGATGTACCTGTTTGCAACTGTCAGATGTTGGTAGGGGACCCCTCAATCCTTCATGGCCCCCCTCCTTTTAAAGATTTAAGGCTGACAAGTGTCGCTAAC
The DNA here is from genome assembly GCF_964252035.2 of Podarcis erhardii. NCBI lineage: Eukaryota > Metazoa > Chordata > Lepidosauria > Squamata > Lacertidae > Podarcis > Podarcis erhardii. The sequence continues at coordinate 39,030,736 of NC_138504.1, forward strand.
AGAGGATGGCTTCTCACTCCTTGCCTGCAAATGTTGGAATATCCCCCTCCGCCCCCCCTCCCCGTTCCTGCTTCTCCCTCATCATCTGGGCTCTGTCACATCTTCTGCCATCAAGTCACGGCACTCCAAACATGACAACATTGATGCGATGTGTCACAGCCTGTGTTCCATGGCAGCAGCTATCACAAAAAGGCCAAAGTTTGCTCCTGGACATGTTTCTGTTCGTGCCAAGAGGCCCAGGGGTGGAGGGCCATGGAAAAAGAACAAAATTTAAACTTTGCGAGTGGCAGCAATGAAGGCTGAGATACAGTTGCGCTCTCTCTCTCTCTCTCTCTCTCTGTGTGTGTGTGTGTTTTCCCAGCTGTTGACAAATAAAACCCAGAGTCTGTGATTTTCAAGAAACTTGGGGATAGAGCAAAGGTAGGCAACCTAAAGTCCGTGGAGTGGATGTGGCCCAATCGCCTTCTCAATCCGGCCTGCGGATGGTCCAGGAATCAGCGTGTTTTTACATGAGTAGAATGTGTCCTTTTATTTAAAATGCATCTCTGGGTTATTTGTGGGGCATAGGGATTCGTTCATATTTTTTTTTCAAAATATAGTCCGGCTCACCACACGGTCTGAGGGACAGTGGACTGGCCCATGGCTGAAAAAGGTTGCTGACCCCTGGGATAGAGTATTTAGCACCATAGTGAATATCTTAACTATCACAATGGTGAATAGTTTGCTCAAACAGCAGATCATGTTGTAAAGCAAAAAGGGGGGGGGGACTTCAAAAAGTGGTTCTTCAGGTCCCACTCCCTGGCCCTCAGAACTCTCTGCAGGCCACACACCCTTCTCCCGAGGCCATAATCCTCACAGCCCCTGCCTTGCACCCTCACTCCGTGGAATGCATCCTTGAACTCCGAACAACCTTCTTGTTCTTCTGTAGGGAGGATGGGGAAGGTGGTGTGTAGAAACGAGGCTACTGTGAAAAGCTAGAATTTACATAACTTGCACTGCCTGCTTTTGTCTGTGCCCTGCCCCCCACATGTGGCCCCAGAAATTTTGCCAAGGAGGCGATGAGGCTTCTCCACACCTGCACTTTAAAGCAAGCTGTGTATTTTAAAAGAGAATCATAGAATTGGAAGGGACCCCAAAGATCATCTAGTCTAGTTCCAGTTTGGAAGAAAAATGTATACGAATTCAAGAAGAAGCCTTTTGCATCAGAGAAGAGACCTGCATATTCTTATCCCAGCAGCACCCAAACTCCCCCACCCACAGACCACATGAAATTTGCTGAGCGTCTTGGTGACCCACCGAACGATTTTTCCTGCCTTTTGTAGCAGTTGTAATTCCATAGATCTCAAACTGCAATAAAAGCAATAAAAAGAAGCAATAAGAATACAATTAAAAATCAGTAAAATGTTTAATTTGATGGATGTGCCATCTTCTGACTCTGACCACAAATCCACAGGTCTACTGTGGGCCCCTGGTGGCCCACAGATCGTATTTGGGGAACCCTGGCCCATCCTGTTTTCACAATGCCTGACCAGAAACTTTAGGGAAACCCATAAAGGGAATGTGAGCCCCACAGTGTTCAGCTGCTTGAATGCTCCGGTAATCAAACACAGAGCACCACTGATACCGAACGTAATATTGCTATTGTGGCTAATATCCTTATCCTCTGTGAATTTGTCTCATTCCATTTTAAAGCTGTTCAAGTTTATTTCTATTCCACTTTTCCTTTCCTTTTGGAAAGGAGATGTACTTGGGTCTCCATATTGTTTCAGGAGCTGGTTGATAGATAAACCCATTTCTCCCCCATCTCAGGTTGACATCACGACGCAACCAAATGAAAATGCACACACATCCTGCTTCTTCCAGGCTCTTAAGTCCCCCCCCCCCAAGTAGATCCATCAACCCTCCCCCCCCCAGTGCTTCATTTAATCATAATAATGAAAGGTGTGAGCCACTATTAATTTGAAGGCATTCGCATTAGCCCTGCACTCAGCTACCAGGAAGCCATGGCCATTTTCCAAATGAATGTGCCGAGGCCATAAATTGGAAAGTAGAGATCTGACCGACAGCAGCTCTTCATGTCTGTACATCCCCCTCCTTCTGAGAGGCACTTTACACACAGACTTTCTCTCCGTACGGCAAAAGAGACTCCTTAATTAAGTGAAAGTGGCAGCAAAAGAGCAGGCCTAAGTGTGGAAAGAGGCAGCTTAAAAACATATTTGATTCATTATAAATAATAATAACTGGAAGGTGGGAGAAGGGTGGTGTCAGAACAGAAGCAGGGGAGAACAGCTTGCAAAAAATAAAACAGGAACACTGGAAGATTCCTTGCAGAAGGTCAGGCTGTTTTGTCCACCTAGGCCAGCATTCTTAGCAGCAGTAAAAAAAGAACCAAGAGTTCTGGGGCACCTTCGGGAGGAGCAAATGCAGCATGGCAGGGGCTCCCAGCCTGGCACCTATAAATCTTTCATTATTGCCCCTTGGAAAGGCCCCCCAGGTTTCTTTTGAAAAAGGAAGTCAATCTCTAGCCCTCCTAGAAAGAAAGTTATGGAACAAAATGTGCAGGTACCTTCTAAGACGTTTCTGTGAAATGAGAGTAAGTGTGATGTGGTCTATTTTTCCTGATATTGAGGAATACTGCCTCTTGCTGTTAGACTGCAACACCATCAGTGTATGTGCATCTCCACTTGGGACCAGGAGAATCCACTCTCTGAAACCCTGGAATGATACTGCTAGTCAGTGCAGACATTATGGAGCTAGATGGAGTCAGGGTTTGATTGGGTATAAGGTATATTCCTTTGTTTCTGCCCCACCCCAAACAAATCAGCAATAGAAGCACAGAATCATAGAATTGCAGAGTTGGAAGGAACCTCGGAATCTAGTCCAAACCCCTACAGTACAGGAATCTCAACTAAAGCATCCATGACAGATGGCCACCCAACCTCTGCTTAAGCACCTCCAGTGGAAGAGAATCTACCTTCTCCTGAATAATAATAATAATAATAATAATAATAATAATAATAATAATTTATTTCTACCCTGCCCATCTGGCTGGGTTTCCCCAGCCATCCTGGGCGGCTTCCAATAGAAGGTTAAAAATGAGGAAGTCTGTTCTACTGTCAAACAGCTCTTACCATCAGAAAGTTCTTCCTATTGTTTAGTCAGAATCTACTTTCTTGTTTCTTGAAGCCATTGGTTTGAGTCCTACCCTCCAGATGGCTAAGGGACCACAAAAGATGGAAGTGACTCACTTCTCTCTGGATCTCCAAGAGGCTCTGCTGATGGGAGCTGGAGTCCAGTAACATCTGGAGGGTCATAAGTTCCCCACCTCTTATATAGAGAAGTGATGATGACTCCTCATATGCAGACTGAGTATACCTTTAAGGGTTGATGGAGGGGATGAGGTGAGTGTAAGTAATCTTCAAGAATTCCTACTGGACTTTAGAGAAGCAGAATTATGGAGTTGATCCTTAATGTCCTTCTGTTTACACATTCTGGATACATCTGGAACACAAGAACACAGCTCCCTCATAGTGAGTCAGACCACTATCCATCTAGTTAAGTAATGCTAACACTGACTGGCAGCAAATCTCTAGGATTTCAGTCATGGTGTCTCTCTCAGCCCTACTTGGACTGAGCCTGGGACTTGCATGCAAAGCAGATGCTCTACCGCTCTTAAGATCCAGCTCCCAGGGGCCGAGGTCCCTTTGGTTCAACCAATAAACTATTTGAGGGGGTTGCCTCCCCAAAGTTGATGGGCATTGCCATTCAAATTATGTTTGTGTGCTGTGTCATGTGATCAATTATGTGGGCAGGGCTTACCTGCCCCCCCTAATAGTGTATCCAAGTTGGCACCCCTCCTACCATTGAATTATTGTCTTTCATCTAAAAAAAAAGTAAGACTCAATTCCCCATGATTCTGAACAGGAGATGTTGAGGATTGGACCTGAGACCTTCTGCATGCAAAGCAGATGTTCTACTGCTGAATTCCTTCATCTAAAAATAAAAGGCTCCAGTCCTCATGATTCTGATTAGGAGATGCTGGGAATTGAATTGGGGGTCTTCTTCCTGCAAAGCAGATGCTCTGCCACTGAGTTACGGCCCTTCCCCAACACCCCATCACCTCTCCCTTTAGCAACTAACCAGTGATCGTTAAGTTCTCCCCACCATGCCAGTAGCAGCATGTTCCTGCGGGCCCCACATGGCAGTGGGCACACCCTCGCTCAGTTGCAGCTGCTGGTCCGTTTATAAATCACTGCATCACTCTGCCTGCATTTTAGCATTTAACGTGCCTTCGTCTGTGATCCTTAAAAGCTGAAATTAATGACAACCTTGCCGCCGCTCATTAATAATTGCTTCATTACTGTATACGACTGCAGCCTCTTGACAATAACGGAGTTTGCTCGGGTATTTCTAATTATCTGGCATTTCAGCTTCCTAATGGAGCCCCCCCCCCAATTCCTCTCTGTGGAAGCAGCACAGGTTTGGGCCGAATGACACGGCACAGAAAGGACTCCAAACATCCTGTAGCCCTGGCATTTATTAATCATTCCAGGACGGGGGGGGGGGGGGGGACAGGCCATGAACTGCAGGGGACCAGGGGACCTCCAACTGTGTAGTCTTCTACACATCAACTTAGAAGTGGGGAAGGGAGATGAATTCAATTCACATTTGAAGGGGCACCCACCTCATTCACATTCTCCGAAGCAGTGTTGCCGAACTGAAACACAGAAATCCTTTTGCGCTTCTCTGAATTTTGCAATGTAGTTCTGCAGCCAAGTAATGTGTACAAAAATACATACACTAGAGTGAAGCCTATGCACTGAGATGCACTGAAATTTGTGGAGGGGATGTAGCTCAGAAGTAGAGCACCTGCTTTGCATGCAGAAGGAAGTCCCAAGTTCAATCCCCAGCATCACCAGGGCCTGGAGAGCTGCTGCCAGTCAGAATAGACAATACTGAGCTAGCTGCACCAATGGACTGGTTTGGGTATAGGTCAGTATACTAATACTAATAATAATAATGATGATGATGATGATGATGATGTAGTGTCCAATGTTCACTGAAAGCCTGATGAATTTTCATGAGGACTTTTTTTTTTAATGCAACAAACCAATGTGGAAATGTGGAGAGCTGTACAGGTAGCGACTCTTTAAGGCATGACTATTTGTTGCACAACTGTACACACACGTATCACACTGACCCTGGAAATGGTTGGAAGAGGGTGGGTGGAAAAGGGTGGGCAGGCCTACACATTCTCCAGCAATGCATGGGGGGGACGCACAGGAATGCGACCCCTGTGCAAAACAGCTGTTGTCTGTATTTATGATTGGAAAAAGCACCTGAACCATCTTCAAAGGCAGACCCATGTTTAACACAAGGCAATAATCCAGCCAGGTGGTAACCAGAGCACTGGATCACCATGCCCAGGTTAATTCAAGAATTCAAGACTTTTTTGTGGAAAATTGTATTTAATTTGGGCTCACCAACTCCTAAAAAATCCACAGCTTTTTACGCTATGCAGCCAAGCACTACACTGTCCCTCTGTTCAGAACACCAGCATGAATGATACACTGACTGTGAGCTGAACAGCTTGTGTGACTCTAGGCCTCATTTTCCTGGGATTCCCCATCCCCAACTCCCGAGAGGAGTTTTCAGACATTACAATGCTGACACCTCAATGGACAAACGTCTGCAAAGGGCATTTGCTGAGAATCCGCTGAGCATTGCAATCAAATTTGCCGAATCTCTCTAGGAAGTGGGAAAGACTGAGAGGTGGGGAGAAAGGAAGGAAAAAAGCAAAAACTGCCTGCAAAAGGATGGTTGGTTCCTCATCCCGTTTGGGGTGACCAGCTCAGCTGTTGTGACACAGAGCACCCCTCACCTACTCAAGAGGCTTGGCAGGTGCTTTTGCAAGGTAGCAGGGAAGGCTTTTGCTGTGCTACGTTGAAATTCCAGCTGCCCTCCTGTCTCGGGGTGGGGTGTGTAGAGAGAGATGAGGTGTGTGTGTGTGTGTGTGTGTGTGTGTATGTGTGTGTGTAGCTAGAATTACAACCTACTCAGGTAATTAGCAAAATTCGGAGCAGACAGATTTCCGCTTGCACCGCTGGAACTTGTCACAGGGGACCTGCTAATTAAGCTGGCTTTGGAACTGGTTGCAACCGCTGCCACAGCAGAACAGAAAAGCCATATGCAGCTCCTTGGGGGTGGAGGCCTTGCTACCTTGTCTTGTCTGAAAGGTGCCATTCTGGTGGTCACAGACCCCAAGTGAACTGCTACCTCTCGTTACCAGAACAGCAGCCATGGGCACCCCCCCCGATGCTCGCAACAGAAAGGTGCTTTCTGTGTCCAGAAGACCACCTGTGTTTATTGTTCCTTGACAATCACCCCCTGGGGAAAGGTGTCCATAGCACTGTATTCTTTTTCCTATGTTCACCGTGTGTACAAGGGCCGCTGCCCAGACCTGCATTAAAACAGATCCTCAAATTAGAAAATGAGAGTTAATTCCCCCTTAGGGATGTGGGGAGGCATCTGATTCAGCTGGCGTTTAAAGACAGACCTACCTAATTCACACATTCTGAAACAATTTGCAAACTGAAGCACAGTTCTCCAGCCAAGTAATGTGTACGGAAATGCACATACTTGGGCAAAGTGTGCAGATAAATGCATGTGTTAGTGAAAATAATACACAGCACTACATTGTATTAGGGAGAAATTGTTTTGCAAGAATATATATCTTAGCCAGGATTACATTCAAAAATGTGTAAATGAGGATAAATTTGCACTGAGACACATATTCATGAGGAATATGAATGAGACTGATGTGGAAATGTGCAGGAGTTAAAGATTGGAAAAACGAGAAACTGCCTGTCCTGATTCTCCAGGATTCGGAGATTCTCAGCAGGGAATACACTTCTCTCAGACGTTCACAATCTGAATATTATCTTTAAGAAGCGAGTAGCTCACGTGGTGTTTGGGACTGCAACCCCCAACATCTGTGGCCACTGGTCATGCTGGATGCGGCTGATGAAAGTTCGAGTCCAATAACATCTAGAGGGCACCATGTTGGATATTCCAGCTTTAAGTGGCTGCTCATTTCTTTTTCTGTGGTCCTCAGCTTCCCCCTTCTGTGTCCACCCTCTTGGGCAACGCAATGGGGTCTAATAGCTGACAATGTCCTTTGTGGCTCAGGTCATGCTGAAGAAGTTTCCGCAAAGCAAGCCAGGCTTGAACCCTTCAGTCTGCCCCAGGGACAAACCCTCTTTTGTAGAAGGTGTTAGGTGTGGTGCACCAGGAAAGGCTTTGCTCCCCACAACAAAAAGTCTTGAAATGATTCACACGAAGCATAAAATGCAGGAAGAAAAATACACAAATGCATTAAAAACACAGCCAGAATATAATATCCAATTGTTCGTGCTGCCCAAAAAGTCTGATGCTCTAATGATAACAATGTTGGAGCCAGCTGGGCCTTACTGAGGAGAGGAGAGGTGCTGCAGAATAGTCCTCTCATTGCCAGACTAAGGACCACCCTCAGAGGTGTGCAGGGGGCTGGACTAGATGACCCTTGGGGTCCCTTCCAATTCTACAGTTCTATGATTTTATAAAACTATGTATGGAAGAACCAGATTGAAATACCCCTGAACAAATGAGAAAATAATATCTGGGATATAGCAATGTCTGAGTGTCTCACCAGACACAGGAGAGCAATTAAAGGCATAGCGAATAGAGACACCTTCCAAGGAACAGGGACTCCTTTCTTTAACTACGTTAATGACCAAAATCAAGTCCTTATTATACCACCTGCTCCATCTTCACAGTGGAGAGGTTAGACTGAATGTGTGAATTTATGTCTGAAGTCAATGGGCAGAACAAACACTATTAGATGTACTGCTGGATGTTCAATGGTTATTGTTACTGTATCTGCTTAAAAAGCAAAAAAAAATTGTTTTAAAAACTCACTATGTATGGCATAGAGAAAACAGATAGAGAGACCTTTCTCCCCACCCTCTGCCATGATACTGTTGGGGAAATCTTCTTCTTTGGCGATCACTTGTAGCTGAGTAAGATTGTCTTCCATAAACACGGTCTTAACAGTGAGTCCGTAAGTGACTGTGGAGGCCAGTTTTGGATCTGCACGTCCTTCCACAGTGGGGACATTGGTTTCCGGGCGAGAGTTGATCACGGTGTGGATTTTCCAAGCATGCCTTCCTCTTAGCACATTTCTCCCTTGCGTTCTGAGTTCAAGTGTCTTCAAAGCCCATGACACCTTTGGTAAAGGCTGCTCTCCAGCTGGAGCGCTCGCAGGCCAGTGTTTCCCAGTTGTCAAGTGTTTATACTACATTTTTTTCAGATTTACCTTGAGACAGTCTTTAAACCTCTTTTGTTGACCACCAGCATCACACTTTCCATTTTTAAGTGTGGAGTAGAGTAGTTGCTTTGGGGTTCCAGCTGCCTGGAACAGCCAACTGAAGCCAGACACCAACTGTCAGCAAAACAGGACATTTATTTAGGCATTGCAAGACTGGTGTGACACAGCCTAAACCAGCAAGTAGTTGGGGGGCAGCACACTAAATATGAAAAAGAGCATAAGCATTCCTATGCAAAGGGAAGCAAAGGGCAGTTGTGTCCATATTTGGCAATACTTCCTTCTACTAGCTTCCATTGGGGTAAGGCATACCAACTTCTTATATTTCCCTCCTCCGTTTGTTCTTAACAGTTATAGCAGCTGGTCCTGCTCACATGTCCTTCTGTCCTTATCTCAAGGTTCTCTTGCAAACAAAACCTTCACATTTCAACCTTCGCTTCCTCAGCCCTTCTCATACACATTTCAATTTGATTTAATTCGTTAATTCCTTTATAATTTTATTCTTCTTCCACAGTGTCAACAAAACTATCAGGACAAGTAAAAGGAAAGGTTTGTTCATATCTGCATGAACTACTATATATTTTGGAAAGCTTCGTTCACTATGCATTCGGACACCTCTTAAAATATCGTAACCCAATTCAGCATAACGGTTCCTGAGATCTAAGAGTAATATTTCATCTATGTTTGGCTACAGTCAGAGGGTTTTTTGAATCAAGATGGCAGACTGAACCTTTGAAAGCTGCAGTGATTTTAACCACTGACTAAAAAACAGCACTGAGTTTTTCTTCTTACTTAGAATTCCCAACTAATGCCAGATATGAGGCTCCTACTTCACTTATACTTCTGCTGCCCCAATATGTGGTCAAATAGCTTAAAGGGGGAATTAGATTAATCTAGGGTTGCCATAGGTCCTGATTTTCCCAGACATTTTCCCGATTTCTGCCCAGACACTGCAGCTGACTGCAGTATTCTGGCTATGTTTGGGAAAATCTGGTTTGCTGAGCTGATGGGTTATGAAACATGATAGCTAAAGAGAACCTCCATGTGCAAAGGCAACCTACCTCTGAGTTCTATATGCTGAGGACGAACAATTGAAGAAAGGCTGCTTTGCTCATGTCCTGCTTGTCAGCTTCCCAGAAGTATCTGGTTGGCCACCATGGAAAACAGAATGTTAGACTGAGTCTCTCTTGGATCTGATCAAGTGCAGCTCTTTTTAAGACCTTATGAAAAAGGAGTTAGGCACACACCCATGGAGTGAACTTACCAACAGCTGTTAGCCATGACAGTTAATGGAGTTTCTAGGTTCAGGTCAGGACCCAGGGTATCTCAGAATGCCAGTTGCTGAGGAATAACAGTAGGAAAGAGCTATTGCCTTCTCAGCCTTACCTGTGGGCTTTCTATAGTCATTTGGAGAAGGGGGTGCTGGACTTGATAGGGCTTTTGTCCTGATCCTAAAGGGCTCTAACTTTGGTTAGACATACATCTATTTTGACAAAATGGCAAGAGACCAGTGCAATTCAATATTGGCAGCTAAATAAAGCAACAATGGGCAAGCCAGGGGTGGAATAATCCTTAATTCCTTGCCAAGCTGCTTGGAGAACTGCTGGCAGTAGCCAGAGGTGGAATCAGCCACACCTTCCCCAGATGTGATCACTCATGCTGGTTGTTCCTAAACACCTTTCTGGAGGAGACATTAACTTTGTTGGGGTGATGCTCTTGGGCCCCTCTCCCCTCAGCACACCTGAAAGAGGCCCTCCTCATTTGCTGTTAAAAAAAATCTATTGTGACTTGTCAGAAAAAGTGAATAAACGAGGGCATTATTTTTTCATTCTGGAGCTGAGCGTCTGTTTGCCTAATCAAGAGAGAGAGCCAGGAGAGTCAACCACGGTTGACGCACACATTTTATTTAACTTTTCCTCTGTCAGAAGGAGTTTAAATGTGTAATGAACAGGCCATGGCGATTTGAAATATAATCCCATTACTCTGATGAGATTACCAAGGCTGGGAGAGTTCACAAATCATGCTTAGGGCTTTTTATAGCCAACATCACCCTGTTGAGATTTTTACATTTAAAGCAAGAGGTGTGCAGCAAGAATAAAACGTGACAAGGAGACCTGCTTTAACCATTCACGCGCCCGATCTGCAGGCAACTGATTCTCTGCCCATCTCCAAAGGAGGAGCCAGTCTGGGAAGAGCAGTCTCTGTGCTAATTCTAAAGGGTGGCTTATATATGCATCAGACTGAGATGGTAGAGCCCTGAGGTAGCTGAAGGGATTATACCACTTTGTCCTTCCAGCTGGGGCTTTTTTGGATTTCCCCCCAGACACTGCTCACATCTTCAGATCTGTCTATGGCTATATGGTCTAGGAAGTTGGAAAAGAAAGCAATCATTCTGTTCCTCTTTTAATGCTAGATCGAAGTCTAGCCGTCACCTTTCAACTCTTGACATTGTAGTGCATTTGGCTGAGAGGCAAGTCTCCTGCTTGAAATCTTTATCTTCCCCTGGCACGTGATAACATGTGGGTGTGCCATACATTTTTGGATGCTGCCTCAGTCCACAGCGACCATTGGCAAGTCCCAGTGTTCCTGGCCCCGAATGCATTGTTGAACTGAATGTGCTCCAGTGGAGATTCCCAGAATCTTCTGCAGTGAGCCAACGAGGAGGGGGCAAAGGTTCCACAGCAGAGGCATTAAGGATTCTTAGCAAACAAAGCCGATGTATATGTGTGTGCAGAAGGGATCTCTAATGGCAGGAAGTTTTGAGCGCCACTGCTTTATAGCCTCCCTCCAGAGAGTCCCTCCTCCTCCTCTTTTGGTGCATCGTAAAAACCTTTTGCCTGGCTCCCAGTTGCGGCAGAGGCCATGAAGAAGGCCATTTGGCACTCGAGCTGATGATTTAAGCAGCATTAATTTCAGCCGAAGCTCTCTCCTGAAATGTAGCAACAACTCTGGGAGGCAGATTCCTCTGGAAATTCATGGTTCCATTACAGACATGTCTCTGTGAATAACTGCCCCCATTAATCTTGGCTGGGCTGCACCCAAGCATCGCCTTAATGAGGTTCCTTCCTTCTGGTTTCTCCCAGAGGGTGGGCTCGAGAGCCTGGGCATCTCACTCCTTGGGGAGAAAGTGCTCTGAACTCTCTCCAGGCCTCCCAAGAAGGTGCATGGCAGGGAAAGGAGTTCCTGCCATACAATATACCAGGAAGTGGGTGGCCCAAAGGCCAAATCCAGTTCACAACCAAGAAACAGCCTGCCTTGTAATTTGGTGCCTCTGGAAAGAAATAAATGGCTTCCCAGGGATTAGATGAGTTCCCACTGCAGTGAAGTTACCACCTCTATAGGGCTGTCCTGGGTTATGCCATGACAGCTCAGTTGGTTGTCTACCAGCCTTTAAAGCAGCAGGTTAGTTAAAGGTAGTCAAAAATCCCATGAGAAGTCACCACAGTGCCAATTTATTCACCATGAAGCAGAACTTTGGTGCCTGCACATGCAGCTTGGAATTCTCCCTCTAAACCTGAACTGTCAATCTGCTGAGCATACCACAAATAAATGGGAAAGTCTCAGAAGCCAGAAGGGGGATGAGTTGGATTTCTAGCAATCGGGAAATGGGATTGCAGTGTCATACTTGCCATTCCTAGCAAAGCTGGTTAGGTGTGAGTTGGGAGATCCACAAGCGAAACCATATCTTATTATTTGGCTTGAGTCATGAACTTAGTAGGTCACAAATAGCCTCTCAGCCTCAGCTCCTTCACTGCAATGTTTTCATGTTAATAAACCAGAACTACCTTATAGGGCTGTTGCATGGAGGATCAATGAAAACCTGTAGGATGACACGCGTGGAATGGAAAGATTGGCTGCTTCTTGAAAACACTGATGTGTTAGATTTGGAAGGATTTAACAATGCTTTTGGATGGCATGCATATCTGTGGTATGACAAGGTTAAGATTCACAAGAATTTCAAGAACCATATTGTAAGGAAAGCAGTGTTTAATGTCTGGACAAAATATAAAGACTTATTAGAAAATAAGACCCCAAGGTGGTTATCACCTATGGAAGCTAAAGCTGTGAAAAGACCCAATATGGAGGTCAAATGGCCGAAATACTGGGAAATATTAGAAAGAGATGGAGACAATTGAAGATTGCAGAGTTTGGAGAAACTAAAAGACAAAGTGCGAGATTGGTTACATTACGCTCAGATTAAAGAGGTTTTTAAATTGGATAAAAAGTTAGGATTCCAGGTGGAAAAATCGAAACTGGAAACAGAACTGTTAGAACCTAAGACTAAGGTACTTTCAAGAATGTATAACTTGTTGCTGAGGTGGAATACACAGGATGAAACGGTTAAATCAGCTATGATAAAGTGGGCACAGGACATTGGGTATAATATTATGTTTGTTGACTGGGAAAAGTTATGGACCACCGGTACGAAGTTTACGGCATGTAATGCCTTGAAAGAAAACATTATGAAAATGATATATAGGTGGTAAATGACCCCAGTCAAGCTAGCAAAAATATATCACCTCTCAGATAATAAGTGTTGGAAATGTAAGGAAACTGAAGGAACGTTCTTTCACCTCTGGTGGACTTGCCCCAGGGTTAAGGCCTTCTGGGAAATGATATATAACGAGCTGAAAAAGGTATTTAAGTATACCTTCCCTAAGAAACCAGAGGCCTTCCTTTTGGGCATTGTTGGCCAGAGGGTGTTAAAGAATGATTGAACATTTTTTATGTATGCGACAACAGCAGCAAGGATACTTGTCGCTAAATATTGGAAAACTCAAGATTTGCCCACGCTGGAAGAATGGCAGATGCAACTGATGGACTACATGGAGCTAGCAGAAATGACTGGCAGAATCCGAGACCTGGGAGAGGAAGTAGTGGAAGAGGACTGGAAGAAATTCAAGGACTACCTACAAAAACACTGTAAATTATATGAGTGCTAAGAAGGATGAGGGATTTGAAAATAACAGGGCACCATAAAATTTGGTGAAAAGATTATGAGAATGAGTGAATTTTATGAGAAAAAAAAAATTTGAATAAATATTATGGTAAGATTAGATATTTAAGACCTAGATAAAAATATTCAAAGTTAGGGGCAAAATATTGGAAAAGTGTACAAAGAGAATGGAAAGAAGGTGATAAATTGCTGGTTAAAGTGTTATAAATTTGGAAAGTAGGAGCGAGAGACGTGAGGAAGTACAAAAATGAAGAAAAGTTGGTTATTATATGATGCTAAATTTTATGTTGTTTGTTTTTTGCTATGCTGTTTTCTTTTTCTCTATTGTAACAAAAAAATTCTTAATAATTTTTTTTTTTAAAAAAAGGATGACAGGCGTGGAATGAGGTGGTAGAATGGGCCAAACCACTTCAGATTGTAGGTGGAGAGATTTCTCTTTTTAATACTTTCCCCCACCCCACAAAACTGCCTGTAAAATGGCATTTGGGCACCTGAAACAAACAGGTTCTATCACCACCTTTTGCTGAGCTAGCTTTCTATCTGCAGGGATATATATATATATAGACACACACACACACACACACACACGCATAGCTGAGCATTGAAAATGACATTTCTGGGCATTTTGAGTGGTTGTCTACTTCAGCACTCTCATCAGCTCATTCTGTTGCAGGTGAGATCCAGAAAGGACAACACGCTTCCACTTGAGACAGTCTATCCACCTGAAAGATGAAGGGGTGCAGTGGAAGTGATCTGAAGTGCTATAAAAAAGCTCAATACTCTCCCTATCTCTTGAAGGACAAAGAGTTTAATTCAGTGCATAATTTAACTATGGAACTCGCTCCCACAGGAGGCAGTGATGGCCGACAACCTAGATGACTTTTTAAAAAAGTTACACAAATTAACAGAGGAGTGGGCTTGTAATGCCTATTAACTTTGATGGCTGTGTTCTGCCTCTATGTCCCAAGGCAGCAATGCATCTAAGAAGTTGCTGTAAACCACAGAAGAGGAGACAGGTTGCTGCCTCCCCACTGGAACATCTGGTTGGGCACTGTGAGAATGTGATGCTGGACTAGATGGGCCACTCTTCTTGTCCAGCAAACTCTTCTTATGTTCTTACATTCTTCTCTGAATCTGGCCCATCAGAGATATGTGCTTTATCCTACACCCCTCCCTCCCTGCTGACCACATCCCTGGCCCTGCTCTAAGGACGAATTGACCGACCTATTTTGGCTCTCTCCGTTTTTCATTTTTCCAATCTTAAATCCAGTTAGTTCTCCACATTTCTGCAAGAGATTTGCAATTTTCTTATTAAAATCTGGATGGACATTCGTCCACATTTTAGTGCAAATTTCTGCCAATAGTTTCTGTATGCAGCTTTGTCTAATATACACATTTTTTGTAAGTAGTTTCACTTAATACAATGCATTTCTGTATACTATTTTCCCCTATTTTTAACACACACCTTCCTCTCATACATGCATTTCTGTACACACTGGTTGGTTGGAGAGCTGCCTCTGATTTTCAAAGGATAGTAGTGTTTTAGGTTCATGTATTGGTTTGAGAAATGCCAATTAGGAAGGTTTTTACAAAATAAATAAAAATGCATGCAACAACTGAATTTCTCCTCTGTTGTCACGAAAAGTCCAGAGCAATGGATGATTTGAGATATGTATGTGTGTATGTTTCAGAGTAAAGAAGACTCACAGCAGAAGACAATGAATTTGGGATAACAAGACCAGCCGACTTTTCCATCTTTGACCACACCACTGAAAGAACCAATCACTAAAATTAAGACATTGAAAAAGAGTACAATTTGTTTATTAGTAACAAAAATGGATACATTTGTCCTGTTTGTTGGTTTTTAGGAAATTTGATCATGTCAGCAGCGATACGTTTGTCTTTGTGGGTTTGTCTGTGAGCTGTGCGCTCCTGTGTTTGTGTGTAGGCTACAAACAAGGGCCATTCGGTTTTCACCTCTGGACTTTATTTTTTTGCGATCCTATGGCACTTTCCTTGCAACTGTACCTTGGAGATTTCTACAAAAACAAACAGACAAACAGACAAACAGACAAACAAACAAACAAACAAACAAACAAACAAACAGGAAGTCAAGCCTATAGAGGCCTCTATTGGCCCCAGCGGGAGACATTGAAAGCCCAACTATGTCCTCTTTGGGGCTGATATGGCTCTTTTTTCTTTTCCTATGAAAGGGCAAAGCCCATTGCCAAAAGCGGCTGTGTAAAATATGTCATGTCGACCTGTAAAATAATACCTGTAAAATAATTCCTATGCTGGCTGGCCACTAGCCACCAGAATTCATGAGTCCCTCTTGTCCCAGAGGGAGCGTTTCCTACTTATTCCCAAGCAGGGCAGCTGGACTCCAGACAAGTCTAGACTTCACTGCTGCCCTGATTTCTTTTCCTTTTGGAAGCTGAAGCTGGTCCTTCGACTCAGTTTTCTTTGCTTTTGAGCCAAGTAATCTGCTCGTGTTGTACTGGCACGGGATTCCAGGATATAGTTCACCTATTGGAAAAAAAACACAGAGGAAGAGCTGTTTACTTTTAAGGCAGCAGCATGAGAAAGTCCTGCTCCTAAGCAGGCTTACTTGGAAAACAAGCCCCATTGATTTCAAACAGGGCTTGGTTCACAGTAGGCAGGATTATCCTAGAAGGGATTTTTTAAAAAATATATTTAATCTCGGCCTCCCATGGTTTTTTGCATGCTTGTGGCTTGCTATAAGAAAATGCCAACCCTGACTGAGAGCTGTTTCAAGTAGCAGAGTCTTAACACACATTTCAGCTCTTAAAAAACCTCACTCACTTACCCCTGGGAAGGTATCCATCCTTCCAAGAACTGGCTTTTGACATTTGCTCATCCCACAAAAAAACAGAAGCTGAGTATTGGCTGGGGCTAGTAAGAGTTATAGTCAAAAACAGCTGGAGGGCAGCAGGGTGTTGAAGGCTGTTCAGCGTCCTTCTCCCACCACCCCATCTCAATCCAAAACCAGAAGCCTAGCTGATTATAGCATTCTGTCCCCTACGGAGCCAGCTTAGAGAGACAATTCTTGTTTACAGGCTTCTTTCCCTAATGTTAACATCCTTAGGGGAAAGGGCACAGAGATCAGTGGTAGAGCATTTGCTTTGCATGCAAAAGTCCCAGGTTCAATTCCTGGAATCCACAGGTAGAGAGTGCCCAAAATCCCAGAGAACCCCTGCCAGTCAGTGTAGACAATAGGGAGATGGATGGACCAATGGCCTGACTTGATACCTATGTTTCTATCCAGAAAATTGGCACTGATCACTCTTTGACTGATAAACACTGTTACTCGGGGTTGCATCCAGTGTAAGTCCTAATCAGAATACTCACTGAAATTGGCTGGCATAGCTAATTTAGGTGCATTTATTTCAATGGAACTGACTTGGACACATTCCTCAGCAAGGTGCTGCTGTACTGAGCATGAGCCATTAAATAGTCTGCAATAAAGGGCACTTTAATCTACCAGGCCACTTCTTTCCTTACGAAGTTTGTGGTCTTGGTTGTTTTTTTATGTGCCTAGGATGTTTTGGCACATGTTACTTGATGGAGGCATTTTTAAATGATATTTAGCAAGCCAGCTCTTCCTTAAAATTTATTATCTCCCAGTGCTTGGGCGATAATCACATAGATAATTTTAATGGAAGGTTAATGCAAAAATCAAAAGATAAAAACGCCCTTTGCTCCGCCATTAGCTGGTTAATATGCTGTGGCATGAAATCTCACCCAATTTTATGCACCGCAGGGTGTTTCTCTTCTGTTGCAGATGAAGCTGTGGGGGCTAGGGGTGGATTGGAAGAATATATCTAAATAGCTATATATCTATATGCCCATGTATATGTATGTATGGAGGTTTCGTGGTAAGTAGAGTCTCAGGTCTTTTATTTCTTGATCATGCAAAGGATCTAACTGGAGAAGTACGAGCCAAGCTCCATCCCTTCCTCTACAGAAATAAATGGATTAATCAGAGAATTCATGAACCAACCAACCCCAAACAAAATCATCACCACGACCCAGGTTGCACTTTGTGTATATGTTGCATGTGACTTAGCTCACTTGGATGAGTTGCCTGCCAACCAGAAAGTAATTTCATTTTATTTTAATTTAGTATATTTCACATTTTATTTCATCATTTTGCCATGAAGCATGGTGCCCTCCTCCTTCCCTTATAGCAATCCTGTGAGGTGACCAAGACGAGAGAAAGCCCAACTGGCCCAAGGTGACTCAGCAAGCTTCATGGCTGAGTGAGGATTTGAACCTGTGTCTCCTGGGTCCCAGTTTGACACTCTTACGATTATACCATCTCTGTGTCCCAACCATCTTACTGACAAAGTTCATTCCCCCCCCTCAGGATTAGAAAAGGGGAGGGGGGGAGAGAAAGTGATAAACCATTAGGTATAAAGTTGAGTCGTTCTCAGAAGAATCTGCTCTGCTGTGTTGCTGTGTAAGTCAATCCCTTGGAGGTGCATTGGAAGGAGACAAGCTCAGAGAAGTGACTCAGACAGAGAGACAACAGGCAGCTTCTACCAAGGGGAGTCAGTTCTACTGTGCCTTAGCAATGGGAATGTATGAACAACTTAATCATGCCTGACTCCGTAGAGAAATGGCCAAATTACCCATCCCTCTTAAGGAAGGATGACTGGAAGTAGGCAAGGCTCAAGCAGTCTTTGGGGGAAGGGGTGTAGCTCAGTGGCAGAACATCTGCTTTGCATGCAGAAGGTCCTAAGTTCAAGCATCTCCAAGGATGACCAGGAGATCCCTGTCTGAAGCCCCAGAGAGCTGCTGCCAGTTAGGGTAGACAGTTCTACCCTACCCTGGGAGAGCCAGTGTGGTGTAGTGGTTAAGAGTGGTAGTCTCGTAATCTGGGGAGCCGGGTTCGCGTCTCCGCTCCTCCACATGCAGCTGCTGGGTGACCTTGGGCCAGTCACACTTCTCTGAAGTCTCTCAGCTCCACTCACCTCACAGAGTGTTTGTTGTGGGGGAGGAAGGGAAAGGAGATTGTTAGCTGCTTTGAGACTCCTGAAGGGGAGTGAAAGGCGGGATATCAAATCCAAACTCTTCTCTTCTTCTTCTTCTAAGCTGCATAGGAAATGGCCTGATTCTTAGGTAGGGCAGCTTCCTGTGCTCCTAATTACTTGCTAATTAGTGTGCTTCTGTTAGATTACTGCAACATGTTATACGTGGGGCTGCCTCCGAAGATGGTGTGGAAATTTCAGATGGTGAAGAATTCAATGGCCAGTTGCTCACTGGAGCGAGTCGGCTTGAGCATATATCACACTGACCCTGGCCCATCTGCACTGAATGCCAATTTAGTTTCTGGTCCCAATTCAAAGTCCTGGTTTTGACCAATAAAGCCTTAAATGGCTCACGGTTACAATACCTCAAGGACTGCCTCTCCCCATATGAACTGATACAGATCCTGTGATCATCTGAGGCCCTTCTTCATGTGCTTCTTCTGCAAGAGGCCTGGAGGGTGGCAACACAAGAACAGGTGGCTCCCAGTTTGTGGAATGCTCTCCCCAGGGAAGCTCACCAGGCACCTTCATTACATATATTTAGGTCTAGGCAAAAACATTTCTCATTTCCCAGGCCTTTGGCTAATTAAATAATTATGGCCTTTTGAACTATGTGGGTGGGGCGGGTATTGTTTCTGCTTGTAACTATGTGATGCATTTTTGTGTTTTTATATGGTAAACCTCCCTGTGCTTCTTGGATGAAGGGCAGTAGAAAAATTCAATAAAGAACAACAGCAATAACAACAATAACTAAATAAATTCTGAGGACAGCTGGCAGCCTTGAGGACTAAGATCATTCCTCCACCTTCACACAAAAACTGGGGTTATCAAATCCATGCCCAGTTATGGTTGCATGTCGTTGCCAATGCTATTGTGGGAGTACAAGAAGCAGGGACCATTGATCTTAACTCCTTTTTTTAAATACGCAAAAACCAAGGAAGGACAACAGTAGCTAAAGGGTTTAGTTGGGTCAGGCTAAAGGCCAATCTAGTCCAGCAACCTGTTTCCACAGTAGTTAACCAAGTGTCCTTATGGGAAACTTGCAAGAAGAACTTGATTGCAGAAGTGCTCTCCCCACTTGTGATTCCTAGCAACTGATATTCAAAATCATACTGCCTCCACCAGTAGAGCGGGAACAGCTAGTAACCATTGATAGCCTTACATCCTCCATCATCTCCCACCTCTCTTCCTCCAAACCTACCAATATTTTTAGAGTTCCAAAAAAGCAGTGCCAAAAACTCTCCTAGGGAAGCTGTTAAAATATGAATGGTGAAGGCAACGACAAAGGAGGGGTGCCTGGTGATGGGAGTTTGCACCGAGCCCTTTCTTTTTGCTTGGGTGGTGGGCGAGAACCAAGATTCCTTAGCATATGTCAGTTACTGAACACTGCCATAAGCTTTACATGGGAGGGAAAAAATGTTAAGGACTGGAAATGGCACATAAAGCTTATCACTAGAAAATTTTAAATTGCCATAAAAATAATAGATGGCAGCAAGTTCCGTTTAACCTTCCAACAGCATTAAGTGCCTTCGTTTCAGAAAGTAAATCAGCCGGGGTGTGCAGGCAAGCTGTATTTCCTTAAATTAAAGAAAAGAAAGTAAACCGTAGCAATAAAAAAGGGAGAAAGATTTCCCTTCAAAACAAACAAACAAACAACAAACAAACAAACAAAAGCCTGAATGGAAAAGACAGTGCCAGGGATTGGAGACCTGCGAAAGGGTCTCTGTAAAGGGGGCAGTGAAACTCACTCACTTGATTGCACCCCACCCCCACAATCCAGGTGCTAGAATCAGAAAACCGGTACCCAAAAGTTTTTCAGATGTCAAGAACCGACTCATGCTTTTAATGGAACACTCCTGAAATCTTTTGAGTAAGACGAACAGCGGCAATAAAGCCCAAGCACGAGTGCAGTGGGATGCATGCTTAAATATTCCACACTATGCTCAAAGAACACTCCCATTTGTTAAATCCTTCAAAAGGGCCGTCGCTTAGCCAAGGCCACCTGTATGCAAGGAGGACGTCTGCTTGGGTCGTGGGTGTTTGGGAGCTTGGCTGAAGCTAAAAGCATGTGATAGCGGAGGAAGGAGGGGAAACTTGTCTCCAATGAAATGGGAGGATCAGGCACCAGGTCCATGCTGAATCCACTTTTGGCTGCTTCCTCCAAGGTCAAGATCATGCCTGACCCTGTGACATAAAGTCTGAATACTCAGTAGAGTGCATCAGATAAATACTGGGCCTATGCCAACTTGTCAGGTACCAGGGGGCACCTGTTTCTGGTCCAAGTATGCCAGCTGCTCTCCCCTTCCCCCACATTTTCTTTTGAAAGAACCAGATGTAGTTTAACCAATAGTCTATCCATACCTAATGAAGTTCCCAGGTACTTGCAGTAGCTATCAGTGCCAACAACTACTACAAGCACACTGGACTACTAGGGTGCCCGTTTGCAGCCTTATCCTTACCTTGATTTTGGGGAAAGGAAAAAGCTGCTGACAAACCATTCAGACTCTGACAGCAGCTTGTAGAGTGGGGCAATAGGGGGCTGGACGATGCTTTCTACAGCTAGATGCTACAGCCTTTCAGAGGCTTTGGCATGCGGGGACAGGCTCTTACAGGAGCCAGGTTTCAGTAAAGGAGTTTTGCAAGTTCTTGGCCTCAAAATGATTGGTATTTAAGGTCAGAGAACGAGAGAGAGAGAGAGAGAGAGAGAGAGAGAGAATGCATTCTTCAAATCAAGCTGGCTAAACCCCCTGGGTATATTTATGCTTTCCCTTGTAGCCTGTACCTTGACTTGCTTGTGTGTTCTCCTTTGAGTAAGATGTTCAGTAAGCATATTTCCATGGCAGACCTGCCCTTGGCTTGTGGCACATGATGGCTGAAACTCCCCAGTGCTAGACTAAGAGTACTCCATGACCACACAGCCTGAGTGCAAAACCATGGCCCTTGGCAACAAAGGGAGTCTTTGACCTTCCTATTGCTTTGCTTACAAAACAAGCGCATTTCCAGCTTTTAACACAGCAAAAGTGAGAGCAATGCTTGGATTCTCAGAAGCAAGAAAAGGAAGGTTGTGTGTAAGTGTGGAACTGAGAACCAGACGCTTGCCCGTTTGTTGAGGATGCTTCTTGCAAGTATTTATTCGCCCAGGTCATAGCAAACTGGAGCCTCCCAGCAAATGGACCCAACAACTAATTCTTTGGAAGCCACATACCTTCAGCACAATCTCGTTGACAGTAGCAGCATCAGACTCAAAGTAGAGATGTTTGTAGTCGTGATTGCTTAGATATGCGAGTTTAAATATTGCATGGCCTGTTAAAGGAATTAGAGGGAGAAAGAAAAGAGAAAGGATTGACATGACAAAATGCAGTGTTCACAAAAGCCCATTCTGGAATAAATAAAATAGAATAAGTGTTTAACCTATTCCCCATCGCCACCTCCCTTTAATTAAAATTGGGGACACAATGAGAAAGGTGTTTCACTCATCACTGAAATGGAATAAATTTAAAAGGGCATCATTTTGGCTGGCTTGTGCCCTGAACTGCTCAGAAGAATAAGAACTAGCTGCCTTCTGAGCAGTCTACCCACTGTATCTCTGTCTGAATCCTTGTGTTCTTGGATCGAAGAAGGCAAGTCAAGAGAAGCTGCAAAGAGAGGCAGCAGGCAGCCTCCTTTGCAAGGCATAGAATTCTGCTGCACCTTTGCGCTGAGCATGACCAAACGATCCCACTGCACCTTACGTGTTTCTGGTGGAGGCTGACTGGAAGGAGGCGAGGCTTGGGACTCAGGAACCAGACTCTTCTGTGGGTAATCTTCTTTGGATTGGATTGGGAGCCTTTCGCTATTTAATTCATTTTCTTCTCTCGAGAAAACTGGCCCTTCTCTCCTGAGGCACACTTTGCGTGCTCCCCAGCAGCAGACAGTTTGGGAATGATTGCTCTGAAAACTTTCAGCAAAAGCTCGTGGGCATGACAGGAAGTGGAGAGGGAAGAGCACACAGATGGCGATCTTAGCATACCATCGGCAGAACAGACGGCAGGAGGGAGCCTGACAGCCTTCCCATGTCATTTCAATTTAAGGCGAGGGGTGGCTCACCAGAGAGGCTGAACTCCTATCAAGGAAAGTTCACTCCCTCCCCCTCTTCTCTCCCCCCCCCACAGCTTCCCCTCCGGAGGGAAAAATGCAAATATCTGCCACATGGCTAGTTGGGTGCCAGCCGGTCCCTGGACTGGATTCCTGCTTAAGCACCCTAGTTAGGGAGAAAAAGGATATTGCAAATTGTTCCCAATGTATAATTGCCATTGCCTGTGGAGGAGAGGTGGGGGACTTAAAAGTAAAATAAAAACAAAAGGTTGCTTTACTAAGGAATGATTGAAGGTGCAACAAAACAAAAGCAGCACCTCAATATATAAGCTCAGCTGCCATCAAAGGCTACTAGCTATGATGCTTGGAGGTGCTATTGCTTCTGAATATCAGTTGCTGGAAATTGCAGATGGAGCAGGTGCTGCTAAGCTCAGGTCCTGCTTGTGGGTTTAAAAGGATGTATAAAGGTTCAATAAAGCAACTTGCCGATCAGAAGGTCGGCAGTTTGAATCCCCGCGACGGGGTTAGCTCTCGTTGTTGGGTCCCTGCTCCTGCCCAGCTAGTAGTTCGAAAGCACGTCAAAGTGCAAGTAGATAAATAGGTACCGCTCCGGCGGGAAGGTAAACGGCGTTTCCGTGCGCTGCTCTGGTTCGCCAGAAGCGGCTTAGTCATGCTGGCCACATGACCCAGAAGCTGTACGTCGGCTCCCTCAGCCAGTAAAGCGAGATGAGCGCCGCAACCCCAGAGTCGTCCGCGACTGGAGCTAATGGTCAGGGGTACCTTTAATATTTAACAGGGAAAAATACGGCTTCTGTAACATGTTTACTCCCCCCAACCCCAGATCTCAATCAGTAAAGTGTTCTGAATGCAATGTTGTTTGAAAAGGAAGAGGGAATCATGGAGGGCACCCTATCCCTTCCTCCTTTAGCCATGCCCCTTTGAGGAAATGAAACTTCAAAGTGTATTATTACTCTAGCTGCATCACGCCCTGAGAACAGCCTTCCCTGACCAGATGAGCTCCAAGATGGGTGCAGCCAGGACTTATGCTGGGAGGGGGGTAGGCCATTGGGTTTTTTTGGGGGGGGGAGATCCTCAGTTAGCTATGTATTTTTATTGATTGGGGGGCAGCAGCCCCTCCCTGCCCCCCCTGGCTATGCCCATGTCCTCCAGAGGAGTTGGACTACAAGTCCCATCAGTGTTAGCCACTGAGAAGCAGCTGAATGATTCTTTCTTGATTAAGCACCTCAGGTGGCTAATCTTATGATTTTGCCTTCCAAAAATTGTGGGGGGGGGGAGTGGCTTCGGTGATTCTGGCACAAGCAGTGCCCCACCCCCTGCAGCAGCAGCTGGTCCATCATTGGGGCTAAGACACCCAATCTATGAACCAGGAACCTCTGCTATCAACTTAGCTCACTTCTTTAGGGGAGTCGCTCTACAGAGCGTTCAACCTGCCCTCCCCACCCAGGAAACCCAATCACAGTTATACTGTGTTATTTTACATGTTGTTTTATGTTGGTGCTAGTAGGATGCTAAGTTATTAATCTAGGTTTTACTTCAGTTTCTAACACCGTCCACCTCACTCCCAAGTGGACTACAAAAACATTGTAATAAAACTCAGCAATATCTAGTTCAAATATAATACTGCATGAAATAAAGCTAGATGTGTTCTGTGCTAACTTAAGTTTGGCTATGAACTTCCACCTGCCCCCACCAAAAAGAAGATTCAAATGAGTATGCTGAGGATCAGACTCTAGGGAGTTTCTAGGGAAAGGAAGTTTGCTTTAATATTCTCAGACAGTGTTTCCCAAAGTGGTACACATACCCACGGAGATATACAAAAGGGTTTAAAAGGGTACATGGAGAATATATGTGTGTGTGTGTGTGTGTGTGTGTGTGTGTGCGCATGCAGCTATCTACCTATCTATTCATAAATAAAATTAGGGTTGCCATATTTCAAAAAGTGAAAATCCAGACACAAAAGTTGTTGAGCTTTCTTCTGTAAGGTTGTTGAAGTTTCTGAGTTATTTTTTAAAAGGAAATTCGCCAAAGAATCAACACTTCCGACATGGGTTGCCACGTTTACTGGACATTTTTTTACTGATTTCCGGAAATTTTTAGATGCTGCTTTTGACAGATGAATCCTGGATATGTCTGGGAGATGCTGGACGTGTGGCTAAAATAGTATCACTAAAGCTACCCCAAACTAATCATTGCCCAATAAGGGGTATGCCGACAGTAATATTAAACTCTCGAATTGTGATTATTTTAAGTTTTGGAACACTGTGCCAGGTAGCTGGTGGACTCCTCAAGAAGCAGTGGCAGATGAGAGTGTGCAGTGAGAAGTTTATGCTCTGCTATTTTGGTGGGCACCGAATACACAAGAAGCTGCCTTGTACAGAGTCAGACTGTTGGTCCTTCTAGCTCAGTATTGTCTACATCAGGGGTCAGCAGCCTTTTTCAGCCATGGGCCGGTCCACTGTCCCTCAGACCATGTGACGGGCTGGATTATATTTTGAAAAAAAAAATGAACAAATTCCTATGCCCCATAAATGACTCAGAGATGCATTTTAAATAAATGGGCACATTCCACTCATGTAAAAATACGCTGATTCCCAGACCGTCTGCGGGCCAGATTGAGAAGGCAATTGGGCTGCATCTGGCCCCTGGGCCTTAGGTTGCCTACCCATGGTCTACATGCACTGTCAATGGCTCTTCAGGGATTCAGGCAGAAGTCTCTCCCAGCGCTACAAGGGAATGCCAAGGATTGTACTTGGGGCCTTCTGTGTGCAAAGCAGATGCTCTACCACCAAGCTACCATGGAAAAGGTTCTCCATCTCTTGTTGAGTAATCTCTAAGTATACTTTGCTCTGTTCCCTACATGGCTGCTCTGGATACACCTTACACAGATGTTCCACAGTCAGGCCCTACACAGGATACTTGGTGCCCTTCATTCATATGAAAATTCATGCACTGGCAATTAAGATTTAATATATTAGAGGTTGTTCTCCCCATTTTCATTTTAATGTGTTCAGTCCAAAGGTCCAACTTTAACTCGAATCTACAAAAATAGCAGCATCATTTTAATGGAGATTTATCCACTTTTCCCGGAGGGGAGCGGATTTTTTTTACAGTAGCTTAATTCTCCAGATCTCCCCAAATAAACTGATATATGGCCAGCAAACTGGAGACCTTCATATTTCATCACAACATGTTAATTAAACACTGTTATTGCATGCTAATCAGGAATTATGAATTCTCCACTGGAAAAAAAAAACCTGGTGGACGATCCAAAACCAAACTTCACAGAAGCAAAAGAGCAATCACACTGCATGAGAAGGGGCAAACATTTCTAAACTGGGAGTCTATAGGTGTGTGGTTATTTCTGTTGCTCCTTGTTACAAGAAAACCAGTATTTGGCACTGTTGCTTGCTACTGGTGTGGGCAAAATGCACTAAGGGCAAGAGACCAAGACCTTCCAAAAGCAAGAGTTCTACAAATATTTTTTCAAATTTTCAAATTTTTATTTGAAACATTTAAATCTGACAAACAAAAGGGGTTCTCAGTAGAAATTTCCCGATTCGAATCTGATCTTGTAAATTCTAAAAGAAAAACTCTTTCCAAAACTTACCGACTCCTCCTTGACTGGACAGTCAAGGCGGAGGAGGTAACAGTGGCAATGGTGAGGTGGTCCCAGGATTTTGGCCATTCAATAACCATGGCCCAATGGGAAAATTTATGGAAGATCAATTGGAAATTCACAAACTGTTACACGATTAGAGAGAACTTTCAAAAAATGCAACATCGATGGTATCTAACATCATGGAAACTTTCAAAAATGTATAAAAATGTGTCAAGTAATTGTTGGAGATGTGGAGACTCAGGAACATTCTACCATATGTGGTGGACATGTAGGAAAATACAGGTATTCTGGGAGAGTATACATGCAGAACTGCAAAAAATGCTAAAGATCTCTTTCAATAAAAAACCAGAGGCCTACCTCCTGGGAATAACAGATTTGGATATTCCACAAAAGAGGAAGGGTATCTTTTTATATGCGACGGCGACAGCAAGAGTTTTGATCGCAGCAAAATGGAAGAGTAATGAAATCCTCTCTATACAAGATTGGATCCAAAAGCTGACAGAATATGCCGAATTAGATGGTTTATCAGAAAAAATAAAGAATAAATCAAAACAGGAATTTGTTTCTAAATGGGAGGTTTTCAAAGAATATCTGAAAAATAAATATAGTAGTTTAAATTTTGTTGCAGCATTCGAGGAACTTCAGTAATAGTTGCTAGGTAGATAGAAGAAATTAGATTTATTGAGAATAAGTTTAATTATGAAAAAAATGTGTATTGGCAGTAAGTAATATGAATTTGAAATATGGAATAGATGGGAAGTTGGGTCTTTAGTGTTAAGACCAATAGATGTTTTATTGTTTGCCAAGAAAATTATGTGTCTATGGTTATTTTTGTAATTTGTGTGTAATTTGGTATTTGTGGTTTTTTTGTGGTTTTTTTCTTGTTGTATAAATAAATATTAAAAAACAAAAACAAAAGCAAGAGTTCTAAGTGGTACAGTCACCTATCCTCTCACACACAAACCTGCACACCGAGTGAGATCAGATCCAGAGGCCCTTTTCCCAATGCTCCCTGCCTTCTGGGAATAAGATGAGGAACCTCAGCCCTGGGGGACAAATATGGTTCTGGACCTCAGAGAAAAGAAGGGGAAGGGTGCTGCCGCCATGCACTGAGGAGGGACAAGAGGAACAGAGGCAGGCTGGAGAAGGGCCCTCTGCTGAGGGTGCTCCAGTGAAGCTCCTGCCTGGCTCCCTTGGCCCAAAAGTGCATGGGAGGGGGAAGCTGCCCTTCGTGGCCCTTGTGCTCAGGAACAGAGATCAAGGGAGCCCAGGGAACCAGACAGGTGCAAGGGCAGCTCCAAGCTGCCACCCCAGCCCTGAAGGCCTTGCCTTGATGAGGGAGCCTGTCGTGCGCCCTCTTGGAAATATGCTCCCGGGGCCATGGCCACCTGGCGTTCCCCATTCTACACCTCGGCCTCCCCCCTATTCAGCTTGCAGACAGTACTGAGCTAGATGGACCCTCAGTCTGACTTGTTATAAGGCAGTTGCTTTTCCTATATACCCCATATATATCCAGGGAAGGAGCCACAGCTCAGTGGTAGAGCATCTGTTTTGCTTGGGGAAGGTCTCAGGCTGAATCTGAAGCCCTGGATAGCCAGTCACGGTACTCAATGATGAGCTAGATAGACCTGTGTTCCGACTCCATACAAGACTGCTTTCTGTGTTCCTATGTCTTAAGGGAGGGCTGTAGCTCAGTGGTAGAGCATCCATTTTGCATGCAGAAGGCCCCAGGTTCAATACCCAATGGCATCTCAAGGCACGCTCCAAACCTTGGAAAGCACCTGCCAATCAGTGTAGAGAACACTGAGCTAGATGGGCCAATGGTCTGACTCCATATAAAGCAGCTTCCTATGTTCCTAACTGGAACTTCCCAAAACAATCTAAAAACTGAAACGCTGCTATCCCTCGAAACCTGCACTTCTTCAAATTTTGCTGTGTGGTTTCTCCAACCCCAGACAGTGTATACAGTTTTTTCTTTTTCATCTAAGAAAATTTATATACAGTGGTACCTTGGGTTAAGAACTTAATTCATTTTGGAGGTCCGTTCTTAACCTGAAACTGTTCTAAACCTGAAGCACCACTTTAGCTAATGGGGCCTCCTCCTGCTGCCATGCCGCTGGAGCACGATTTCTGTTCTCATCCTGAAGCAAAGTTCTTAACCCGAGGTACTATTTCTGGGTTAGTGGATTCTGTAACCTGAAGCGTATGTAACCCGAGGTACCATTGTACTGTTTACTTGACAGAAAGCATCTAGGCAGCTCACTGAGAACAAACTAAGATATTAATTTAAACGCCCATAAAATCCAATAAACAAACAAACAAATAAATAAACAAATTGGGTGTAAAATGTGTATATTAGTGTAAATAACATAGGGGGGAAAAACATTACATTAGGAAAAATGGCATACCAAAATGCAAAATGAAACCTAATCTGCAAAATTGTATATAGATACATGTACTAAAATGCTAACAATTTTTCCATGAAAACCTTTTCACCCAAACAAAATTCACAAGCTGATGCAGAAACATGGGAAACTGATTGGAAAAATAAAATGAGAAAGGGAGAGAAACTGTGATTGACAAATATCCTCCCTCCCTAATGCCTGGTCTGCTCTCTTTGGCTCACTGAGAACTGCCTCCACAATGAAAAGAGAGCTCAAATGACATCTTCCCCAACCTTGCAAGGGGAAAGGGACAATTGGGGGCCAGATCCACCAGAGGATGCAGAGTGAAGGGAAGGCACCTGCAACCTGGGTCTACATGCTTCTGAATACAAGTGGCTGGAAACCACAGGAGGGGGGGAGTTGCTGTTGTGCTCAGGTCCTATTTGGGGGGGGGGTTCCTCTTGGGGCATCTGGTTGGCCACTGTGAGAACAGGATGCTGGACTAGATGGGCCACTGGCCTGCTAACAGGCTCTTCCTATAGCCGTTACCATTCGGATGCCACCTCCCATCCCCAAATTATATGGACTAC
This sequence comes from Podarcis erhardii, assembly GCF_964252035.2. NCBI lineage: Eukaryota > Metazoa > Chordata > Lepidosauria > Squamata > Lacertidae > Podarcis > Podarcis erhardii. Next base: position 39,059,794 of record NC_138504.1, read on the forward strand.
AGCTAATAAAAGTTGTAATTTTAAACAAATGGAGGGAACCCATTTGGTGGAGTCTGAAACAAACAAACAAACAAACAACAAAACAAAACGAAACGAAACGAAACGAAACGAAACAAACAAACACTAATAGTACATACTCAGGGTCAAACTAGATGTGATGCAAAACACGTTGCTTGTTGTGCCTCCTCCATCCTTCCTTTCTTCCCTCTTCCTTTCGTTCGTTCTGGGTGGAAACCGCAGTGAGGAAGCATCACCCATTGCGGCTGTTATTAAGGATGACAAAGCAACTACCACCAAGGGCCATGTTTAGCATCATGCCTGTTAAGTTCAGCCCATGGACTGTGAGGGGTGCTGCAGGAACCCGCTGCGCCACACTCCCTTGCATGTTACAGGGGGAAATATCAGCCAAGCTGTCGCTGAAGAACGCCTGTCTATCATTCTTGACCCTCCTGTCAAGAAACTCCCGAGGAGCTTCTGAAGAACCCTAGGGCTCCCTGCGGAAGGCAGTCTGGCTCTCCATCTGTGTGGTGGGAATAATTAAGACTCACCTCCCAGGAGGAAGAGGTGGCACAAAAATACAGGGTTTGAGAGACACAGTGCTTACCAAGGAACAGCAGCAACAGGCCTGGGAAGATCACATTTTGGGCTGAACGACAAGGCTCACATCCGCTTCACAGGCTCTGGCATTCCCTCCTTTTATTTAAAGAGATGCAAACTAGTTTTGCCAGCAGGGCAGTTTCGAGTGCTGCAGCAGTCAAGGAGGAAGGGGTGGTGGGGTGGCAGCAGCGATCCACGGGCCTGATTTGGCTCAGGGGGCCGACGGTTGCTGACCCTTTGCATTACAGGCTTACTGTTTAGCACAGAGCCCCTGCAAGGCCTCTCACTGCCGGCCTCTCTCGCTTTTAAATCTGGTGATTTATCTCGTCTCTTCCGCTCTGGTATTTCACAGCTGACAGAAGCAGAACGCGGAACTTTATTTCAAATTCTTATTTTAGCTTTTTAAAGAGTCAGCCCTTTTCGGGGGCCATTACAGAGTCAGAGATGTCAATAATGCTTATGGCGGGGAGAGTAACAGGAGGCAGGGGTTTCAATCCATCATGGAAGATGCATCTTACTGGGGTGTGTGTGTGTGTGTGTGTGTGTGTGTGTGCACGCATGCATGCACGCACACACAACCTTTTGTAGTAAGAGAGAGAACTATATTCCACAGCCAGGACCTTTGCTTTCCAAAATGGGATAAAAACTTTCCGTGGGCTGGGAGATACAGTTAGATTAGGAATCTCCAACCTGCGCATGCCACATATTACTTGAGATAGTTGCTGAAGTCACTGCAAAGCTGGGATAGGGAAACCTTTTCAGCTGAGGGCCACATTCCCCTCTGGGGGCCACATGGCAAGCAGGGCTAGAGGCAAAAATGGGCAGAACAATAAATATACAGTCATACCTTGGGTTGTGAACACTGCGGGTTGCACGTTTTCGTGTTATGGACTATGCCAAACCCGGAAGTACTGGAATGGGTTACTTCCGTGTTTCGGCGCTCACACATGTGCAGAAACACTAAATCACGCGTCACGCGCATGCGCGGCGCTGCGGGTTGCAAACGTGCCTCCCACAGGGATCACGTTCGCAGCACGAGGTATGACTGTAAATCTTACCTTTGTACAAGAGATTATTTCTATATAGAGCCACACAACCCTCTCTATCCTCTGCCTAGACAAGCAGAAGGCATTATCGGTCATCTTATTTTGAACCTATGGGCACTCTCCCTGTCCAATTATATAAAACAAAACTAAATAAAAAATTCTTTCCAGTAGCACCTTAGAGACCAACTAAGTTTGTTATTGGTATGAGCTTTCGTGTTATTAGTATGAGTTTTCGTTTTTATTTTGTTTCGACTACGGCAGACCAACACGGCTACCTACCTGTAACTGTCCAATTAGATGGCATTGATGTTTTCTTTTTTGGGGAGGTGTTAAATTTTCTGCATGTTAATTTCAGTGAATGCTTCCTACTTCAGTTAAATTGTGGAATTAGAAAACTGGAAGATCATTATTAGTTCTGATCATTGTCAAAATTATCTTGTAGCAACCCCGCTCCCCCCGCCCCCAAACCGACGGCTTATCAAAATATCCCCCTTGCTTTGAAAAAAGGGAGGAGACGGGCTGTGCTTCAGATTTATATTCCCCCCCCCCAAATGATTTAGGAAACAAAAATCCAGGGAGACTCGGGTGAGGGTTTTATGTCCCTCCATGCCCAAATTGTACACTGTTAACGGCGTGAAATATTTGTTCAGCAAAACGATCAAAGCGGCACTTTGCTCTGCTGCTAGTTGGGACAGATGCGAGTTTCTGGGTTGCGAGGGGCAAATTGATTTCCATTTCCAGGAGTGCTTAGAGAACGTGATATACGGCTCTGGAGCCACCTTCCAATAGAATGTCACTGTGGGTAATACAGAGATCGATGTGGATTTCAATTTATTTATTTTTTGCTCCCTGTGTGTAAGAATGAGATTATGGGGACTGCCAACAGCAAGGGTGCAGTGCTAACCACAGGAAGCAATATATACTAAGGAGAAGGGCCTATAGCTCAGGGGTAGGCCACCTGCTTTGCATGCAGAAGGTCCCAAGTTTCATCTCCGACATCTTTAGGTAGGGTTGGGAAAGACTCCTACCAATCAGCACAGAAGACGATACTGAACTAGACAGACCAATGGTCTGACTCTGTATAAGCCATTTTTCATATGCTCCTCTATTTTCTTTTGAGAATGGACAATAGCTCAGTGGTCAGTCATAGGATTTGCACGCAGAAGGTTGTAGGTTCAATCCCAACATCTCCAGTTGGGGCTGGGAATGACTCTAGTTCAAAACTCTGCAGAGCCACTGGTAGATGCATCATTGGTTTGACTCTGTATAAGGCAGTTCCTGCTGTCCTTTCAAACTCATTCATTCCTAATATGGCAGACACGGGTACCTTGCTGCCTTGGATGGGAAAGACAGGAATGTTCTACCTGGAGATGCTGGGGACTGAACCTGGGATCTTCTGCATGCAAGGTAGATGCTTTGTCACTGAGCTGTGGCCCTTACCTGGTGAAAAGGATTGGCAGGGGGTTCAGCCCTGAGAGGAGGAGGGTTCTTCACACAATCCCACATGATTCAAAGTGAAATTCAACATCCACAGGATGTGACTCCATGGGAAGTCGGTTTTAACAAGAACTATTATTATTATTATTATATTAATAATAATAATAATAATAATAATAATAATAATAATGATAATGATAATAATAGAAGAATCATGCAATCATAGAATTGTAGAGTTGGAAGGGATCCCGAGAGTCATCTATTCCAAACCCCTGCAATGAAGAAATCTCAACTAAAGCAGCCATGACAGATGGCTGTCCAACCTCTGCTTAGAAACCTCCAAGGAAGGAGAGTCCACCACCTTCCGAGGGAGACGTTCCACTGACAGCTCTTACTATCAGAAAGTTCTTCCTGATATTTAGTCGGAATCTTCTTTCTTGTAACTCAGTTTGGGTTCTACCCTCCAGAGCAGGAGAAAACAAGGTTGCTCAATCTTCCATGTGACAGCCCTTTAGATATTTGAAGATGCCTATCCTATTTCCTCTCAGTCTCCTCTTATCCAGGCCAAATACAGTGGTACCTTGGGTTAAGTACTTAATTCGTTCTGGAGGTCCGTTCTTAACCCAAAACTGTTCTTAACCTGAAGCACCACTTTCTTAACCTGAAGCACCAAGCCTCCTGCTGCCGCCGCACCGCTGCTGCACAATTTCTGTTCTCATCCTGAAGCAAAGTTCTTAACCCGAGGTACTATTTCTGGGTTAGCGGAGTCTGTAACCTGAAGCGTCTGTAACCTGAGGTACCACTGTATATCCAACTCCCTCAATGGCTCCTCATAAGACTTGGTTTCCAGACTCTTGATAATCTTGGGCACTCTCCTCTGCACAAGTTCCAGCTTGTCAATATCCTTTTAAAATTGTGCCCAGAACTAGAACAGTATTCCAGGTGGGGTCTGACCAAGGCAGAATAGAGTGGTACTATTACTTCCCTTGATCTGGACACTTTACTTCTGTTGATGCAGCCTAGAATAATATTAGTTTATTATTTTTTTGCTGATGCATCACACTGTTGACTCATGTTAAACTCGTGGTTTGTGAAGACCCCTGGATCATTTTCACATGTACTACTAGCAAGCACTAGTAGTCTGGAGTAGTTTGTCTTCCTTTGGCCGCCACCCTGCACTCAGCTCTCGCCGGTGGCTCCTAGCGGTCAGCATGCAACAGCAGCAACACCCTGGCAAATGGGTCTCAAACCTTTGGTGTGTTAGAGACTCCCCTGGCATGCGATGACAGGCTCAAGAGGATGGAGCAGTTGAGTGGGCCCAACCATAAAGAAGGTGGTTACTGCTTGTGCTGCAGAGGGAAATGAGGGGCAGATGGGCATGTCAACCTCAGAAAGTAGCCTATCTAGTAGAATAAAAACTGATCCTAAATCTTCACTGCCTTTCAGCTATATTCATTTGTGAGAAAGCCTATGGAGGAAACTGTGACAAGTTTTCGGACAGGATGAGTGACTTAAAGTGAGGAACCTCTATCATGCCCAAATACCACATAATAGTCCAGAAGGTTAGTCCTCAGTACTTAGTACTTAGGTCCTCAGACCTTAGTACTTAAGGAAGGTTAGACATTAAGTCAGCTAACCCTCCCTTATTTTAATTACTTTTGAGATTGCGATGAATTACGACCGAGGTGATCTGTACTCCCAAAAAGTTGGTATTTTTTGTGCTTTGGCATTCAGCTTCTTACACAGATACCACTCAGTATTTGGCTCTTTAACAGCTAAATTCTATGATTTTAATAGCTGTTGTTCACCCCAATTCACCCCACCCCTGAAAGCCTTTGAAGACCACATCGTCACCAATAAATCTAAACCACTCTTATACCACTTTAACAGTCATGGCTTCCTCCCCAAAGAATTATGGGATCTGTAGTTTGTTAAGGGTGCTGACCCCATAGACCTAGAATTCTCAGCACCCCTAACAAATTGCAGCTCTCAGGATTCTCCAAGACCTTTAAAAAGGTATAAGAGTGCTTTACATGCATGGTGTGGATGTGACCTAAGTCAGGAGTCAACCTAAGACAAAAAAATGTATGCCTGCTTTTCATCCAGTGATATGAGATCAGAACCCAAGACTTCTCGCATCCAGGTGGCAAATAGTGCCCTCAAACAAGGAGGCCAGATCCTGCCTCTGCTACTCCTGACATCTAAAACAAGAAGCTTTTTGAGTTGTTGAGGCAGAGTCCTCTAGTGCCCAAACACCATTGGTTCTCATCCCTTTTAAGCTTACTCTCTGCAAGAAGCCCCCCCCCCCACCCCCTTGTTTTGGAAGAGATGATAAATAAATCAAATTGCACTAAGCAGCCTTTCCACAGTTGCGATCGGGCTCCTTTGCCACGTCTGCACCTCATCAATCACGCCATTGTCTGCTTGAGAGCCGAGCCTTGTAAATGTCATATCCACTCAAGCCCAAGGAGAAGCGAATCCAAATGCAGCAAAGGAGTTTTAATTGGATAGTGTAATTAAACTGGGGAGGGGGAAGAAAGAAAGAGAGGGAGAAAGACCCAGCAGGCTGCCTTTGACAGGATAGATGAAGCCCCCCTTTTAATAGGGCTACGAACATATTTGTTAAAGAGGATGAGGCAATGAATGGTCTCTTCCTGATGGTGCTCTGGAGCACTCTGTGTGCGTGTACACACACACACACACACACAGAGAGAGAGAGAGAGAGAGAGAGAGAGAGAGAGAGAGAGGTCATTGCTGAATGGATGTGTCTAATAAGCTGGGGTCCTTTTGGGGTGTGTGAGAAGCCGATGGGCACACCCGCTTGGAGCAGGCTGCTATACGATAGAACTCCCAGCTCAAAAGCAATGGGGAAAGCCCATCTTTAGGAATGGAGAAGGCTGCTTCATACTGAATTGGGTCCTTAATCCAACTAGCTCAGTACTGTTTGCACTTACTGACAGCAGGTCTTTAAAAGGGACTCATCAAAGAAAAGCCCTGGAATGGGTGACGAGAGACAAGAGTTTTGCCATGAAGCTCCTGCAGCATCTGATGGCACCATGCCAAGAGATACCAGCAAACGTAGGAAGCTGCCTTCTACTGGATCAGACGACTGGGTCCATCTAGCTCAGTACTATCTACACTGACTGGCAGTGGTACTCCTGGCTTTCAGGCAGGGGGCACTCCCAGCCCTACCTGGAGATGCCGGGAATGAACGTTGGACCTTCTGCATGCAAAGCAGATGCTCTGCCGCTGAGCTGCAGCCCGTCCCAACTTTGCTTGCATACCTCATCCACCATGCCAGTGTTGGCCTTGCTCTCAAGAGTAGTCAGTGGTGGAAGCTGGCCTTTCCCTGGGTCTAGAGGGAGAAAGTGTTTTAAACAGAGGAAGGGGTGAATCAAAGGAAGACATGAAAGAGAAAAGTTAAGAGCCTCTTGGGACTTAATTTTGCAGCCTCCATGCCAGTGCAATTTCAGAGTCTGGTTCTGGCCCAGAAGGAAGAGAGGGCTTTTGAACATCTCCACACCACCATTCAATAGCCACAGCTCATACATCTCTAGAACCTCCAGTGTGTGTGGCTGGCATTCCACATGGAAGTAGAGTACTGTCAGGACACAGAATGTGCTTTCCTGACCCCATTTTCAGTAACTATCTTCGGTTTTATCAGGAAGCACACAATAGCTGCCATCCTGTGTCTATGACCATGCACTGATCACTCTTCTGCTGTGGTTGGTCCCCATAAAGGCTATTAGGGTGGAAGGAGGGGGGCCCAACAGCAGATGGCGCCAGAGCCAATTACTTCTAATTTTGTCGACATCCTCCTCCAGGTTTGAGTTCTAAAAAGGCATCACTGAGACCTTGACACTGCAATCCTATCCTCCAAAGAAAGACATAATGGCGGCCCACACGACTTCCCTGTTTTATCCTCACAACAAGCCTACGAGGTGGGTTACGCTGAGAGATTGCAACTGGTGCAATGCTACTTGGTGAACTTTGTGGCTGAGCAGGGATTTGAATCTGGGTTTCTCCACTTCTAGCCTGACACTAAACACAGAGCCATGTCCTAGAGGCACATGAGCAACCACTTTGCTGAAGTTAAGCAGGCCCAGGTCTGGTCAGTTTCTGGATGGGAGACTACTTGGAACCCCATTTGCTTATTTTCTGATTTTTATTTCTGAATTTATAAACTGCTCTGTGTTCAGAAGAAAACCCTAACAGAGTACAGAAACAGAACTTAAAACTAATGATATTGAAACAAGAATTAAAAACTGTAGGAATTAAACAGACTTCATTTGAGTAGGATTGGGGCAAAAGGAAGTTTTCAACAAATGTTGAAAATGCTTCTGTTCTTAGGGATGCAAATGTAGCAAAGCTTCCTATCACTGATACTCAAAGGTGGCTGAATGGAAATCCAATAAAGACACAACAAAAGCAATAAATGCAAAATGGCATCATTAAAATGTAATCTAAGAACCCAACCATCCTAATCAGGAACATAAAGCATTTAAGGAAGTCTAAAAAGGCCCTGTTGACACAGACATCAAGTCTTAGGTACCTGATGAAAGGTGAGCAGAGAGGGGGCCGGATGGATGTCTCACGGGACCAACCATGCTCTGAATCAGCCTCCCCCAAGCTGGTGCCTTCCAGATGCTTTTGACTACCATGCCCATGCGGGATAGGGCTGATGGTGATTCAAAACATCTGGTGGACACTGGCTTGAGGAAAGCTCTTCAGCATTCTGTGCCACAGGAGAAAAGGTCCTGTCTCTGGTGCTGACAACAGCAGAATTCTGATTAGGACCTCAGACATGGATCTCAAGACTCAGGCAACTTTATAAGCGAAGAGGCAGTGGCTGCGATGATGAGAATTTATCCATTTTTCTACTCTGTGCTTCCTCCCAAAGGAGCCCAGGGCGAATACATCAATTTCATTAAAAAGCATTCTAGAAACAATTAAAAACATTTTAAAAACAATTGAAAGCAATCACATTCTCTAAGCCAATGATTTAATGGTTGCCAGGAGCAGCATTTTTTAAAAGCCTGGACAAACAGGAATGTTTTTAAAATCTTCCTGAAAGCTGATAATGAGGGAAGCAGACAAACCTCACCAAGGCGGGGGCATTCCACAAATGGGGACCCACCACTGAGAAGGCTCGTTACAGGCCAGTATCACAAGTTGTGCCACCCTTGTGGTGGCACAACCAACATGGCCTTAACTGCTGACCTCAGGGTTCAAAATGTTGGGGAAGGTGCTCTTTTACGTCCTTAGGTTCCAAACCATTTAAGCTTTGTATGCTAGGACTAAAACCTTGAATTGGGCCCAGCAGTTCACTGGCAAGTCATTGCAGCGCTTTCAGGACCAGTGGAAACTTAAATAAATAAACAGATGCGCTCAGCAAACAAAACATCCTGTTGATTTCTGGGTCTGGGTCCTAACATAACCCCATTTGTAAACTCACAAGGATGCTGCTACGCCCAATGTGTTCAGCCCAGGAAACGAAGACACCTTTGGCTGCAAATGCTTACCACCTCTCAAAAACAAAGGCTAAAACAAAACAACAGCATTTGGGGGCCTGTTAATTTGGCTATCACTTACAAGCCAGCCCGGATTGTGCTGGAGAAAGCTATTTTCGTGGAGATGCCAAATTCGACGGGAAAAAGGACTGACTCGTGTAGCAACATCAATCAAAACGTCGGCCCTCTTGGCAGCTCTCGACAGTGAGGAGGGTTCAAAGGTTGCGGGATAAAGGAAAAGGGAGGAGGGGGGGTGGCAGCATAGGAGAAAGCTGTGCTCTGGTTCAGCTCTAATATGCCCTAGCTGGAAGTATTGTGCAGAGGTACCTACCACCCCTCTGCTGTATTAGGCAGCTTTCATTAATCTTCTCGCCATCTTCCTTAACTAGCCATGCAGAACCGCTCGATAGCAAGACACATAATGGGAAGGCCCCTGCGCCTATTACCAGGTTAACATTCTGTTAAGCCCCAGCACAACAATGGAACAGGAATCGAAAGGGAATCTTAAAACCGTGAGCCACAATCCAGGCAATTAAATTACAACTTGGGAGCCACCAGTGTACATGCGTGGGGCCCGCAGAGGGGTGTTGTGTGTGTGGAGTAGGGCCGCTGGGGAGAACGGAAAGTACTGCTGCCAGAGAATGACGAAATTCCATTTAGATAGAAATTATTCTATTAATGGGGATGGGGCTGTAGCTCAGTGGCAGAGCATTGTATGCAGAAGGTCCCAAGTTCAATCCCCAAAGGCACCTCCAAGTAGAGCTGGGAGAGGCTCCCTGCTTGAAACCCAGGCAAGCTGTCAATCAGTGCCAATGCAGAACTAGATGGATCAATGGGTTTGACTCAGTACAATGCAGTACTTGTACTGTTTAATTCAGCCCCTGTATTCAGAACCAGAAGGGCCGAAGTATTCCTTTCTTTTCAAGTGAACAGCAACAGCAGTGCATTTGCTTTCCATGGGGACGGTCTCGGGTTCAAGCCCTGGCACCTCCAGGTTGGGCTGAGAAAGGCCTGCTGCCTGAAACTCTGGAGAGCTGCTGTTACGTCAGCATAGACAGTGCTTGGCTAGAAGGATCAATGGGTATGACTCAGTAGAAAGAAGTTTCCTATGCTCCTAATAAGTGAATTTAGTAAAACAATGGGGAGGAAAATGGTTGATATGGATTGGGTTTTTAATGCTCTTGCCACCAAGCTCAATGCTTGGCAACCACACCACTGGCTTCTGAGGTTGGTGGGTGGCACTACCGTGTGGTTGCCACATGTTAGAAGGCTGGGAGAAGCTAATGCAGAAGAATTATCATTATTGTGTATCATTCTCAAATGCCTAAAATGTTTTAAGTGCTATACAGAAGATAAATAGACAATCCCTGCCTGCAGGCTTGCAGCCCTTCCAGATAACCTGTTTATGGAGCCTTCATCCTGTTTTGTTTGCATAAAGCTTATACAGAGGTTAGATTACACCCGGTCTTTACTGAGCATTCATCCTGATTTGCCTTCAGGATGTTTACATGTCTTCCCATTCACCCCACATTTTCCAAAACTAAAAAAAGTCTGGTATTTTTGCGCTAAGGTGCAAAAGTGGAGGGCTTTAATCCATTTTAAATGCACAAATCTAAAGTTCTGGTATGCAAGCTGTCACTCCAGAAAAGTACTAATTGTCTGCAATCTCAGAGACACGACACACACAAAAAAGGGATGTGGAGGAATGAGGTAAACAATCTTGAGCATTACTCCTTAAAGTAATATAGTTGTTCTCAGAATTCTCAGCAGGGGTGCCAACTTGAATAAAATATTGGGGTGGGGTTCCAGGTAAGCCCCACCCCATCACACCCCATTTGAATGATAGTGCCCATCAATTTTGGGAGGGCAGCCCCCTCAAACATTTTAGGGGGTGGGGAGCTAAGGGACCTTGGCCCCTGGGAGTTGGCTTCTATGATTCCCAGCTTGAATGGAAACAGCTTGAGGAGGGGCCAAATGGTAGTTGGTCTCTCAGCTTAGCCAATGGGAGAGGCCTTGCTCTCCTGCCTCTACCTCTGCTGCAGCTGAATGAGAGAGGAGGGCCCTCATTCCTGGGAGTTGTAGCCCAATAGCACCTGGAGGCTCTGCCCCCATTCTGGCTGGATTCTTGGCCCAATGCAGTAAGGCTCTTGTGGTGCTCCAGGTTTGAAAGGAAACAGATCTGGAGGCCAAACCCTCATGAATGAGTCAACAAAGCAAGTCACTCATTTGAACACTTGGTCAAAATCGCTGCCCTGCAGAAACTCTGCTAATCTGGTTGCCTCAATTTTTCAGCAGCACAACATGGCTATAAGCCACAAGGACTATGTTCTCCCTTCACAGTCAGAGGCAGTATCCCTCTATATACCAACTGCTGAACATCACAGGGAGGGAGGGTGCGGTGGGATTCAGGGCCTCTCAGAGGCCTCTGATTGGCCACTGCAAGAACAAGATTATAGACTAGATGGGCCACTGGGCTGATCCATCAGGGAACTTCTGATATTCTTAAGTTAACATCCACACAGCCTTCATTGGTCATGTTCCACCCACAAGAGTTTGTTTTTGTGGAACAGGCAATGGCTTGAGGAACTGACTCCCGACCTGTCTTCTCCTCAAACAATGTAAAGAAACATTAAGAGAATCAGATTTCCTTTAAATTACACTATTGCCAAAGGACATAATTGTATTAAGCTTATTACGTTGCTTCCTTTAGACTTTATATTATGTACGCTTAATTGAGATACAGGGCTCTTTTTTGGCAATAAAAATGGTAGCTCCTTTATTAAGACTTAAATCTTCCTCGTTAACGACAGGACGCTTCCCCTCAAGATTCAAAACCTGCAAAATCTTTTGTGATAATCAGATGGTGGTTGATTTAAACAAGCACTTTATAGATATGGTGTTTTGCAAGATTCTAATGGGCTTGGGGTTTTACAAGCACCTCTCCCAGTGTTTGAGTTCAAGCAGCCGGATTTATATGGCAAATAAAGATTCAGAACCTTGAGCCAGCCTAGCATAAGAGGCAGAAATATTCTCAAAGGCCAATTAGGAGCAGAAACGACTCTGACACATCCCTGTGCATCAGGCCATCTTCAAGCTGCCAAATTATTCCAGCAGGCAACAATCCTATCCTGGGTCCCATGGAAATCTGAGGGCTGACGGGATCAGGAGAAGCTTGGAGCGTTGGAGCTGGAAAACCAAAGGGAACATCCTAGACGGATGGGGAGGTGCAATTGGAATCCCAAGAAGTGTGTGATTCTGGGGAGGGGTTCTACTCTGAGTAGGGATGAGCGCTGGATACAGCCCTATGTCCACAGACACCAACATTTAAGAGATGTTTCTGAAGGGTATTCTCTGGTGATCAGGGTAGAGGAAAGAGGTTTATGTTATTGAAATCAGAAGTTGACGCCTTTGGAGAGGGAGTCTCTTTTTAACAAAAGAGCAAAGGCGTCTTTGTACAGTGGAAGTGCAGGACCATCCGTTTGTGACACGTTCCAGTGCACCTCGGAAAGAGTAGATGGAGGATGGTTGTGTTACAAGAGATAAAAACATGGAAACAAAATATATTGCAGAACTCAAAAACCGTTATCTCCCCCTCAGCCTCGCTCCCTCTGCCATAATTCATTTCAAGGAAGCCCCAGGAATAATTTTTGATGTAAACTCTGCAACAAACATATATCACGTTGCTGATAGGATCACAGGCAAACCTGGGGCTATGAAGAAAGCATCATTCCTTCATCCACCCAAATAAGTGTTATAAGTGTTACTTCCCCTCTTTAAAGGTTCAAAAGGGACTCATTGAAGAAAAAGCCCCAGAATGGGTGACAAAGAACCTGTTTTGCTGTGAACCTCCTGCAAGGCATGATGAGACAATGCCAGGGAATGTCAGCAAACAGATGACTTCCAATGGGTTAGACAATTGGGTCCACCTAGTTCAGCAGTGTCTACACTGACTGGCAGCAGCTCTCTAGGATTTCAGGGAAAGGGCACTCCCAGACCCACTGGAGAAGCTGCGGATGGGACCTGGGACCTTCAGCATGGAAAACAGAGTATCTGGAAATCTACTGAGTTACAACTCTTTCCAGGAACACAATAAGTTGCCTTATACTGAAGCAAATCATCACTCCATCAAAGTCAATATAGTGGTACCTCGGGTTAAGTACTTAATTCGTTCTGGAGGTGCGTTCTTAACCTGAAACTGTTCTTAACCTGAAGCACCACTTTAGCTAATGGGGCCTCCTGCTGCTGCCGCACCGCCGGAGCACGATTTCTGTTCTCATCCTGAAGCAAAGTTCTTAACCTGAGGTACTATTTCTGGGTTAGCGGAGTCTGTAACCTGAAGCGTATGTAACCTGAAGCGAATGTAACCCGGGGTACCACTGCATTGTCTACACTGTATGGCAGAGGCTCCCCAGGATTTCTGAAAGCGGTTTTGCCCTGGACATTAAACCAGGGATGTTCCACATGGTAAGCACGTGCTCCATCGCTGAACTCATCCTTTCTTCATGCAAAAAGTTGTTAACTTTTTTTTCATTATTTTGAAGCCATAAATATCTATTTTTGTTACATTACTTGCAGTTAATTTTTATAAAGTTATACAAAATTTAAAAACTACAGTGCTATCAAACAGTATACATAAACCATGTGCAGTTATAGATCACTGTTGAACGAAAGCATAAATATATTTTGAGGTGTACCCAAAGAGAAATTAAAACTGAATGGATTCACCTCCAGGCTGAATTTCCTAAGGCGCAAAATGCATCTTTCCTCAACTCAAGCTGCTATTCTTCTGGGCAAGGATTCTTGACTTAAATTCCTCCAGGAGTTTGAAAAGGACGCTCTTTTCCCATCTGTGTGGGGAACGATGTACAGTGCAGTTAAGACCAAAGTTCCTTTCAAGCCATGTGCAACCTCCATATGCTGCTTAAAGGTCCCCAGAGATCCTTCTGACATTACAAAAAGGCGAATGAGCCAAAGTGGTCTAGCTAGGGATCGGGTCCTGGACCCCAAGGATGAAGGATTGGCTAGATCCTGAATAATTATGTTGCACAAAAGTTTGATTGTGGAGGGTGACCTGGTTGTTGCTTAGAAAAGAGCCTCAAGATTGTAGGGAAGACAACATGGGTGGGATTCAAATAGCTGCAAGCTTCACTCCCGTTCCCTGAGAGCTTTAGGCACAGGAAACCAGGAAAGTGGAATTTAGGGGTCTGTGCACTGTAATGCTTGGGAGCGTGAGGGGGGGGCCTTCTGGATCTTGACTCAGTCACTTTCTCTCATTATTTATGTATTGCAGCTTCACTTAGGGAGCAATCCCCAGTAACTATTATTATTTTTTGTTTGTTTAGGGCATTTGTACCCTGTTCTTCAGCCAAAAAGGTTCCTAGAAAGATGTATAGTCAAAAGAAGACAGTCCCTACCCATAGGTTTACAATCTAAAGAAGGGGGAAAAAGTCTAACGCATGTCAAAATAAAAAAAAAATGTACGTCAAAATAACTATTTAAACTGTGAACTATAACAAAAAAAAATATCACATGTTCAAATCCTGTGTGTGTGTTTATGTGTGTGATTATCCCACTTCCCCCAATAATAATCAAATCAAATCATGAGAAAATAACTGTTTGGTCATGCACATTTCATACAAAGTTGTATTTGTATTTATCCCTCAAGCTTCTATTCCAGGGGCACAGGTGCTCCATAAAAAAATAGAAAGAGCCCTGCTGAAAGAGATGCAAAGGTCCACCCAGCCCAGCATCCCAGCTCCCAGCTCCCAGCCAGTCAAATGTTTCCAGTCAGGCCACCCTCTGCTTTTTAAAAAGCCGTCTAAATCTGGGACTGTGTGGTCCCATTTTATAGGAGTGAATTCCATAGCGCAATTCTGTATTCTGTGAAGAAGTACTTTTCCCCTGTTGGATCTAGGATTTATCCAATTAAGAAAGAAGGCATAAAATCCCATCCTGTTGCATTGGATGAGACCTTGATCTATTTCATATTATTGACGGGTAGATAATAATTTATTGGTCCACTTTCTCTAGAGAAAGTGGACCAATAAATTATTATCTACCCGTCAATAATGTTACTATAGACCTCTATTCTCTCCCCATTTAGTGATCCTTTTTTCCTAAACCATGGGTTACTTAACTTTTTGAGCTAGTGGGCACACTGGAATTTTGAGGAAGTGCTATAGGCACCAGTTGCAAAATGGCTGCTGTGTGTGAGAGAGAGAGAGGGTGGGGGAGGGGAGAGACGTAACACAAAATGGCTGCCATTGGGGCACAGAGAAGAGGCTGAGCCAGAGTGAACAGGAACAGAGCAGAAAGAGCAAACAACATCTCACTGTGGATATTTGAGGGGATTTTTACTGAGACTTTTTGTGAGTGCCACAAGAGGCAGTAGTTGAACACTGGTGCCCACGGGTACTATGTTGGCAAACCTGTCTAAATTAACTAGATTGAGCACATTGGGGTTGG
Organism: Podarcis erhardii; assembly: GCF_964252035.2. Classification (NCBI taxonomy): domain Eukaryota; kingdom Metazoa; phylum Chordata; class Lepidosauria; order Squamata; family Lacertidae; genus Podarcis; species Podarcis erhardii. Next base: position 39,074,849 of record NC_138504.1, read on the forward strand.
GATTTGTTAGGATAGTATTTTCTGCCTTCAACTGCATAATAACATAAGGGTGCTGGCACAGAATGGCAACTGAGTCCACTGGAGAAATGAATTCTTACCCTACCTGCCTGCACATACGAACTGCCACGGCAGGAATCAGTTTGTTTACATTGTGGGACCCCTACCAACATCCATACTCTGCTGATCGTTAAGGTCTTTGGCCCTGCTGCCATTGCTGCCTGCTTACCCACTCTAACCATCTGACCCAGAGGGAGAATGCTTGTGGGTGCAGTTTTAGCCCTCAACTTAGTGGTCTAATGCCACAGGGGCAGGAATGCTTCTGAATACCAGTTACTGAAAACCACAGGAGGGGAGTGTATTCTTGTGCTTAGGTCCTGCTTGTGGGATTCCCCTTGGGGAATCTAGCTAGACACTGAGAGAACAGATCCTGGACTGGAAGGCCCATTGATCTGATCCAGCAACCAGGTTCTGCTTATGTTCTTATACCCAAACTGTATTGTTTCAGTTGTGAAACATACAATTAACATTTGCCATCACCATCAGCATCAGCATCATCATATCCTGAACATGTCCAGTTTCACATTTTGAATTCACTTTAAATCAGAACACACTCATGATTACAGAAATGAAATGAGTTTTGCTTCTGCTGCTAAATGCAGTGTTCCTTTGCAGCTGCATATTTACCGTATTTTTCGCTCTATAAGGCGCACCAGACCACAAGACGCACCTAGTTTTTGGAGGAAAAGCCAGAAGCCAGAACAGCAAGAGGGATCGCTGCGCAGTGAAAGCAGCGATCCCTCTTGCTGTTCTGGCTTCTGGGATAGCTGCACAGCCTGTATTCGCTCCATAAGACGCACACACATTTCCCCTTACTTTTTAGGAGGGAAAAAGTGAGTCTTATAGACAAAAAAAACCCGGTACATGCCTTGTGGTTGATGCCGTATACAACACCAGGTGTAAGATGGGGACATAGGTTGTGGGAGTGGGATTGGTGGAATCTGTGCTGGACATAATTAGGTCCATAGGTCAGAGGTTCCCCACCAGTGCACTAAAGGATGAGCCTGCACAGATCACCAGATCGCACAGCACTGCATTTATATCCCATCTTTTCTTCAAGGAGCTAAAGGGGTGTGCAGGTTTCTCCTCATTCTCATTTAATCCCCACAACAACCCTGTAAGGTAGGTGAGGCTGAGAGGCAGTGATTGGCACAAGGTCACCCAGGGAGCTTCATGGCTGAGGGAGGATTTGAATCCTGGTCTCCCAGGTTGAAGTACAGCACTTTAACTGCTATATGACATGGACTACACTGGAATTTGGCTGGCAGGGTTTGGCTGGAGCGGGGAAGCCTTTGAGGGGAGGATATTTGACTACTGGTTTGATTTGATTTATTGTATTTCTATGCCACTTTTCATTCAAATGAATCTGAAAGGAGCTTACAAACAATAAATAACAATAATAGAACATCACAAATACAGCATAAGTCCTATACAATAATTAACAAATCATTAATAAAACAGTTGCAATCTATAAAATACAGCACTATTAACAAAACAGTGACTAAAAATGAGCTAAACATCACAATTACAACAGAAGGCATATTATATGACTGAGAAATCAATGTGGCATTTATAATCTATAAAACAATAGGTTGGATGGGCAGGGTGGATGGAAGGGAAGTGAGATGGGGCCAGGAGGAAACAGGGAAGATAGGCAGAATACTCACTTGGGCTCTTTTCTTCTGCAAGGTCACAAGTGCAGAGCAGCTCACAATCGATGGAGATGGGCTTCTGCTTAATCCAGAACTTAGTGCTGGCTTTCTGATTTGTTACAGGATCCACCTCCACCTTGTCTCCCGAAATGCCTGAGTGCCCAGAGACAAAAACAAACAAGCAGGTTTTTGAGCGAGCAGGTTTAACATTCCCTGCCCCCATGTTTGTGTGTGGACTTCCTGATGTTTGCTGGTTTCAATCTGCCTTACGCTAACTCAGACCACTGGTGTACCTAGCTCAGTATTGTCTACACTTACTGGCAGCAGCTCTCCAGGGTGCCTGGCAGGGGACATTCCCAGTCCTACCTGGAGGCAACAGGGGCTGAAGTTGGGGCTCTCTGCATGCAAAGCAGCAGCTCTACCACCAAGCTATGACCTTTCCCTATGTATGTTCAAGTGCACTGTTATTTGTGTGTTGGCTTTTGTTTTGCTCTTTATCCACTGTGCTGCATATTTGCTTTCACATGTTGGGTTAATCTACCATTCTCGCCAGTTTGGCTATTGTTGAAACTGGAGTTCCGATGTTATGAATTATTGATCTGGGCTTTTTATTTCTGCACTTCACCCAGAGAGAGGAGGACATCTTGGAAAGAAGCCTGAAACTCTTAACTATATATCTATAATATAATAAAACATATTAATAATATAATATAATATAATATAATATAATATAATATAATATAATATAATATAATATAATATAATAATAGTATAGTATAGTATAGTATAGTATAGTATAGCATAGTATTAGTATAGTATTAGTATAGTATAGTATAGTATAGTATAGTATAGTATAGTATAGTATAGTATAGTATAATATAATATAAATATGCTGCCTCCTGAACAAAGTCTCCAGTCTGGCATGTTGAGTAGTAACACAGTCACTGTATTTTCACCCCTTTGAATTTCACTGGTGAATGAAGAAAGAAAGAAAGAAAGAAAGAAAGAAAGAAAGAAAGAAAGAAAGAAAGAAAAGGAAGCAAATCTTAACAGCCACTGCTTCCTCCAAGATGCCAAAGGAGCTAACTAAGAAGTTAATCTACCCTGGGAGAGGCTTGGTAATTTATAACAGATTCTATTATGGGTTTCCCCATCCCTCCTCTCCTCGAAAGCAACAACCTTGCTGTGCGGAGCAAGAATGGACAGCATCTCATTGCTTAACTTACAATTACAAGGTTTCTCCTCTGACATGAGTGACCAAACCTCTCTATATACTTTTTCATAGTGGCAGCTGTGCGGGGAAGACTTAAAAGTAATTACATTTTTAGGTCATGAGTTATAGGTCAAGGTCACGCTGAAATAGGCAAAAGGAATAAAGAGTATTTAAAAACAACATGCAGGGGAAGCTGTTTCTTTGTCTAAAGGGGGCGGGGGAGTGAAAAAGCAGAGAGGTTCTTTCCCCAGCTCTCTCTCAGATTTTTAAAAAAAATTATATGAGATTATTCTGAGATCATTTTTAAAGGAAGGAAGGGAGAAGAAAGGAAGGTCTAAGAAATACAAATACTCTCCTTCTGCCCCCTCCCAAATCACAATCTCTGGAAAATATAACCCCAAACAGCACAAAAGATATAGCAAAATTATCAAGGGGCTTGAGGCAAAACTAATGTGTTTTGCTGCAAGAGCCTAACCTGGCTCTTCATATGAAAACACACAGCCGTTTCCTAGCCCCGATCCATAGCTTCTTCGTGCACACATAGAACTCTTGGTAAGCAAGGACGTGTCCCCATTGCATCTATAAACAAAACTAAAAATGGAGGATACGGTGAACATCAAAACCCCTCAACACGATTCCACAGTTCACTAATGCACTGGAAAGAAAAGCATTCATTCCATCAACTTCTAGTATTTTACATGTCTACTGAAGAAGCAATCACCGTTAAGTTCAATTAGACTTTGGCAAACCTTTCTAAATTTGCACTTTCCAAAACAATGCACAAACCCAAAGACAGAAGTCCTTTGAAATTTACACTTCTCTGAATTTCGCAGTGCAGTTCGCTGGCCAAATAATATATACGAAAGAGCATGTGCTTCAGGAAGGAGTGCATATAAATGCATTATATCAAGGGAAATTGTTTTGCAAAAAAGTTTGCATTACATGCAAATGTGTGCATTGATAGGGGGAATTCACACTAAAATGCTGACCCCAGTGAGTTTTATTTTTTACTGTTGAGAAGGAGTGCATAACAGAAGCCTTCACCATTGGTCAACAGCATTAAATTTATGGCCATGATTGGTAAGCTAGCATTCACATTTGTTGACACCAAATCTTGTGTAATCAGTTCAGTAACACCGCTAGCATTTTAATTTCATTTCAGTGCTCATTTGTATGAACTTTTAACATGGAGAAAATGGGAAACTGCCTTAGACAATTAGTCCATCTAACTCACTATTGCTTACAGTGACTCTCAGAGGCTTTCAAGGGTTTCAGGCACAGACCCCCTCCCAGACCCACCTGGAATGCTGGGGATTGAACCTGGGACATTCTGCATGGAAAGTAGGTGCTCTACCACAGAGCGTTTCTTATAGAAATTAACGTAAGATTCTAGCACTCATGATTCTAAATAAAGGGCTGATTAAAATAAGAACATAGGAAGCTGTTGTAGAATAAGCTAGACCACTGGTCCATGTAGCTCAGTACTGGCTACACTGACTGGCAGTGGCTCTCCAGTGGCAATTCAGGCAGGGGTCTTTCCCAGCCCTACCTGGAGATGATGGGGATTGAACCTGGGCCTTCTGCAAGCAAAGCAGATGTTCTACCACTGAGTCCCAGCCCTTCCTCATAGGAGTTGCGGGAGCTAGTGCATCAGGGCCTTCAAAGCTCCCGCTTCCTAGTGCTGTTCTGGCTCCTATTTCATCCTCTCACCATAAGCAGACAGGAACCAGTGCAGTGACTTTCTGAAGTCTGCTGTGCAAGCCCTGGCATGGCAATGGGACTGGGTACATGGCACACATAGTTGTTTTCAGGTGCCTGGGGGGAATCCAACCTCTAGGTTAGGTTATTGCCTATGAAGACAGCTTAGAACTTCAGGTGGTGCACAGTTGGGTGGCCAGGTTGCTCATTGGGGCAAGACAATTTGAGCATATTACCCCAGTCCTGGCCGGACTGCACTGGCTGCTAATTAGTTTCTGGGCCCAATTCAAAGTGCTGTTTTTGACCTATAAAGCCTTAAACGGCTCAGGACTGCAATACCTCAAGGACAGCCTCTCCCCATATGAACTGACCCAGTTCATCACCTGAGGCCCTTCTTCATGTGCCTCTTCTGCAAGAGGCCTGGGGGGGGGGGGCCAACACAAGAACAGGCCTTTTCTGCATTGGCTCCCTGTTTGTGGAATGCTCTCCCAGGGCGGCTTGTCTGGTGTCTGTTACATATATTTAGGTAGCAGGTGAAAACATTTCTCTATAACCAGGCCTTTTTCTGATTAAACGTTCTATGGGCTTTTAAATGTGTTTGTGGGAGCAGCATAATTGGTTTATTTTTAATTTATTATGTATTTTGTGTTCTCATTTTGTGTTAATTTTTATGTTGTGAACTGCCCCATGATATTCAGATGAAAGGCAGCATATAAATTTAATAGATAATAATGATAATGATAATAATAATTTGCTGCCTCTTTTTCTCCTACAGTTCCACCCTCCTGACACTGAATAATGTGTGATTTCCTGAGCATGCAGAGAACTTCCTATTATTCATTGAAAGTGCTGTTTGTTCACTACTTAACATAGGCGCCGACTCCATGGGGCCTGAGGGGGCTCGAGCCCCCTCAAAAATTCGTTTGGGGGGGCTCAGCCCCCCCAATAATTTAAGAAAATTATTAGTTATATTATGCTTTGTAAAATCACAAAATTATGTTGGTATTTTTTATTTTCCTTGTTTGACGATAGTTACCTTTTAAAATACATTCAGTAATGAGTTAAAACAAAGCCACTCCCGATCTCGACCCATCAACAATCTCGCGGGGCTGGCGTCAGCCCCGCGAGAAGCGGGGATTCCCCCTAGCTCATTAATATTCACCGCCCACGGCAGCGGTTTGGAGGTCTTGGGCCCCCCCAATATTTTTTATAAGTCGGTATGGGCCCCCGCCCCCCCCCAATATTTTTTATAAGTCAGCGCCCCTGCTACTTAATGATCAGCACACACTCCTGAACTTGGGAAACAGAAGGAATTACCAAAGAACACATTAAAAAGGGGTGAGTTTATCATAATTCTCCTCTTCACACATATGTCCTTTCACTCTATGGCAAGTTGGTCCTTTCATCTGTTTCAGATGAATATCTTAAGAACAGTGGAAACTCACCAGAACTCAGTTTTGGCACCTCTCAGGTGGGTTCCATTGCCATTTTAAGAGAACAACTGAGGCACTCGTGGTGAGTTTCGGTACCTCTTTTTCTAGAAAAATAGTACTGCTTAAGAATGGGATACGGGTGGCGCTGTGGTCTAAACCACAGAGTCTAGGACTTGCCTATCAGAAGGTCGGCAGTTCGAATCCCTATGACGGGGTGAGCTCCTGTTGTTTGGTCCCAGCTCCTGCCAACCTAGCAGTTTGAAAGCACGTCAAAGTGCAAGTAGATAAATAGGTACCGCTCCGGCGGGAAGGTAAACGGCGTTTCCGTGCGCTGCTCTGGTTTCACCAGAAGCAGCTTAGTCATGCTGGCCACATGACCCGGAAAAACTGTCTGCGGACAAACGTCGGCTCCCTCAGCCAGTAAAGTGAGATGAGCGCCGCAACCCCAGAGTCGTTCGCGACTGGACTTAACTGTCAGGGGTCCTTTACCTTTTTAAAATAATGAATTCTAGATGTGCACACTCTCTCCTGGAGCCAGTTCCCATGGGGGGAAAAAGCAGTACCTATTTAGGATCCACAGACAATCTGTTCTTTGGGTATGACAACTTCCTTCAGAGATTTTCAAAAGACACCTTCACTCAGCCCTTTGAAGTCTTCCAGCATTAGGAATACTATCTACTCTTTATGGCTGCCTTGCAGAGGAGCTCACCCCAGGTCAAGGCAGCTTTGCTGTCTCAGCACCATGGAGAGATCCTAGTGAGCAATTTGCCCTGGCAAGGTTGGAAGTGTACCGGGCCCTTGGAGCCTCTCACCAGTCCACTTTTCCTTGGCTCCTCCCCCTTTGCTGGGGAACTGCAGACTCTGTGACTTCTTGGTCACAGACTGATCTGGTGTTTTCATAAAGTTGTGGCTGGTTGTCTGATGCATGCAAAGTTATCTGCTAAGTACGGCAAAGGTTCCTTTTAACTATACAACTGTGAATTTACAAGCATGTCCTGCTATTTAAATGCTTGTTATGGAAATATTCACATATCCAAACACAAGGAATTAGTACCCAAGCTTGCTATGAACACCACAGATTCAAATATGAAGGCAGCCAGACCTGTTTGTAATACTGTAAGCAAATAAGCAATTTTAAACTGGGGGAAAACGCTAGACCTGGAAGTGACCCAAAAAGTCACAAAAAGGGATGGTTCAGAGCGAGGGCAGAACTGGGTGTTTGCAGGCTTTGTCAGTGATGTTTCAAATCTACCGTATTTTTCTGTGTATAAGATGCCCCCGTGTATAAGACGCCCCCTACTTTTGGGGACCCCAAATTTAGAAAATGTGCATATACACTATGTATAAGACACCCCCAGATTGTTAACCTTATTTTAAAGTAAAAAAACCTAGTCTTATACACGGAAAAGTACGGTACATGATTTCACTTAAACACGCGGTGCCTTGGAATGTAACTCGCAGCATAAATTGGGATTTGCCTGTACCAAAAAAGATGCACCAGCAGATTCCATGTGTCTTAAGGGTCCATTGGCAGATTCTAAATATCTATGGTTTGTATCCAAAGCTAGGATTGGTCTTGGACTGTGACTGGCAGGTGTACAGGTATCCATCAGAGATGAGGATAGGATTTTATTTTATTTTTTAAAAAAAGCCCACAGAGGCTTAGCCTTGGGGGCCAGGATTCTTAATTTTTCCTCTATCAAATGCTGAGGTCACCAGAACAACACCAGGTTTACACCCAGTGAAATTAATGGACTTGAGTAACTCTGCTCTGAGTATAAACAAATAGGAGACAGCTAAACATCCCAAGGCAGACTTTCTCTGCTCTTGGTTTGGGGAGGGAGGGAGCATTCCTTCAACCTGTCTGCAAATAGACCCTGCTGCCCTATACCACAAATGGGTTTTGCAACCTACTCACCAGGTGGGTGCCACTACAGGGATGGAGCAAGGTGGCAGCCACCATTGCCTTTTAGCCGCTCCCTCTGCTGCACCTACCCAGCTCATGACAAGCTGGCATGAAAGAGAAACCGGAGGCAGGAGGAACAGGTGACCTCCACGCGTGTTGTGTTAACCTTAGCTCCTGCGGGCGGCCAAATGTAGCGTAACCCTCATTTGGAACCTGACCACTGCAGCCGAGCTGGGAGCAGCCCCGCCAGCAAAGGCACTGCGCATTTCAATTAATCAAGTGGTGCAATTTGTCACCCGAGCACCCACCCCTCCCATCCCAGATCCCATATTTCAATTACGCACGGTGTCAAGAGCCCAAAAGGACGCCGGTAGTGTGTGAACTAATAAGGGGGAGAAAGAGGAGACGCTGGATTCTCTATCAGGAGAGAAGCTTCCTTATTAGAGCATTTCACTCTTGGCAGACTGAGCATCAGTTGTCCAATAAATAAACAAACAAACAAACAAATAAACAAATCTACATATCTCCCCTGTGGAAATATTACTAGCAGCTGTTGGCTTGACGTTAAAAACTTCTTCCTATTTTTTGCCCAGCTGTGGCGCAGAATGAAAAGGCACAGCTACTTTATAATGGAAACAAACCACAATACTTTTTTTCTCATACATCCTCTTTCTTCAATAGATTAAAAAACAAATACAAATAGTCCCTGTGGGCCTTCTCTTCCCTTTATTAAAAACAACATAAAAGGCAAACAGCAAAAAAAACACACAAAAAAACATTTCATTCAGTGCCACTCCAAGAATTCGCACAGAGTGGAGTCAATATTGTTAATGCACCCATGTTAATTTGATAGGATTTGTCAGGTAACTCCACTGGAAAATTATATAAAACTGTTCCAGATGAACAGATGATAGTGACATGAATTAAAGTGATAGAACAATAGTGGAATATAAACCAGAAATGACACCCAAAGTGGCTGTTGATTTATTGCCATCCTGAGTCTGGTTCTGGGTTTCCATGTATATTAGCACTACAAATCTGGGTCCATTTAGCCGAGAGATGCTCATACATACATCACCGACTCCTGCTCCAAGCCAAGGTCACTTCTGGTTGCATCAATCTTTTCCTACGGAGGCTACTTCACACACACACACACACACACACACACACACACACACACACACGAATGAAGGCAGAGACTGCAGAGCCACCTCGGATGTAGCAAACTCCCCTCTCTCGCCCCATTTCATCTTTCCTTTATCATGTAAAATGCACTTTAAACTTCCTATTATTTTTATCTGCAAATTGTTGCTGTATACCCCCATCTATTATAACCGTTATCATCGCATCGCTCGCACCTCCTTGCTCAGGCATGGATCTGCAGGACCACGCATCCTTTGTCAATTCCGTTCCCACCCCCTCTTTCTCTCCCCCTGCATCATTTATTGCCACCCCCGCCCTTTTGGGGGGCATTTCCACAATGCCGAACACCCCTGTATTGTTTCATCAATCCTGTAGCATTTGGGGGGATTTGGCTCGGTTTGCACTATGCCAAAACCTGTGTAGTTTGATCAGTTCTGTAGCATTTTTCTTACACTTGGCCCTAACCAAACAACAAACAAAATAGCAGCCTCATACCAAATAAGAAGGTTGGTCCATCTAGTTTTGTTCTGTCTAACCTCACTGGCAAAGGCTCTCTAGGATCTCAGGCGGGAGACATTTCCAGCCCTACCTGGAGTTGATGGAAATTGCACTGAGGACCCCCTGCATGCAAAGCAGGTTTTCTGCCCCAAATATTACAATCATTGTAGTTCAGTTGAATGAGCCAGTGAGATCTGGGGTAAGTTGCACATGAACAGAGGCTCATGCTGTAAACGGTTCATGCAAAGCAGGTGCTCTACCACTGAGCAATGTTTGTTCCTGTAAAAATGGAGTAAGATTCTAGTCCTCAGGATTATAAACAAAGGGCCAATTCAAATAAGAATGCAGGAAGCAATATCTGGGATACAGCAATGTCTGAGTGTCTCACCAGACACAGGAGGGCAATTAAAGGCATAATGAATAGAGACACGTTCCAAGAAACAGGGACCCCTTTCTTTAACTATGTTAATGACCAAAATCAAGTCCTTATTATACCTGCTCCATCTTCTCAGTGGAGACGTTAGTTAAAGTAATAGGTTTGAATGTGTGAATTAATGTCTAAAGTCAATGGACAGAACAAACGCTACTAGATGTAATGCTGTTATTGTTATTGTATTTGTTTAAAAACCAATAAAAATTGTTTTTAGGGTTTTGCTTGTGTGTGTGTGTGTGTATATATATATATATATATTTGCTTTCGTAAGATATGTCAGCTGGAAGGTTTCCTCCCCGTAGAGGTAAGATAGAGGTAAGATAGAGGTAAGATTGGAATTCCCAAACTGGAGCCCCATATTCCTTCTCAGTTTGCGTGCACCTCTACGTATCTTCCCCCTGTAAGGCAGCTTCCCACACTCATATATATATATATATATATATATATATATATATATATGAGTGTGGGAAGCTGCCTTACAGGGGGAAGATACGTAGAGGTGCACGCAAACTGAGAAGGAATATGGGGCTCCAGTTTGGGAATTCCAATCTGAGACTACCCATGGTGAAAACTGAAGAACTTTCTAGCCCCTTGCAGTTTATAGTATCCTGGAGGAAGCTCTGGGCTGGCTGGAAAACTGATCAGTAAACGTTTGTTGAATGCACCCTGTTGTTGTTGTTACAACAACGACTACTCTTTTGCCTTCTGCGAATATGTCTCAAGGCAATGCAACAAAGAGAGTTCAAAACAACATGGAAAATAAAAGCAGGGTTTTGTTTTGTTTTTAAACCAAACCTGAAGGGTTGCATCCAACCTCCTGAAGTTAATGAGCCTGAGTAGGTCAAGCCCATTAACTTCATTGTGTTTACTATGAGACAGAACTGGCATTGGCTGCAACCCAGCATAGAGAAGATGCCTGTGGCAGAGACCTGTTTGTCCACCTAGGAAAACCTGTTGGAACAAAATTGTCTTCTGTTGTTTCCACTTTATGCTGCAAATGGTGTGTGTGTGTGTTGCATGCCTAGATCCCCCTCCAATTCCTATAACCTAAAAAACCATAGCATAACAACCGCACCCGTTTCCATCCAATGTGGCCATTTGCTTCTATGCTGATTGGCAGGCAGAGTGCAGAGGAGATGGCCAGCTCTCTGCTCTTACGGCGCATGCAGGGGTTGTATACAGGGAAACAGTAATCCGCCAATTGAATATATTTTACAAAACCAGATTGAATTAAAATTATGAGGTTAAATCTTATTTACTGCATTTGCACCCCACCTTTTTTCTCCCAGGAGCTCAAGGTGCCATGAATGCTTTTCCCCACTTGCCATTTTATCCTGATAGGAACCCTGTGAGGTAGGTTAGGCTGAGAGGCAGTGATCAATCCTAAGGCCACCCTCAGTGAGCTTCATGGCCAAGTGAGGATTTGAACCCTGGTGTCCCAGGTCCTAGTCTGAAACTCTAGCCACCACACCACACCGGTTTTAAAATACGCAAGGGATTTACGAATTTGCGTGTAGGGGGGGGGGGAGAGAAAACGTGTGATGGTCGCACCAGGACTCTAGGCAAAGTTTGTCCCTTCATTCCAAAAGACACAAAAGCCATTTGTTTTCCCAGTAACAGCCTCTCTGCGTTCACCATTTATCTTTAGTGATCTGTCATGACCTTTTCAAGCTCTTATTTCTGACAGCTTCCAGATACAAGTGAGTCAAACTTCCCTGGAAGGAAACTATCACTCCTAGATAGTTTGCTCAAGAGCAGAAAACACAGGTCAGTCAGCACCAGCATATAAATCCTTCCTTAACAAGACAGGGCAATAAACACATGCGCGCACACCAAAAGCAAAAAGCAGAAAAGATGTGGGGTGGGGGGAGCCTCAGAGTGGATGTAACTTTCCGGGAAATAAAACATCTTATTGCCTGGCTCTTGTACACAAAAACACACATGTGCTTGAGACCTGAAGGCTGCAAAAGGCCAATGGTTAAGCTCTCATCAGGGCTGGGTGCACACTGGGCTTAAAAAGCAGCAGCTCAAATAACTCAAAATTCCGCACTGAGAAATTCTGCAATCTAACTTAATGCAAATTATTTGGATTGAAATTACAATCAGACTGCTTGTGTTTTCCCCATTGCATTTTTCAACACAAAATTTCATCCAGAGAACCAGGACTCCTGAAAATTCAGTCCAGCCTTTTCCTTTGCACCCTCCCATTCCACCCCTCTCCCCCATCTGAGGTCAGAGTTAAGCATGGAGGGGAAATGAGAGAAGGGAATACTACCCTAGTACCATTTGGGTGTAGGGACTACACCAGGGGTTGCCAATGTGGTGCCCTCCAGTGGACATCTTGTGAAGCTGAATGCTGGAAGATTCAGGACAGATAAAAGTACTTCACACAGCACATAGCGAAACTATGGAAACTCACTCTCACAGGAGGCAGTGATGGTCACCAATCTGAATGGCTTTAAAAGAGCACTGGAAAAATTCATGGAGGAGAGGACTATCAATGGCTATGAGCCATGATGGCTATGCTCTGCATCAACTGTTGGAGGCAATAATGCTTCTCAATATTAGCTGCTGGAAACTGCTGGAGGGGAGAGTGCTCTTGTGCTTGAATCCTGCTTGCAGGTTTCTCATGGGTATCTGGCTGGCCACTGTGAAAACAGGATGCTAGACTAGATGGACCACTGGCCTGATCCAGTAGGCTCTTCTTACGTTCGTAGGTGTTGTTAGACTACAACTCCCATCATTCCTCACCAGCAGTCATGCTGGCTGCGGCTGATGAGAGCTGTAGTCTAACATTTGGATGGCACCATATTAGCTATCCCTGGATTACACAATAGCAGGTATTGTCAGGATGCTGTCAGCAGCTCCCGGCTGGTTGCCCAGGAAAGTATAAGGTCAAGGGAAGGTTTATTACCATCCTTTTTTAATTCAATATTTACAGAGAGAGGCCACAGAACCCAGCCTCTTGGATAATGGCATTGTCCTGAGTGAATATCCACCCCGTCTCTCCCACTTCCTCATTCGTCAATCTCATCGTCTCTCCTATGGGTGCTGCTACAGGCCCTCTGTCTTTGAGCTCTTTGTTCTCCTACTTTCAAGGCTCACTGGGTTCTGGGAGATGGAGGGTCTGTAATGCTTTCTAAAGACACCATGTTTGTCAGCTGTTACCCTGCTTCCTCCTCCTCTTCCATTATTTCCCAACTTTTCCCCTCACCTGCCTCTGAGCTGTGATCTCCCGCAACCCACTGTTGTTAATATATACCGTCTTCCTCTTCCTCCTCCCTGGAAGGGTCAGAATGGGGAGGAGGAGGCAGTCTCCACCATTCCTCCTCTGCCCAGTCCCTGACAGGTATATTGTAAATGTCAGTGAAGAAAAAACTAGGAATGAAAGATGGTAGGTAAATGGTCACATGTATGGGACTGTTGTTTTTCGTTAGCATTGAGTGGGGCAAACCAATTTACCTAACTGAACGTCTGTGGTGAACCGAAGCCTGTGGATCATGCTGACTTTGAAAGACTTGTAATGGTGGCTGCTTAACATATCCTGGACGGTTGCAATGTCGATCTGTGGGTCCTCTTCGGCGATCTCTTCGCCTCTCGAACCTACACCAAAAGAAAAAAGAAAAGAAAAGAAAAGAAAGGTCAAAAACATAAGAGGGCCTGTTCTGTTGACATACCACTGCAAGGTAAAAGGATTCCGTGCAAAAGTCATTGACAGAACTGCAAAGCAGGTGAGCAAATAAATGCACTTTTGGGACAAAACCAGAATTTTTAAAAATGCAGGTTCCGTACTAGGATGAATGAAAAGTTATGCTAGTAAATCAAACTTATTGAGTCAGTGTTAGCCATTTGTTCTGTACTTCATTATTAATTTTTTTCTTTTTTGTTTATTTTATTGTACATTGCCTTGACATTTTTGTGACTTAGTGGTTTATAAATATGCTTATAAATAAATAAGCACAAATATCTTGTCTATTGTATTTGGTTACAGGAAAGGCAGATGTGGGGCTCCAAGGCCTCTCCCCACTGGCTCTGCTAATAAACCAGCTTCATCAGGCAAAAGTAGATAGTGAGATTAGGACGATGACAAATAATTTAATTTATATCTCTCCCCTCTTTCTGAAGGAAAGGGACTGCAAGGCTTTCCCATCAACTCAGCTGAGAGACCAATAACCTTTGGATCCTCTTAGAGAGATGCAGACAGTTGTTAGCAGATCCCTATTTCCTTCTTAGAGCTACAGTGTCCAGGGTTCTCCGGGAATAATAATAATAATAATAATAATAATAATAATAATAATAATAATAATAATAATAATAATAATAATATATTATTTATACCCCGCCCATCTGGCTGTGTTTCCCCAGCCACTCTGGGCGGCTTCCAACCGAATATTAAAAACAATACAGCATCAGACATTAAAAACTTTCCTAAACAGGGCCGCCTTCAATTGTCTTTTAAAAGTGAAATAGTTGTTTATTGCCTTGACATCGGCTGGGAGGACAGGGCAGGTGCCACTACCAAGAAGCCCTCTGCCTGGTTCCCTGTAACCTCACTTCTTGCAGTGAGGGAACCGCCAGAAGGCCCTCAGCGCTGGACCTCAGTGTCCGGGCAGAATGATGGGGGTGGAGACACTCCTTCAGGTATACAGGACAGAGGCCGTTTAAGGCTTTCAAGGTCAGCACCAACACTTTGAATTGTGCTCAGAAACGTACTGGGAGCCAATGAAGATCTTTCAGGACCGGTATGATATGGTCTCGGCAGCCACTCCGAGTCACCAGTCTAGCTGCCGCATTCTGGATTAATTGCAGTTTCCGAGTCACCTTCAAAGGTAGCCCCACGGAGAGCACATTGCAGTACAAGCAGGAGATAACTAGAGCATGCACCACTCTGGCAAAACAGTCTGCGGGCAGGTAGGGTCTCAGGTACTGATTGTTTAACCAGTCTGGGAACTGTAGCTCTGGGAGGGGAATAAGGGAAATAACGGCTCTCAGAACCCTTAACAAACTCCAGCTCCCAAGTTGCTTTGGCGGAAGCCATAACTGTGTAAAGTAGTATCATAGTGCCTTAAATGTATAGTGTGGATACGGCCAGGGAATGTTGCAGGGTTCTCCTCTACACCATCACAGAGATCACAACCTTTGTGGGACTTGTGGGTTCTTTGGCAAACCAAAGAAACTGTTGTGGACGGCAAACCAACATACATACAGTCATACCTCGGGTACAGACACTTCAGGTTGCGTGTTTTCAGATTGCGCACCGTGCTGAACCCGGAAGTACCGGAACGGGTTACTTCCGGGTTTTGGCGCTCGCACATGCGCAGAAGTGATAAATTGCGCTTTGCGTATGCACAGAAGCGCCGAATCCCGCACGTGCTCAGACACGGTGCTGCGGGTTGCGAATGCTGCAGGTTGCGAACGTGCCTCCCGCATGTATCACGTCTGCAACCCGAGTGTTCACTGTACTATTAACTCAACACACATCCTGTTTTATTGGCTACAATACAGTGCTTCCTTTAGGCCTTATTTCAATGGGGGAAGTGGGGGGAGGAGATGCTATGGGGACTGGAGAAGGTTTTTTGCGGGGGCTGTGTGGGTCCATGAGTACCCCACTGTTGATACTTGGTATACCTATTTTTGTGTGCTTTTAAACTCCCCACAAAAGGCGTCAGATATCAGTGTTCTCTCTCTCTCTCTCTCTGTCTCTCTCTCACACATCCCCACCCTCCCCGCCTTTTGGCTAAAGTTGCCCAACTTGAGCCTTCAGTTAAGAGAAGGTCCAGTATGTTTACAGTTCTGTGATGGAAACCCCAAATATTATTTACTTCATACAGCATTGTCTCTGCCATGGCAGAGCTGGCTTCCAAAAATAAAGAAGAAGAAGAAAAAGATAACATCTCATTAAGCCAAAATGACAATTATGAAAAAAGGTTTTTGGGTCCCCCCCCCAACCCTTATATAAAAAATACTTTACTATGTTGGATTAACACCAATTTAAAAATTACTATAAAGTGACACACAATTTTTTCTCTCCCATAGAGCAATTTTCAAGCCAGCTGCTAATAAAGCATCTTAGCTGTAAATGATAATTCAGATGCTTTTAGATAAAGTGGTGCATGGAAACGGCTGAGGAAATTGATTTAGCTGCTTGCAGAAGATACTGCGAGAGTGACACATTTTGTTTAATACGCCAGCTAATGTAGTCCTAAAAGCCGAAACAACTGCCAGTTTCGCAGCCCTAAATTTTGTCATGAGAGATTAATGAAAACATATATATATATATATATATATATATATATATATATGAATGAATGAATGAATGAAATTTTTTTAATAAATGAGAAGATGGGATTTTAGCAGAGAGGCCTGAAAAGTGGCAGTAAAAATGGGAACATGGCTTGCCAATTTCTGTACATTAATTCTACGCAAGACTTTTACATTGCTGGAAAGGGCTCAGTGTGGTAATAATGCTTCCAGAGCTCTGACCTTCTAATCCCCGGGTGGGCAAACTGATATCCCAAACCACCGAGCTGCTCTGAAGGTGGGAAGGGGCCAGCCTGGTTGCCCTGAAGCGCTTTGTGATAGGCTTATACTGGGTTCTCAGAGGTCACATTTATGCGGTACATTTAAAGCACTTTGATACCAGTTTAAACAGTCGCCATCTGTCCCCGCCCCCACCTCCCAGATTCTGGGAGCTTGTTAAAGGTGCTGACAGTTGTTAGGAGACCCCTGTTCCCCTCAAAGAGCTACAATTGGCAGAGACCCCTGGGAAGAGTATTGTTTAATCACTCTGGGAGTTGTACCTGGGAACAAACCACAGAACAAAGAATTATTTAGGGGAAGCCATAACTGCTTAAATTTGTACCATAGTGCTTTAAATATATGGTATGGCTGTGTCTATAGTGTGTCACCTAGTGGGAGCTGGGAAGCTATCCATTCCCGTGAAAAGTGAACTGGGAACAAACTACATATCACATTAGGACTGAGAAGCACACCCTGGTCAACAAGAGGGCCAGTTCTAGGTTGGGGGAGGGGCTTTCTTTGTCAGTGAGACCTGATAGCCTTACCTGGTCAGGCTGACACTGCTGAAAGCAGTGATGGGTGTTTGGACCTGACCACCCTTTTAGCTCCTCTACAATGCTCTACCAGAGAGGTGACAGGTTGGGGGAAGTTAAGAGGCTGTCCGGATCCAGTCACTGGTGCTGCTCTGGGAGTTGGGCCACAAAACAAATTAAGGGATGGGGCCAGGGCAGGCACTGTGGCACTGGATCCTGCCAGGGCCTTGGCCGCTTCCCAAGGATGCAAATGAGTGTGTGTGAAGAGGAAAAGGTGTAGGATTGGTGTAACAAAGGAAGCTGGGGCTTACAGGGCCAAGGGGAGGAAGAGAAACAGGCAAGCGCAAGGGGTGAGTAGGGGGTGTGCATGGCTCACCCCTAAGCTCCCTGTGGCACAGACAAGGAATCCACAAGAAAGGGAAGTCGGTACAAGGATGAGGAGCAGCAGAAACCAATCATGATATCCCCTTGGGAGGGAGCTGATGAAGAGCTGTTGAGGCTATTTTTGCCCAGCCCCTGAGTCGTGCAGAGGCTGGAATCCAGTTCAGTTCTCAGCATGTCCAGGTATTTGCTGGTCTGCACACAATACTGAACAACATACTGAGAACAGGTACAAACTTCATGTAATAAGGGTCAGGGTAGTCAAAAAGGCACCACAGAACTACCCAAAGTCCATACCACAGCTTGGTGAAATGGAGGGTGATCTGGTCTGCTGCTAGCAGAGCTTTGGTTTGATTTGGACTACAACTCCCATTAGATGCTGTAAACTTCCCCTCTGATAAAACAACAACGTTAACACAACGCTGGCCATGCAAATGGGTGCTGCCTTGTACTGTTTGTTTCAGCTGTTGAGTCAACATTGACTAGCTCCACTACCAGACCAGCTCCCCAAGCAGTAGTGGCCCCAAAGCTGTCCCTGCAGAGAGACTGTTTTGCAGAAGATACTCTCACAACTATATAATCCATGTGGCCAAGCAGTGACTGGTGGAAAGGTGCTTCTCTGGCCAGCCAAGCAAACTGTGGAACTCCCTTCCCCATGAGGGGGAACTAAATGATGAACTGGTCCCAAGTTTGGGCAGGCTCTCCCTTGCCCTGGGTGTAATTTACGCGTATGCAATTTCAGCAGGCAATTTTAAATGGCAAGGATGAGAACACAAGCTTTCTTTTATTCTTTTTTTAAAGGGTGAGACCTCCAGACTCTGTCCTTTAGTCTTCATAATAACAGAGTCCATTTAATAGAGAACTGGTGGGGTGGGGTGGGGTAAACCAGATAAAATATGTTCTGAAAAGCTGCATAATCACTCTAAATAAAACGCAGGGAGGGAAAGGTTCAATTGGGATACAAGGATTAAGGCAGATGGCCCCGTCATTGCAATTTCACACCCCAATGCTGTGCCACGCAAAATCCAACAGGACTTCTGAAACTGTAAAAAGTAAATCAGGCTTGTTTGACTTCCTTTGTGCCTCACAACAAATGGGATCTCTCAGCAAATGCAGCACTGCATGCCACAGTAACCACACCAGTCCTACGCAGGTAGGTGGATGGTAATGACTCCTCCGGAGTCATGACAGTGTTTTTCTACTACAGATTCCCAGGTTAATGTGACCACGCTATGGACTATTATCATAACATATAACCAAGAACACAGCTGAACAAAAAGTAATGATGCATGCTCCAGATTCAACTTTCCTCTTTCAACAAGCCTTCTGAGCAGGAGTTTTTTATTCCGATCAGAATCTCAAACTGTTTAAAACTGGTTTTATATACAGGCATCCTCCCACTTATGTGGGGCTACGTCCTGGGCCCCCGCATGCATAAGTGAAATCATGTAAAGTGTTGTTGTTGTTGTTTAGTCATTTAGTCTTGTCCAACTCTTCATGACCCCCTGGACCAGAGCAGGCCAGGCACTCCTGTCTTCCACTGCCTCCCACGGTTTGGTCAGACTCATGCTGGTAGCTTCGAGAACACTGTCCAACCATCTCGTCCTCTGTCGTCCCCTTCTCCTTGTGCCCTCCATCTTTCTCAACATCAGGGTCTTTTCCAGGGAGTCTTCTCTTCTCATGAGGTGCCCAAAGTATTGGAGCCTCAGCTTCAGGATCTGTCCTTCCAGTGAGCACTCAGGGCTGATTTCCTTAAGAATGGATAGGTTTGATCTTCTTGCAGTCCTCTAAAAAGCATCTTTAAAATAAAAAGGGAAGGAAAGGGATAAAAGATTTTCCTTTATAAACCGAGGGAGCGAACAAACCTGGCTCCAGGAGACCTGCGGGGTTTGAGGTCTTTAGGGGGAAATTGCATGGGAAGCAGGGTTGAGTCAGGTTTCCTTCCTGGGTGCCGCCATTTCCCCCCTAGGAGCCCTTGCTCACTTTCCATGCAAGCAGTTGCCTTCACTGTCACCACTTTTCTCTCCTCCTCCTGAGAAGGTCAGTCTCTCAGGTATTGCCACGTTGGGGGGGGGGGACGGTGGCAGGGAGCCTCCACTTGCTCAGCAAGGCTGGTGGAGGGAAGCCAGCAGGAGCAACAGCAGAATCCCAATCGTGGTGAAGCAGCGGGTGTCCCCTTTCCGTTGCCCCTGTGCCTCTCGCCCCATTCCCTCCCTCTTCTTCCTTTCTTCTCTTTACAGTGGTACCTTGGGTTAAGAACTTAATTCGTTCTGGAGGTCCGTTCTTAACCTGAAACTGTTCTTAACCTGAGATACCACTTCAGTTAATGGGGCCTCCCGCTGCCGCCATGCAATTTCTGTTCTCATCCTGAAGCAAAGTTCTTAACCCGAGGTACTATTTCTGGGTTAGTGGAGTCTGTAACCTGAAGCGTCTGTAACCCGAGGTACCACTGTACTGGTAGTTGTCTGGCCGGCCCTGTCTTTGGGGAGCCCGGCTTGGCACAGGAGGGTTTCCGGATGAACTCTACTTCAGTCTGTCATCTTCAGATCTCCAGGTCTCTCCCGTTGTTTCCCAGTATGATTCTACTTATTTATTTCCTGTCACCACACAGATAACACAGCCACACACGTGTGTACATGGGGGGATGCCTGTATAAGAACATTTAGTCCAGCATCTTGTTCTCACAGTAGCCAACCAAGGTGGAAAATCCACAAGCACAAGAGCAACTCTCCCCTCCTGCAGTTTCTAGCATCTGGTATTCAGAAGCACTGCTCCCTCCGAGGAGGCAGAGTAAGGCCAGCATGACCAGTGTATGTAATGGTTTCTATATATGTAATTCTTTTACATATAACGGCATTGTGAAATCGTTTTGAGAAGCATCACAGAAAGGGATACATAAATGAAGTCTAAAAATAAAAGTCATTGAGAGCCTCTTTCAAATGCTCAGTTGTGTAACTAGAAACATGAACCCTGGGGTAAGAGCTATGGTGAGCTAGGGTTAGGGCTTGGACTTGGGAAATGGCAGGTTGAAATCCTGCCTCAGGTTTTGTAGAGATATTCCCCTTTCTCTCTCATAAGCAAGAAAGAATGCCTCTTTCAAGATGGCGTTTGAAAGCCTAACCTTTTTATAAGGGATGAATGAATATGATCTACTGGTTTATTAGCTTTTTAATCTATCAAAAACTGTAAGCTAATAATCTCTGCTGAATAAAAGCATTGATTTTGAATCAGAAGTTCATTTGATTAATTGATTAAAACAGTTTTATTGTTTACTATGATGAATTGATTTCATTCTCTGCAACAATTTAATAAAATTTGCAGATTCAGCAGCAGCACTTTTTAATCGAAACATTTAATTGATTAATCTAACATAGGGTGGCAACTTTTTTTTCTGTTGAGGGTCTCATTCCCTTGGGGTAAATGGCTGGGCAACACATGCTGACTGTTCAAAGCCAGCAGTTGGCAAGAACAAAGTTGGGGTATGCCTCCCTAATCAACCTCCCTTTACTCTGGTTGTTGTGGGAGGAAGAGGCTGCTTTTGAAAGGGGTCTCAAGTGACTGCTCACAGAGGCTTTTTGAAGGTGTGGCAAGGGCTGGAGGCTGTTCACTCCTCATCTCACCAATGTCTTGACTACATTTCTCAGCCTTGATAAACACTGGATAAAGGGAGGCCTCTAAGGTGGGGTGGGGGGCAACCTCAGGCTCAGAGGTGGCTGAATCTGGCCTTCTAAATTTACTCAAAAGAATTTGAGCTCAAAGGAGATCCTCAAACCTAAGACACTTGCTGATTTTTTGACATATGATAAACTTCACAACTTGTTTTTATGTGTGTTGCGCCTAAATATGGCAGACTCTCTCACTTAGAGCTGCAAATTTAAGCAATTAAGATTTGTAGTTAGGTAAAGGTCTTGATCTTTTTTGTTAACCTGATGCAGATTTTATTATACTGAACTGTTTAAAAGCATTAATAAATATGAATAAAAATATACTTGTTCTGATGGCACAAGATTAGACAGCAATGTCCTCTCAGACCAGCTGATTATATGATCAAATCAGACCTCTCTGGACCTCTAAGAGGGGCTGTTCTAGGCCTCTCTATTGGTCTTGCTTCTCACCCTCCTTGTGTGTTTTTCGTCCTGGCTAGAATATGTCCTTGAACTCTGATAATGCCTTTTGATTGTCTGTGAGTAAGATAGAGGTGTGTATGTACGAAACTAGCCTCCTATACAAATGTAACATTAACATTTGTTGCCCCGCACACTTTGGCTCCAACCAACACCGGCATGTGGCCCCTGGAAGGCTGCACAGAAGGAATGTGGCCCTCAGGCTGAAAATGATTTCCCCACTCCTGCTCTAAGGCAGGTGCAACAACAATGTGATATGGTGCAACAACAATGTGATATATGGTGCAACAACAATGTGATATATAATATATAAATATATAACAACAATGTGATATATAATATATAAATATATATATATATATGAACAAAATAAAGGGTACAAAATCAATTATATATATATATATATATATATATATATATATATATGCAAATGCTTGAATTAGGGAGGCAGAAATCTGACCCTCGGCTGCACAGAGAGGCAGTGGCGTATGTGCCCCATGTGACTCAGGGTGCTGGGGTGTATCTGTTTGCCCCTTACGATAGATAGTAAGCTTCACAAATGCCATGTTCAAGCAGCTGAGTCAAAAGGGTTAAGGCCCATGAAACAGCACCCACGCAGGAGAAACAGAATTAGCAGGAAGTTGGAGTTGTTGGAGAATATGTGAAGCTCTAAGTAACAGCTGAGTGGCAGTGTTGGCAACAGCAGCTGGCATGTCAGGAATAGCTATGCGAGGATCTGGAAGGGAAAAAACAACAAAACGCCAGAAACACACACCCCCATGCCCCTGGGGTGGTGGTGTAATTTCAGTGGAAGTGGGGAGGGAGACCAGCATTCTGCAAGCAGGCACCTTCCAGAGCTTGGGACTACAACTCCCATCAACCCTGGCCATTGGCCATGCTGCCTAGGGGCTGATGGCAGTTGTAGTCCCAACAATGTCTGGAGGCACCAGGTTGGGGAACGGCTGGTCTCAAGTCTTTGGATCCCACCCTATGCACCATTACTAGGGAGCAAGCCCCACTGACCACAGTGGGGCTTGCTTTTGAGTAAAAGTAGCATTGTGCTCCAAGACTGAGCCACAAAGACTAAATAAAACAAAAACGGAATCCCCACACAGTAGATTTTAAGAGCCTTTGTTGAAATTATTTCATGTGCATTCTTAAGAAAATGGACCCATTTCATTGTTTGAAGTCACAGTCACTGCCATGATTCTGAGAAATAGCACCTTTCTCAAATGCACCCTTGACAGGACCTTTTGCAGAAGCAGAGCAAGGTATTGTGTTTAAACTTTTTTTAGTTTGCTTTTCCTTTACAGCAGGGAAAGAACAGAAATTATTAGGAAAACCACTGACAAAGAAGAAAAGAAATAGTGAGCCATCTATGAGATATGAGCTGACAATATGAACACAGGAAACAGCCTTAAATCAAGTCTAGCTGCCAGCACCAGGATCCCCAGATCAGGCTTCCGGGATGAATTCTTCCACTAGATCGGAGCCTGGGACTAAGACCAGTCCCATTTTATAGAAGAGTTCTGCTTCCTGCCTGCTCCCCTCTACCCAAGACTGACAGACTCCCCTTTATCTTTTAGGGGCATGGCTTCTCCTTGACCCTTCCTCCACACAGATTGGCAGAGTGGCTCCCCATCCCCCAAGAAACCAACACACGAGTCCTCTACTTTTAGGGGGTATAGCTTCTTCTCAAACAGGTTGCAGCTCCAGGCTTATTAGGAACTGCCTTATACTGTCAGACCATTGGTCTATCTGGCTCAGTACTACCTACACTGACTGGCAGCAGCTCTCCAGGTCACAGATTCAATCCCCTGGATGGTATCCAATGCCAGTCCTTCTCAGAGTAGACCCATTGAAAATACCATGCATGACTAAACTTAGGTTCATTACTTTCAGTGGGTTTACCCTGAGTAAAACTTGGAGACAACCTCTTGTATGAAACCCTAATGAATGTGGACAACATTGGGCTAGAGGGACCAACCACCTGACTCTGTATAAGGCGTGTCCTAAGGGAAGGGCTGTAGCTCAGTGCCAGAGCATCTGCCTTGCATGCAGAAGGTCCCAGGTTCAATCTCTGGCAGCATCTCAACAAGGCTCTGATGAGTGTGTGGCAAAGGCTAACTCAGGAGAGAGGGGCAACAGTTTATGGGGTTTGGTGCCACCCATGAGTCAGGAGCCTGGGCTAAAGGAGGGGTCAGGGTCCAAGCAGTCAAGAGATGGAGGTGGGGGCGCAAGAATAGGCTTTTCAGGTGAGGGGCGGTCTGGTCAAGTCTCCACTGCCCTCTTCCCTGCTGTCTCCTAGAACCAGGAGGGGCTTCAAGAGGGAAGCGCAGAAGAAGTCTCAGGTTGCATGCACTCTGCTTCTTCGGATGAGGGTACTTAAGCTAGGGGGGAGAGGGGCATGGTGGTCCCACTGTTGCTTCAGCTGCTCAGTTGGGAAACTTAATGCCAGCTATGTAGTCACTAGGAGCATGTGTAACCAGTGCACCTTACAGATAGGTAGCCGTGTTGGTCTGCCATAGTCAAAACAAAACAAATTCCTTCCAGTAGCACCTTAAAGACCAACTAAGTCAGTTCTTGGTATGAGCTTTTGTGTGCATGCACACTTCTTCAGATACCAGTTGATGGACTTCCATTTCATGCGGCTCAATGTGGTGCCTTCCATAGTTCCAGTTACAGATAGGTAGCCGTGTTGGTCTGCCATAGTCAAAACAAAACAAATTCCTTCCAGTAGCACCTTAAAGACCAACTAAGTCAGTTCTTGGTATGAGCTTTCGTGTGCATGCACACTTCTTCAGATACCAGTGCACCTTAGGAACTTCTGGAAGCACATGATTTTGTCAATAAAGAATTAAACTACTGGCTGCTTGCCCGCCTTGGCTGGGTGTACTCAGGACACATCTCCAGGAAGGACTGTGAATGTCTCCTGCCTAAAGCACATCCAATCAGTGCAGACAATATTGACCTAGAATGGACCCAATGATCTGACCCAGTGCCAGGCAGCTTCCTATGTTCCTGCCTTGGGAGCAGTGCAAGAAAATGGCAAAACGTTAATATCAACAATACAGAAGACGTAATCTTTAGCCTTGATGCTTCAAATATCAAATCAAGGGCAGCCCATACCATGACCCCTAGATGTTACTGGACTGCAACTTCCATCGTCCCCAACTGCTGGCCAAGCTGGTGGGGGCTGATGGGAGCTGGAGCCCAACCAAAGCTGGTAAGCCACCCCTGCATCAGAGACCGAACAAATCTCCTGTTTCTCCAAGAAAATAACAACACAAGGTTAACCATGCAGCACCCCCACAAAAAGACCCACATTCCCTTATTACTTCAATGTACTAGTATATTGCTTAATGAAAGTTCTTAATTGTAATTCAATTAATTACATACACAGCGTCCCCAATTACATTTTCCAATAAGACATTGGCTTTGGTACAGGTCTAAAGGCACTTAACCAATTTTAATATATTAAGACCAATTTCCCTTGAATACTAATTACTATCTAACGATGAAATGAGAACCAGGAACTTTCCAGAAGCTGGGTGGGAGGTATAAAAGTAAATTAAGCGTGAATAGTTGGGGGACCTCGTAAAAGAGAGAGAGAGAAAGAGAGAGAGAGAGGAGAGAAAAAATAGGCAACGGCATTCCAAATACGAGTCTTACTGTATGTTTCAAAAGTCCCAAATATGGGAAGTGTTTTGTTAATCCTTTTGACAGCAGCAAGGGCTCTGTGGAAAAGGAGACATCTTGCTGTGTATTTGTGCTAACGCAAAGCCCTCTTTTTTAACTTAATCCCTTTGAAATATAAATGATACACTGGCTGAAAAAGAGAATTTTGGCTTGCATTTCACTAGCATCTGTTCAGCTCTGTGCAGAGAATGGATGGATATCCTCTCTCACACACATATATCACACACAATCATATATTGCACATATACATATCACACACACATTACATACGTACCGTGAGTGGATCATCTGAAATAACTCTCGTACTGAAACTCCTTTATCAGAATAAACAACTAACTTTAATTACAGCAGCTAAAATTAGACCGAAACGTATCGTGCAATTGCAGCCACTTCCAAAGGATGTGAAGAGCTCATTCACAGCTGTCCAATTCCTCACATTTTCTTTCCCCTCCACTTTGATATGCCTTAAATACTGAGTTAAGAGAAAAGAAGCAGCAAACATATTGAGCTATGAGATAATGCCCTCTTAAACGAGAGCCAGTGTGGTATAGCGGCTAGAGTCTGGGACTTGGATCTGGGAAATCAGGGTTCAAATTCCCACTCAGCCATGAAGCTCTCTGGGTGATGCTGAGGACCAGTCACTCCCTCTCAGCCTCACCTACCTCATAGGGTTGTTGTGTGGATTAAATGAGGGGGTGAACCAGGAATGCCACCTGGAGCCCCTTGGAGGAAAAAAGATGAGATAAAGATATGATAAGCAAGGAAGCTCACTGGAATCTAATCCTTAGAAAATATAAGTTAGTTGGCTTGGGCTGTTTCTTTACTTGTGTGCTTATTTATTTAGAATACTTACATTATGCTTTATAGCTTCAAGAAGTTCTCAGAGACACTTACAAAAGAGCTTCAGAAGTCTCATGATCTCTGAGTCAAGGGAGTGGACTTCACAGCCCATGATGGTCTACTGACATCAGACAGGCTCTTTCACCAAACTCTTTTTGGGGCCTGCTTAAAACATTTTTGTGTAGACAAGCTTATGCTACTTTAAACAGTTATGGCTTCCCCAAAAGCATCCTGGGAGCTGTAGTTTGTTAAGGCTGCTGAGAGTTGTTAGGAGACCCTTAGTCCCCTCCTGGAGCTACAATTCCCAGAGTCCCTTGGGAAGAGGGATTGAAAGTTAAACCACTATTGAGAATGCTAGTTCACCCACCCACCTTTCAGATTTGGCCTGCAAGGTTGATCTTGATAAGGATCCAGCCCATGCAGCTAAAATGGTTCCCCACCCCAGTATGTAAGAATGACCTGATTGGTCAATAAGCAATGGATCTGGCGGGCCGGCTTAAGAGATTAAAGATTATGTGGTTTAGAAATGCTTTTAAACAAATAAAAAGTAGAAGGAATGCTGGTAAAAGCCTGAGAAGAAGGGGTCAACCTCTGTTACAAGCCAGGCCATCCTTGCTCAGGTTTCTTGGAGCAGAAGGGTAGATCGGTGACTGGGGCAGGAGAGAGAGGGAGAGGGAGAGGGAAAGGGAGAGGTTCATAACAGGCTCGTAACTTCACAAGCACAGAGGTTAGCAGAAAACAGATTAATCATGAAGTGATAGGGTGCAGACTATTTAACCGAAAAGGTATGGAAATCAATCACTGTAGTTTTGGAAAGAGAAGTCTTTCTGGCAGGGAGGGAAGATGGCTTTGGGGGCGGTTGGGAAGAGGAAGGAAGAAAATAAAGAAATAGCCAGATCTTCTTCCAACTTTGCTTGCCCAGCCTGGGGGATCTAGAGGACATAAACAATGTGACCTTAAGCAGCTTTTACGAGAGCGCAAGAGAGGGAGGGAAAGGGCCAACAACGTACTATTCTCGCGGACGAGGCAGAATTCCAAAGTGCTCTGGCTCTCCAAGGTACAGTCTAAGTCAACAGGGACGTTGGGCTCGTTCTGCTTCTCCAGCCGGTACTGAGGGCCTGAAAACAGACAATACATTTACAGGATTTCTTTCAGCTTGGGCAGGGGGGAAGGGGGTATTTTTTTTGGAGGGAGGGGAGAAATAAAACATTGAAGCAGGGGTGGGGAACCTCAAGCTCAAGAGTCAACTGTGGCCCTCTAGGCCTCTCTATCTGGCCCTCATAACTCTCCCCGAGCCACATGCCCACACTCCCTTAGCCACACAACCTCATTGGCTCTGGCTCACACAGTATTTTTCCTTGTCCAGAATATGTCCTTGAACTCTGCTGAAACTTCTTGCTTCCATGGATGAAATAGAGAGAGGGATGTTTAGAAATTAGCCTGCTGAACAAAGATAAAAATTTATCCTGATTGCTCTGCCCACTTCTGCCTCTGGCCCTGCCCACCACTGGCATGCAGCTCTCAGAAGGTTTTCCAGAAGGGATTGCGACCCTCGGGGCAGAAGATGGTTCCCCACATCAGCATTAAAGGACTCCAGATGAGACAGAGTCTGAACAGATAAATAGTGAAGACCACATTTAGTTATTTATACTTCTTAACACCTCCCTGTCGTGTAAGGCAGACCAGTATTGTTCCCATTTTAGTACTGAAATAATGTAGATGTAGAGCAAATAGATTTGTGCCCCAACAAAAATCCCACCCACTAATTCCATGCCTCAAGGAGGGATCTGAATTTAGTAATCTGGCAAATTCCAAATGGTGTACCATAAGGGAACTTGTGTGATGGGACATAAAGTTAATTAGATAATTAAAGATTCCTGTGATCATAATGCACCTGCCCATTCATAGATGCCCTGCCGTCTAATTCTGCTACATTGCACCGAGATATGAATGTATACCTTCCTGCCCTGGGAAAAGGCTCCATTCTGCGTCTGTGCACGAGTCATGATCTGGCCTACCTTCCCTTCCAGGAAGTCTTCACTTTAAGATAGAAAACTCTTATACCTCTATGCATCGAGTATAAGCAGATCATTCAGTTCTTCTAGATAAAGAAAATGTTCAGCATCAGATGAGGTTGCCTGCTGCACCTCTTTATGAGTCTCTGCTTTGTGCAGGCTTCTTCCTAATCAGGAATACCCAGATCAGCAACAACCAGGCCCTCAACTCAGTGAAGGAAGAATCTCCTTTGAGGGCAAGTCATTAAATATTACAACACACACTGGAAATCAACCCCTCCAGTTTTAATGCAGAAAACAGTAACAGAGATTTGGTAAACACTGTTCTAATTCAAAGGCATGTGATGACCATTCTCACTTTGACTCCTTTAAGGCTCTGAAATGCTTCTCCTTCTCTTAAGAATTTGTGGAGTGGCTGTAATGGGTTGCAGGAGGAAGGAGCAGAGAAAAAGAGCAGACAATGCTTTCTCTGGAACGGGAGTTAAGTGTCTCATCGTAATCCTCTCATAATTCAAACTCAGCAAAGCATTTACAAATATTTAAAAAGCACAGGCAAAAACAAAAACGGGCGCCTCGGACATCACATTGGTTACGAGATGGAACGTGTTAAGACAATTAATTTCAAAATTTACGGCGGCTGGGTTTCAATTATGGCTCCTCTGCCCTTCCTGATCTCCCTTCCTCCCCACCCCCCAGCCCCAGTCGTGTGAAGAGTACTCTCCCTGTGCCAGTGTAGTTTGCTCTTGATGCAGCATTGATTTGTCGGGGAAAATGAATCCTCTCTCTCTCTCTACTCTTTGTGACTTTCTTCAACAGATGCAGAAAAAGCAGCCGATTTGTGGGCTGCAGGGGGGGAAAGCGCAGCGAGTCCCCTTGTGGCTGGTGCAATCAGAAATGGCACATGTAGCTGGTTCCAGGCATTTAGGAAACCAATTGCACTCTGAGAAACAAGCAACTAGAAAAAAAAAAAAAAAGAAGGAAAGGAAGGGAAAGGAAAGGAAAGGAAAGGAAAGGAAAGGGAAAAAGGCGCACGTGAATGCACACGCACACACAAAGAGGGATAGGAGAGGTGAGAGAACAAAGCAAAATAAAAACAAAACAAAACCACTTTCACACAAAAAGAAACACAAAGCATCCCAGAACAAAGTGGAAAGCACTAGCTCATCTTTTTTAAAAAAAGAAAACACCCCTGTGTGCGTGTCTGTGATAAACCCAAAGCTCACAAGCTAGGAAAGGAACAAATGGGGGGGGGGGGGAATAAGTTGTGTCAAATAAGGAAAAACACATTTTATCCATGATAGCTTTTTTAAAAAAAAGAACAAAAAAGGCATCGCCATGAGTGCCAAAAGCAGACGCTAAAATGGAAACTGTGTGCGTGTGTGTATTGTCAGACGTGGATTAAGAACTGAGCAGCCCTGTGTAAAACAATCCTCAGAACTGAGAACAGCCCCCGCTCTTGGCACCCGTGGCTGGAAAGATCCCAGTTGCCACATTTGCTTAGAAATTTGCTGCTGGCACCCATTAATGACACAACGGCTTGGAAACCGTTGTGTTGATTAATGGTCTGCCTTTTGATCAATTAATGGATTGTCTTTAAAATCAATTGGTATGCCTCCGAAACTTTTAAGAATATGGGTGCTTTTTATCTATAAAAAAGATAGTTGAAAAGTATAAAACAGATTACAATTCAACCAAAGGAAGCTACCTGCAAGAAAGGCTAAGGGATGGGTTTTCCTTTCCATCCCTAATTATGGGAACAAACACACAAGGAAAAGGAGTAGTCTTAAAACCAAGAGCTGGTATACATTTGACATTTGCCCCAGCAATCCATACATAAAGTGGCATATATCTGGGTGTGATTTTAACCTGGAGCTTCCATGTCCATTCTCCCTGTTTTCCACTGTTCGCTGTTTCAAGCAACCCTCCTCTGTAGAAACTGCTCCACACCAAAAACTCCCCCACTGAAACAACAATGAACAAAGGTATACATGGAAAATGTCCTTTTTGGGTTTTCTGAGGAGAGGCGAACTCCAGATTTAGCATGGAGAACATTTGGGACAGAAGTTGTTTCTGGTGAACGTTGTATGGATGAGGGGGAAAGGAAGGACACACACGAATGGGTGGAGCCTACAGCTCATCTAGAAGCTCACAGTCTGAGTTGTTTCATTACAACAGCTCATTTGCAAATTCTAGACTTAGTAACCAGGGGAAATGGGACACAGATATGCTAGCTGTTGAATATATATTTCTGCAGCTTTAGCCACAGTGACAGGGGCTGTTGAGAGCTAGAGTCCAAACAAGATCTAGAAGGGCTATGTGTTTCTCAGCCCTAATCCAAGAGGCATCCCCTTCTGTCTCTTGCATGAAATAGAGAATACCACTTTTTAGATTACGGATGAAGGATCTTGTGGCCCTCCAGATGTTGCTGGTCTACAACACCCATTAGCCCCAGCTAGCCTAGCCAATGGCCAGGGATGTTGGGAGATGAGAATCCAGCAACATCTGGTTACTGCAGATGGTGATGGGAAGGAGCTGGTAGTTCAGTGAGTACAGCATGAAACTTTTAATCTCGGGGTTGTGGGTTCGAGCCCCACATTGAGCAAAAGATTCCTGCATTACAGGGGGTTGGACTAGATGGCTCTTGTGGTCCTTACAATTCTATGATTCAGTGGCGTAGCGTGGGGGGTGCAGGGGGGGCCGGCCGCACCGGCCGCAACATGGGGGGGGGGGCGCTCGCACTCGCAGCTCTCTGCCCCTACCTGGCTCACTCAGGGTTAGGGGGCGCAAATTACTTGCCTTGCCCTGGGTGCTGACAACCCACGCTACGCCACTGCTATGATTCTATGATTCTTCATGGGAAATGAAAACGGAACAGGAGTGATGGTTTTAGGAAGGCACACTGTGACAATGGGAGAGTTCCTAGATTAATCAAAAAGCAAAGGGGGATTCCTAGAAGTGACTTCCAATGGTGGCTATTGTTATTGTTGTTAAGATTTTTTATAATGCCTTCCAACACTGACTTTGCAAAGCAGCATACAAAATAAACATCAAACAAATAATGATCACGATAAAATATAGTAAACTTATCTTTTTTTAAAAGCAAACCAATGAACTACCAGCAAGAGGAAAAAGTGTGTTAGTATGAAAACAGGAACATTGGCTGCTTCTGGAAAGGGGTGGGGGAAAGGAGGTGCTACATATAATATACAAATTCATGGAAGAGAAGTCAATCCATGACTATTGACCACAACACCTAAACAGAAGCTCTAGCTTCCTCTGAAGTCTACCCACAAAAAGTCTACCCACAAAAAAATACTTGCTGGGGAAAGCACTGGTGTCTTCATGCCCTGATTACCCAGAGGCCACTGGGGTGTGTGTACGGGATCACCCATTTATAACTGATTATGTAATTTCCCTTTATTTAACTCTGCTGGAAGGCATGTACTCAGCCTGGGGAAAAACCTAAATGGTGTGAGGTTGCAGCCGCGGTTTAGTTGCAAAAGTCCTGGGTTCAATCCCTGGCATCTTCATGTAGCACTGGGAGAGACTCCCTGGGTTGTACCCAATGCCAGTCCTACTGAGAGGAGGCCAGCTGAAATTATTACTTTATCTGTTAGTCACTTCTGTAGCAGAGTGACACAAAATGACTTACATAAAAACCAGTTAAGAACAAGTCTAGCAAAAGTATAAAACCACGTATCTAACAGAGAAAAGGCAGGGCTTACAGACTGTGCCCCAGTTCAGATTCAGGGCTGAAAGTCTGGTGCCAAAAAATAAAGATGGTGCCAGGTGTGCCTTCTTGGGGACAGCATTCCACAAATGAAAAGACACAATCTTGTGTTGCCAGTCTCTAAACCTCCCATGGAGGAGACACATGAAGACAGGCCTCAAATGGTCATCCCAGGGTCTGGGTGGATTTATGTGGGGAGAGGCAGTCCTTGCGGCACCCGGGTTCTGAGCCATATAAGGCTTTGTAGGTCAAAACCTGATCTTTGCATTAAGCCTGGAAACAAAGTTGTAGCACACGACTAATAGGTCAATTGATTCTAGTAGGTCTACTCAGAATAGTGCTTAGTTGGGCACAACCTCCACAGATGATGCACTTCAGCCACAAGCAGTCACATATGTGGGGCTGCTAACACTAGAATGTGTTTGGTAAACAATCCACACCTCCCTCACTGCCCCCCCCCATTTCACAGGTTTTTTCCCCCTGACCTACTGCTTAAACATTTCCCTTCTAGCAGCTGGTTTCAAAATTAAAAAACAAAACAAAACTGAATGTGACCTGCGAAGGTTAACAATTCTGCCTTCTTATGCTGCACCCTGCTAAAAAGGAAAAAAAAAGGCCCCTCCACCCCCAGATGACGAGATGTATAACCAAATTAAACAATTCCCTCAACAAAAGAGTGAAAAGCTGGACCCTATTATACTGAGCCATCCCGCTGGCCAGTTAAATTGCAAAAGCCTTCAGAAAGGCTTTTGAAAGCCTGACCCATCAGTTCTAATTTTTAAAACTTATCCTTTCAGTCAAGGCGAGAAAAAGGCCCAATTCCAACTTTTATCTCTGCTAAGAAAGTGCTGTTATCTCGGGGGCTGATGTCAGGGAGCTCTATCTCTCTTTCTGCTGACAAGCAGAGACGAGGAGAGATAAGATTGGGAACGAATCTCACTTCTCAGAGTAAATAAATAATCAATACTCATCTAAATGTAAATGAGAAAGTATCCCCCTCTGATAACAGGACTCTTATCAAAGAGCCAATTTTCCCAGAGACACTGGGCCTCCGCCAAATCACCATCACTCTGCCTGGACCCTAATGGCTAAAAATGGTCACTAAATTGAACCGATCACCAGAGATCAAGTAAGTTTGGGCCCGGGCTACTTTCACAGCCCCAATGTTTGGGAATGCAATTGTGCCCCCATTAACTTTCAATAGCAATGAAGAATGCATAGGTCAAGGAAGATGAAGCTGCAACAATAAACCTCGAAAACTGTTCTTTTTCCTTCCCCCCACCTTCAGGAAAATGAGAGAAGCAAATGCTATAAACAGGTTTTCCCCCCCTCCCCTATTTTTTTTTTTTAAGGCTGCAAGAAAGAGAAAGCTGTGAATTGGGTCAAAATTACAGAAAGATACCTTCCTTTTTTGGTACTGATGAGTTGTTTTTAAACAAAGATGTGGAATAAATTGTTGTTTGCCAGGGAGGACACTAAGTTTGATCCTGAGAAGCCAGCATGGAAAAAGGATGCTTTACGTGAATTCGTCGTAGATTGTGTGTCTACTGAAATGAACATGCGTAAGCGTTCCAAAACACTTTAGAGTGGAAAAAATATTATTACTCCTTTGATGTGGATACTTAGCTGTTGGGTCTGCCTGAACTGCATGGTCTCAGTTTCAGGAACAGTATCTTCAGATTTATTCTGCCAATCTGTAAAGCTGTAAGCTTTCTCGGAATTGTGTTACCAGAAAGACTGCCTGCCCCTGTACAAATCTGTAAGATCACTTAGATTGTTTGGGGGAAATTCTACTCATGGTACTGAACCCAGCAACATTTCATGGGGGGGGGGTTGACCCAGAAACGGGCATTGTCTGCTGTTGCCCCTATACTGCACAATACCCTCCCCTCTGGTAGGTAGCAACCACTTCTTGCTTCAGACATCTAATAAAGACATATGTTTTTGCCCAGGACCTTCCTGAACCATATGATTAGGCCCTCTTTTAAGTGTTTGCATCCTCTGGTTTTCTGTTTCATTTGCTTTTATGTGGTTTTATATTGTTGCTTTGTGTTTTTTGTTTGCGCTTTAACGATATGTTTGTTTTATAGACTCTGGACTGTAGAGTTGGAAGGGTCATCTAGTCCAACTTCTGCAATGTGTTAAACCACTGGCTAGAAGAACATAAAAACACAAGGAAAAGCCTGCTGGATCAGGTCTATGGCCCATCTGGTCCAACATCCTGTTCTCACAGTGACCACCCAGATGCCTGTGAAAACCCTCAAGCACACTGTTGTCGCTGTTTAAATCTGCAAAAGCTATGCAATTAATGAAGGTGTCTTCTTCTTCATTGTTCTGACATTTCCTTGACACTGAAATGAATGTAAGTCTTATGTAATGATGTAGCTTACAAAACTACTTATGTTAAATTAAGCATACACCTTGTTTGTTGTGACTGTATCCCCTCCTCCCTATTTTTTTTTTTGCAATTGTTATTTTTTTTTAAAAAAAAGTTGTATTTTAAATTATCGTAATCTGCACTGGGATCTTATGGTAAAGGGAAGGTAATGAATTAAATAAAAATAATAAAAATAAACAACAACATTAGCAGCATAATAGTGGTCACTGAAATGAAAAACATAATATATCATGGAAACTGAATGGAAACAGTGCTGACATTGACATATACAAGTCAGAATGGAAATTGCTGTCTTCTAACGTTTCTAGTCACTGCCAGTCAGAGTGGGTGAACCAATAGTTTGACTTCCTATGTCAAACTGCTTCCTATGTCCATACTAAAGTAGATTTTCTTTCCTCTCTGAAAAAGGAGGAAGGAAAAGCCAGGGAAGCCTTAAAGCTAAAAGTAGCCCAGTTCTTTATCAGATAGAAAGCAAATTTTTATAGAGAACTTTCAGGGGGAAATCAGCTTCTGTGGTTTGGCTTGGAACTGGCGCAAGCCCTTTTGTTTATTTAAAATATTTATATACAGCTTTTTTCAAAAAAGAAAAATGACAACAGCTCAGTGCAATTTAAGGGCTATAGGAAAGTGAGAGAGGTGAAAGCCAGAATTCATCCATCTGCTCAGCTTCTTCCTCTCATTGGGGGTGGGGTGGGAAATGAGGATCAGGTGACTCAGAGAGCCAGCCAATCCATGGTGCTACCTGCTGTAAGGCTTCCAGGTCTGCTGTACCTGCACACATGGGCCACTTGTTGCTGAATGAGGCAAACAGGCCATCCCTTTACACTTCTTGATTTCTTATTCTGTTCTGGGTTAAGTGCCATCCATCAGATTTGGTTGTTTGGTCTACGCTTCTTCACACAATGCAGGGTTAAAACCATAGAACTTGCTCCCAGAGGAGGCAGTGATGGCCACTAACTTGGATGGCTTTAAAAGAGGATTGGACAAATCTATGGAGGACAAAGCTATCAATGGCAAGTAGCCACGATAGCTATGCCACAGTCCTACTTGAGGGTTTCCCAGAGGCATCTGGGTGGCTACTGTGAGTAAAGATGGACCACTGACCTGAACCAGCAAGCTTTTCATATGTTCTTAAGGGAGAAGCTATCACTGATCAGGTCTAGCAGAATCAGAGATGGTCCAGTCCCAAATAATAAACATTGCAGGTTGACACACCCACGTGCGCACACATCCACACTCTCCAATACTGCTCCCTGAGGTCTTTTGTATCCTGTAGCTGCTGCCTTGCAAAGTGTTTTTATACAGAAGCTCAGGACTTGAAAAGTCTCCATGAGTTGCACAGAGCTGAAGGGAAGTCCACATGCTCCCAACCAGATCCAAGGCAAGGACAGAAGTCAGAGGAGGAGAAGTTATTGCCATGCATACAAACAACAACCACTCCAGACCAAACCCCAAATCAATCAATCCTATACTCAACACATTAAAACACACATATGAAACAGAAGGCAGCCTTCCACACTTGACATGTTGAAAGTTCCCCTCCCCTGCTCTTCTGGTTGGGAAATAATATTATTTGCCAGTAAAAGTTTAAATCTCTCCATTGAAGTGGGCTTTCTCCCTGCTGGGTAGCAGAGGCACCCCCAGTCCTTCTTTTGTTCTTCTGTTGTTACTCTCATGGGGCTAGAACAGACATGTGGGGCTCTGAGCCTGGCTGCCTGCCCCCCCCCCCCCGGATGCGATGAGCTTCCAGAGCTATTATTTGGAGGACCTTCATGGGCAGGGAAGTGTGTTCAGCCTCAGGACGGTCATTGGGCTCCCCTACTTAGGAAGGGCTATAAAATGTTTCCTGTTTGGGCTGGGACTTTGCCTAAGGAATAATGGACTTCTTGGCTCTGGTCCGTTTCTCTGCGTCCTTTGGCTCCTGACTCCTGGCTCTTGTCCTTCTGCCTCGGAGCCCCTGGCACAATTCCTAATTCTCAGCTCCTGGCTCCCCTCTGATTGCTGCCTGTGGCTCAGCCCTGACATTTACGATGGTGATAATTGTGTTTTAATTAGACATAAAGGCTATATGAAGTTTTTGGTTTTTTTTTTTTTTTTTTAAAAAAAGAACATTAAGTGCATTCAGCTGCACTTGACTACATTCACTTCCCTTGCCTACACCTCTCCCCCATTTCCAGCTTTCCCTAATCTCACCCATGCTGGTGTTCTTGATTGTAAGCAGGTTGGGTTCTGAGAGTTGTCTTTTGCTTCTGTCCCCCTAGTGAAGCAGCATAAATAACTACCCCAATTTTACTGCCTCAGAACTCACTGCAAACCTCCACTCGCTGTATTCCTTGAACATGAAAACACTTCTGGTAAACTGATCCTATAAGCAGTTTTCGCACATGGTTCCCTACAAAACAATTCCTAAATGTTTGTAGTCAAATAACCAAAACTCTGAAACGGTTCTTCCCTCTTAAACATAAACATAAACCAAGATAATAACTTTTTATTAGTACTGGAAAGGGCATATTAATGGGCTGACTGCCCCATGTTTGAAACAGCATTCAGTTCTCAGAGAGGGCAAAGGCTTTTAGGTAGGGCATTTAAGGAGTGGATAGTATTCCCCATGCATATGGCTGCAGGTTTCAGTCCCCATTTAGGACCGGTGCACATTCCTGCATGCTGGGGGGGGGGGTTGGAATATATGACTCAGGGTTCTTTCCCACACTGATGCTAGACTCCTTTGGTATGTCAATTCATCATGTCACAGATTATGTATGTATGCAGGTGTGTGTAGTGTGCATGTGTGCATCTGGGTGTGCATGTTTTGCATGTGTATATGTTTACATATGTGGTGTGCATATATGCATACATGTGTGTGTGCATGTGTACTTATGTGCATGTGTATGTAGTATGCACATATGTTGGTATATATATCTATATCTATATATCTATGTGTTGGTGGCCATAAAAATAAGAAATAATAATAATAATAATAATAACAACAACAACAACAACAACAACAACAACAATAACAACAACAACCCCAAAACCTTTGCATATATATTCTGAATGAATTGAGTAATGTAACTTAAACTGAGTGCTTTGTGTGCAATTAATTCTGAGCTATTTAATTGTTCATGGGATAATTGGCCAAAGGGGGCTCTTGGGCTTTGCCTCGATACTGTATATCCTGGCAGCGTTTTCTCCCCGTGTGGGGCTGGGCGTCTCGGTTGGTTACTGAAGTGGCCTCAAACTCCCTTGGCAATCTGATTGTGGAAAAGCCCATGTGGTAACAGCATTCTGTTTTATTTTGCAGCTTTTCCTAAGTGCACAATTATCCTTTGTGGCTCTGTGGTTTCTCCTTATAACTCTTAGAACTAGGGAGTGATAACTCCTTATCACTCCCTAGTTCTTTACAGTTCTGTCCAGTAATAATATAAACAGCCAACAACAACAACAACAACCCATCCAACCATCCAACCAACCAACCAACCAGCCAGAAACTCGCTATCAACCTCTCACGCTCCTTGAAGTACCAGCATGCCGCCTGCCAGTACAACTGAACACCAGGAACTTATTTCTCCACCCCACACATGTAAGGGTACGGCAAAGGGGGCTCCCAGCCAAGCTGAGCCGTGCAAGTGGCAAAAAAGATCAAGAATAGGGCATTAACGGTGGGAAGGAAGCACCCCCCAACCCCAGTATTACCACTGGAGGCAAGAGCTCAGCATCCCCCCCCCAACCCAGTATTACCACTGGAGGCAAGAGTCTCATTTTGGCAGGAGTTGTTAGTCACCAAAGACGAGCTGCAAGTACACTCTGATGCCTCTTGTCGCTGTGGCTTTGGGTTTACTTCGGAGTCTACTGGTGTGCTTGCCCGTGGCCAGCATCCTGGCACTCCACAGGCATCACACATGACTTAACTTTTCCTCAAGTTTTTTTTTCCAATTTTAGTTGCACTATGCATCTGGGGCCACCAGTTCAAGAACACCAAGGTTTGTTTCTGGTCTGACAACCAGGCAGTGGTAAGAATCAAAACCAAGCAGTTGGCCAAATCAGAATGCGTTATCTGGATGCTTCGCCTCTTTGTGTTAGAATGCCTTCAAGGTAACATTTCCTTGATTTCATAGTCTCGAGTGGCGATTTTAGGCATTGAGTGGAATCCTTTAGTCTAACAACTGAAAAGGGCTGAAGCGGCGAATCACCCCTTCTGCAGTAGTGATATCATGGTACCCCATTAGAGGGGTCTTGAGGGGAGTCTCTATCCACAAGTGTACAACAAGTGGGCCATAGAACTCCCCCCAGCTACGCGGGAGGGAACCAGTTGTGTAAATGCACGTTTTGCAGTGGCCCCATATTCCCATTCAACCCTGACTTGCCTCAGATCCCCAGTAGAGGGCTGAGAGGGAAACACACCCAATGCCTATGCCAAGGTTTCCTACATCTGCAATTCAATAAAGTTTTAATCCCAAAAAGATGTTGTTGTGTCTCTTGCTTAATCCTTAGGTCTGGCTCTCAGGGCAGTGGGGGGACTGCACCTGGGCACGCACGCATGCACACACACACACACACACACACACACACATTTGGGACCAGGCCCCACTGAACTCAAGCAGACATGAATAAGATTGCATTGTTAGCTAATTAATCTAGTGATTAGGTTTTCATATTGATAAACAGGGAACCTCCTTTGCTTTCAGGTTAGGTTACGCATGTGTGCATCATAGACAGGCATCACCTGAAAAGTGGCATTGCAACTTAAGGGAGAGAGAAAAAAGGTAATGCCTCTTGTTCGCCTTCTGTAGTTTTTATAAACTTGTCTGTGAGAGACACACAAAGATGCATGCACAAATATATATACACCCTCCATCGTGCTTTCATACTGCTCCAGCTGAAAGCCCCCATCCCTTCAGTAACCATCACTAGGGCCAGAGGGAAAGTAAGCAACAGTCCATTCCATTAATGCTTACACCCAGCTCCATGACTACAGTAGCTGCATTTGGCAACTAAGAACTGGGACTTGAGTTTGCTTTATTCCTCCTTCCTACCAAGCCCTCATCCTTTTATGCTGTGTCGTTTAGATTGTAAAGTCTGAGGGGCAGGGAACTGCCCTGTTTCTGATTTTCATAAGCAGGCTCTAGGCATCCCTTCTGGCTGAAGAGTAAGGCAAACGAAGCTCTAAATAAAAACAATTGGAACAGATGCATTTTGATCTGCTGTTTGTTTAAGCAGGGTGGGTGTGGAATATTTTTTAGCCAAGTAAAAATAAAACAATTATTCTAACCTATTAAGTCAAACACTGCAGCCCTCATTGTTTTAACGTGATGTGTGTGTGCAAATTCAACCATCACATCTTAAGATGTTTATAAAAGGATTCAAACAAACCCCCTTTGCTCCCCACCATGCGAGTTTGCCATCCAATCTGTTTTCTCTTAACCTGCGTGGCAGCGACATTACCGCATTTTACGTACAGTTTATCTGTCGCTCTCTGCAGAAATACAGATGGTTTCCGTGAAAATAAACAGTCATTTATTTGAACCTTTTTTTTAAAAAAAAGGAAGAAAGCAAGGGAGGGGGAAAAGAGTTTATGGAAACCAGTGGCGTAATGCATTCAAATAAATGCCAGAACCGGTTGACGGAGAGCCAAGGTGTTAAATCACCCTGCTTAAGAATTCAGCTGTGGGAAACCGATAGTAAATCCAGACTGACAGAATTTCCAGTGATGGCAAAAAGGCCTTGACATCTAGTCTGGGACACAAAAACTACAGCGGTTCAAACCCATTTTACTTAACACCACCTTGACAGCTGGCGAAATTAAAGAATTTAGTCAAAGTACACCTTAAAATAAATAAAAAGGTTCTTCCTCTAACATGTAATTCCCCTGCCCCAAGGGAAAAAGGGGAGCTGGCGTCCCTGAATGCCAAAGGTGCAACAGCAGTGCTAGCAGGAGGATTCCGAACTTCTGTACCAGTTTATAGACTACATTTATTTTTTAAAAACAGAATGTATTTGAAAAGTAAAGGGGGGTGGAGAGAACATGCCCACCCAAAGGATTTATCAGTTTTTTAAACAAACAAACAAACAAACAAACAAACAAACAAACAAACAAACAAACAAGAATTTTCACACCAAACCAGTTTAAAAACTAAAGGTTAAAAAGGGATTATAACATGGGCAAAATAAACACAGCAAATAATATACTTTGGGATGCACATTCATGCTCAGGGGATTATGCCTGAGGCTAGTCCAACTCAGAGCAGACCTGTTAAATTAATGAATGTGGCTAATGCAGGGCCATTAATTTTAACAGGTCTACTCTGAGTAAACCTTGGTTGGAGACAACCCACCTTCTTATTGTTGGGAATAAATAGGAAGGGATGGAGTATCCTTGACTCTCTCTTGTGCCACTCAGTTATAAGAAAGGCCAAAGCTTAATGGAAGGGCAACTACTTTGCATGCAGAAGGCCTAAGGTTCAATCCCCAGCTACAGCCACTCCCAAGCAACCATGTAAATTTCCCATAATCCCCCAGAGTGATGCTGAAAGCACTGTGGGATGTTAAAATGGAGGCTCCCCCAGACCCAGCAACCTGGCCCTCTGATTGGATGAAGGAGGCCCAATGCTATAGGAGGCTATACTCATTTGTGATAAAGACTTTGGGAGTGAACCCTGAGGAACAATCCATACCCGCTGCTTTGCGGTATATCTTTGGGAGAAGAAAAGGCTAAGGAGTAAACCCTACACAAAACTGGAGTGGGATCCCTAAGATGGTTGGATGGTGTTGTCTTCTAGACTTCCTTCCG
Organism: Podarcis erhardii; assembly: GCF_964252035.2. NCBI lineage: Eukaryota > Metazoa > Chordata > Lepidosauria > Squamata > Lacertidae > Podarcis > Podarcis erhardii. The sequence goes on from NC_138504.1 coordinate 39,115,908, forward strand.
GCAACTTCTGCAGCCCAGCTGGTGCCAAACATATTCCTCTGCTTTCCTTTGGACCACATCAGCGAGACTGAGAGGGGGATCTTGTTGTCTGGGCAGCCCAGGACCTCCATACACACTGCCCAGGCTGGCACCTCAGGGAGGTCACTTTGGTGCTGCTACCACAGCAAAAATAATGCAGCAGGCAGAAGTTACTAGTCTCTGCAGAGAGAGGTTTAGCTTCAGACCCAGAGGCACACTCCATTGTCTCTCAAGACAGACAGATGCCAACACAGTGTTGTAGGCAGTTTGCCTCTGCATACAGCTGCTGAGCATCACAAGTAGGGGGGTGGACTCAGGTCCTGCTTTTGGACTCCCCACTAGGGCATCCATTTGGTCATGGTAGGAACAGGGTTCTGGACTAGATGGGCCATTGGCCTGATCCAGCAAGTGCTTTTTATTCCTTACTTTTGTTCCCATCTTCCTACCACCTGTGTTCTGCAAGGGCAGCACTGAAACTGGGGGAGGAAGCTGACAGCCAGGTGTACACAATGTGTACACAATACACATTGTAGGAAAGAAAGAAGGTTGGCGGGGAAGTGCCCCATTTGCCCCAACAGACTCACATCCCATGCCAAATGATAGCCAAGTGAAATCTGATGCCAAAACTAAGCTCTTCATGGCTAGACAGGCTCTCAGGAAAAATCAATGCTATTTAGCAGCAAAGGCGTCATACACAAGGGACACTTGTACTTGGGAATCATATAAGGAACCCAAGAAGAGATGCAGCTTTAGAGTTTGGGATGGTTTATGCCAGCAAGCCCCACTCACCACCTTCTCAATGCTACCCACTGATTGCCCTGAAAAAAGGGCACAGGCACTCTCCACCAGGATAAATGACTTTTGATCAGATTTCAGGACCCACAAAGCCATTTCTGACAGCTGCTGGGGGACAGGAGGGGTGGCCGCTGTGTCGTTGCAAACCAGCTGCTTCGACTTCTATCACAGGTATTAGCTTTCCTCCAAGCTTCACACACCGAGCGCACACTTTTGCCTTAACCTATGGAAAATACGGGTCACATCTATGAAATGTTGGCTGGGGAAAGCATGTTTATAACAATTAGGCGCGAGGAGCATTTTTGGTCTTAAAAGGACTGAGTATTATTCCTGGTTTGGGTAACGTGTTTGCAGCTGGGAACAGCTGTCCTCCAGGAACAACTGGGGAGCACATGATCCTCTTGAGGAGGATTTTGGTTTACATCCAGGTGGTATGATCTAAAGGAGTAACTCTTGCAGTTATACAGGACACGGCTGGGGCAGAAGTTGGGAGAGAAATTTCATGCTTTCTTGTCTTTGATGGGGGAAGGACTCTAGGAAAGAGCACAAGGGGGTGTACATGGTTTTCCACCTCCCCATTTCCATCCTCATAACAACCCTGTGAGACTGAGCCACAGCAGTGGCGTAGCGTGGGTTGTCAGCACCCGGGGCAAGGCAAGTAATTTGCGCCCCCTAACCCGGGGCAAGGCAAGTAATTTGCGCCCCTAACCCCTAACCTGCCGCCACTGCCAGCTTCTTCTTGCTGCTGCCTGGGCTGGGGTATTTACGGTAAGGTAACCACGGCGGCGGCGGCGGGTCCATGTCAGGTGATCTGAGGCGAGTTGCCACTGGCGCTGCCGCGCAAACGACGCCGCTTGCCCAGGAGGAGGAGGGCAGAGAGGCGAGGAAAATGCAACATGGTCCAGCAGCTGCAGCAGCGGCGGCGGCGGGGCTGTGAGGAGGGGCTGCCTGGCGCGCCCTCCGCGGCCCTGACGCGCGGGGACTGCGGCGAGCGCTGAGAGTCGCTGCCTGCCGGACGCCTTCAGCCCGGACGCGCGCACAGCTCGTCGGTTCCGCAAGACATGGGGCTCTGCTATAGCCTGCGCCCGAGGCTCTTCGGCGACTCCGGAGGCGGCGAGCGCCCCCCCCAGATGTTGCGCCCGGTGCGGCCGGCACCCCCTGCGCTACGCCACTGAGCCACAGCAACTGCCCCAATGTCATACAGTGAGCTTTATGGCTGAGTGGGGATTTGAACCCAGGTTTGCCAGGTCCTAGTCTAGCGCTCTAACTATCCTAGCAGGAGAGGCAAAGGATCATTTGTTGTACTGCTGCGGCAGACAGATGATAGCTATAACTATAGCTATAGATACAGATACAGATAGGTAGCCGTGTTGGTCTGTCATGGTCAAAACAAAATAAAAAAATTCCTTCCAGTAGCACCTTAAAGACCAACTGAGTTAGTTCTAGGTATGAGCTTTCGTGTGCATGCACACTTCTTCAGATACACTGAAACAGAAGTCACCGGACCTTTCTATATAGTGAGAAGGTGGGGAGGGGTATTACTCAGAAGGGTGGTGGGAATGGGTGATTGGCAGATAGCTGCGATGAGCCTGTTGACGACTCTTAACGACTGCAATAGGTCTAACAGGAAAAAGCAAGGGGTGAGAAGGTGAAAAATGGCTTTGTCATGTATAATGAGATAAGAATCCAATGTCTTTATTCAAACCAGGTCTCTCCATAGTTTTAAGTTTGGTGATAAGTTGCAATTCAGCAGCTTCTCTTTCCAGTCTATTTCTGAAATTCCTTTGTAATAGAACAGCTACTTTGAGATCTTGTATAGAATGTCCTGGGAGATTGAAGTGTTCTCCTACTGGTTTTTCTGTCTTGTGGTTCCTGATGTCGGATTTATGTCCATTTATTCTTTGGCGTAAGGTCTGGCCTGTTTGTCCAATATAGAGAGCTGAAGGACACTGTTGGCATTTTATGGCATACACAATGTTAGACGATGAGCAATTAAATAGTCCCGAGATGGTATGTGTGATGTTGTTGGGGCCAGTAATGGTGTTGTCCGGGTGTATGTGGCAGCAAAGTTGGCATCTGGGTTTATTGCAGGCTCTGGTGCCAGTGTCCGTGTTAAGTCTGGTAACGGACACTGGCACCAGAGCCTGCAATAAACCCAGATGCCAACTTTGCTGCCACATACACCCGGACAACACCATTACTGGCCCCAACAACATCACACATACCATCTCGGGACTATTTAATTGCTCATCGTCTAACATTGTGTATGCCATAAAATGCCAACAGTGTCCTTCAGCTCTCTATATTGGACAAACAGGCCAGACCTTACGCCAAAGAATAAATGGACATAAATCCGACATCAGGAACCACAAGACAGAAAAACCAGTAGGAGAACACTTCAATCTCCCAGGACATTCTATACAAGATCTCAAAGTAGCTGTTCTATTACAAAGGAATTTCAGAAATAGACTGGAAAGAGAAGCTGCTGAATTGCAACTTATCACCAAACTTAAAACTATGGAGAGACCTGGTTTGAATAAAGACATTGGATTCTTATCTCATTATACATGACAAAGCCATTTTTCACCTTCTCACCCCTTGCTTTTTCCTGTTAGACCTATTGCAGTCGTTAAGAGTCGTCAACAGGCTCATCGCAGCTATCTGCCAATCACCCATTCCCACCACCCTTCTGAGTAATACCCCTCCCCACCTTCTCACTATATAGAAAGGTCCGGTGACTTCTGTTTCAGTGTATCTGAAGAAGTGTGCATGCACACGAAAGCTCATACCTAGAACTAACTCAGTTGGTCTTTAAGGTGCTACTGGAAGGAATTTTTTTATAGATACAGATGTTTATTTTCAACCACAAAGCAGGTAATGAAGCTCATTAGTGCAGCCAGATCAGGTTTCCTGGAGAACCAGTACATTTTGATTCCACCACTGCCAATCACCAGTTATTTAATGAATGCATTATATTGTTACTTACTAATTTATGTCCCAAGGCGATTTACAAGCATACCATACAACACCTAAGAGGTTTTAAAAACAATACAACAACAACTGAAAAGAAGTTTAACAGAAATCAAAAATGTTCACCCAAGGCAGACTCTTTTTCACCCAGCTGGAAGAGGTTTGCTGAGATATATATGTCTTAAATTGTTTCCAGAAAGTACAGAGAGTGGGTGCCTGTCAGATCTCAACAGGAATGCTGTTCTACAGAACAAGAGCAGCCACACCAAAGGCAGTGCTCCCCAGTTACTGTGGAGGAGGCTTCGGATATAATGGGGGCTTGAAGAAGAAATTCTCCTGCAAAACACAGTGGGTGACCTACTGCTTATATAAGGGATAGATAAGCATTTATATTTCACTTTTCTATTTCAAAAGACCCAAATGCAGCTTACCAAAACAAACTGTCCAATTAAACAATAAAAGAGAGGTAGTGTTGTGTAGTGGTTAGAGCAGTGCTTTCCAAACTTTTCATATTGGTGACACAATTTTTAGACATGTATCATTTTGTGATACAGTAATTCAGTAATTCAGACGCGGGTGGCGCGGTGGGTTAAACCACTGAGCCTAGGACTTGCTGATCAGAAGGTTCGAATCCCCGCAACGGGGTGAGCTCCCGTTGCTCGGTCCCTGCTCCTGCCAACCTAGCAGTTCGAAAGCACATCAAAGTGCAAGTAGATATATAGGTATCGCTCCGGCGGGAAAGTAAACGGCGTTTCCGTGTGCTGCTCTGGTTTCGCCAGAAGCGGCTTAGTCATGCTGGCCACATGACCCGGAAGTGGTACACCGGCTCCCTCGGCCAATAAAGCGAGATGAGCGCCGCAACCCCAGAGTCGTCCGCTACTGGACCTAACGGTCAGGGGTCCTTTTACATTTCCCTAATTCAGTTTTACCAGCAAACCAGAGGTTAAACTAACCCCTTTCCATCCCTGGGAGGAGCACAGGGAACATTCACAGACACACTGCAGCTGACACACTAACGTGTCACAACACACAGTTTGGGAAATTCTGGGTCAGAGTGTCAGACTAGGATGTAGGAGACCAGTCACTGCCTCTCAGTTTAATCTACTTCACAGCGTTGTTGTTGTTTGGAGTAAACGAGGAAGGAGAGAATCTTTTAAGTCACCTTGAGCAACTTGGAGAAAAAAAGTGGGATAAAAATTCAATAAATAATAATCACCACCACCACCACCACAACAACAACCTTATAGCACTAATTTGAAACTACCATGGTACAAAGGACCTTGGCCCAGTCACTGTCTTTCAGCCTAACCTACCCCACAGGGTTCTTGTGAGGGTAGTATAGAGAAATGCAGAACTCTTTGTGCCATCTGCAGCTCCTTGTAGGAAAAATATGAGATAAAAATGTAAGAAAAATGAATAAAATAAAGCATACACAGCAACAATTCAAATCTCACCTAAGAAAAAATATCTGGTGTTCTGTGGGTGTCTCCACTAAATGAGGCTTTGGGTGCATTTTCACAAAGAGCAGTAACAGAACCAATGCTGACTGATTGATTTGTACATTTACATCCTATTTTTTTTAAAGCGAGTCCCCATAAACCAGCTTATAATAACTTTATGAATACAGATATAATTCAAAACAAAACAAAATCATCAAGCAATAATTTCATAAAAGCAATCTAACCATAATTACAAAAAAACCCACAACCCACCACCCAAACTAAAGCAGTGGTTAGAAAGTAAAACCCAATGCAGCCTTTTTATTAATAATAATATTTTAAAAAAAAAATTAAACTAAAAGGCTCAGTAATGTAAAATGGTTTTTTTTAAAAAAAAACCCTCAGCATAGCACTTTAATTAAAAGCAGATTGGAATGAAAATGTTGTTGAAGCCTTCAGCTAAAAAATACAATCAATTGCAGTGGGAGGGCAGCAGGGAAGCTCATGTTTATCCCCTGGGAAGGAGTTCCAAAGATTTGAAGCTACCACTCAGGAGGACCTGTAATGCTGCCCCCCAATGTTTCGGCTTTCAAACGCCGACAACCTGGAAGTGAATGCTTCTGTTTTTGAACACGCTTCGGAAGTTGAACGGCTTCCAAAGCGTGTTTCTCCATTTTTTCAATGGATTTTGCCAACCGGCAACTGCGCCTTGGTTGGCGAACGTTTCAGAAATATAACAGTCTTCCGGAATGGATTACGCTTGACAACCAAGGTCCCACTGTAGATCTAAACCAGTGTTTTTCAACCACTGTTCCGCGGCACACTAGTGTGCCGCGAGATGTTGCCTGGTGTGCCATGGGAAAAATTGAAAAATTCGAAAGATTTTTTTTTTAAAAAAGTCAAATTTTCGCCCACTAGGCGGGCGCCGGACTGTGTCCTGGGTATGGGGTGGGGTTGGGTTTTTGACCCCACCCTCGGCCAGCAGGGGCGCCGATTGGCACTCCTCAGGGGGACACCCTCCACTTATCTGATGTCCAGGCTATGATTGGTCCAGACTCCAGCCTGGACCTATCACAGTAGGACATCATCTTCCGACTTCCTTCCCGCCCGAGCACAGTGTGCGCAGCAGCGGAGAGAAGAAGACATTGCAACTTGAGTCATAATAAAGTAATTATAAAATACTTTCTTTGTGTTTATTTGATTCCTATTCAAGAGAATTACTTTATATATAGTCAATATAGGCACAGAGTTAATTTTTTTAACATTTTCTAATGGTGGTGTGCCTTGTGATTTTTTTCATGAAACAAGTGTGCCTTTGCCCAAAAAAGGTTGACAAACACTGATCTAAACAGCAGGCCTCCAGGAAGGCTTCCTGCCTGCCAAGCATGTGATTTGTCCCTGAGCTGTGGATCTTTCAAAAGCATCTGACTATAGCCCATGAGACCTGCCCTGATATTACTCATCTTCCCACAATGGTTGTAGGCAAGGTCTGAAAATGCACCGGCCTCCCGATTCTGCAAGGCTGTTCCGATAATTGGCCAGCCCTGCTCCACACCCCACCAAATACTGGGAGAATTTCACCACCCTAAGAGTGTCCAGCCAAATGAACACACACAACTGTGCCAACTGTGAGCAGGGTAGAAATACATGTGTGGAGCTGTTGTTGCTGTTGTTAATGTACCTTCCTATATAACATCTCAAAGCCTGTGTACAATAAAATAAAAACATTTACCCAACCATTGCTTATATAAAAGCAACTTAAAGCCATTACATATATATCTAAAAGTCCCACTATGTATACAAAATGAATTTCAAATCCTATGAGATTATAGAAAGGGATAAAAATTCTCCTCTCATAGGAAGCTCTTCAGTCAGCACTGAAAAGTTAACAGGAGACCATGCTTGTTTTATATGTAATGGAAGATTGCTCCAGAAGGTAGGTGCCTGCATGCCTAAGGAACACTGTAAGGAACAGACCTCCTGCTAAGTATCAGTAAGCTGACCTCACCTACCATTATATTAACTCTGTATGGCATGAAAGCATATTTTAGGCATCCTGGCCTCAAGCTTTATAGGAGGTCTGTGTATATCAAACCCAATTCCTTGAGCTTAGTCCAATATTGTTTAGGAAGCAATGGAATTGTGCCCCGTTGCTCCTTGAAGCCCCTCACCCCACTGCTTCCTTAATCCAATACAGTTTCAGTATTACCATATTTTTTTGTGAGATGCTCCTCCTGGCCCTTGCTGTGTTAGGGCCTTTGGGGGGATTGGGGAAGCAGGATAGAGCAGACCTCCCGCCTGTCCTCTGCAGGCTTTCTCTACCACAGGGGTAGGCAACCTAAGGCCCCGGGGCTGGATGCGGCCCAATTGCCTTCTCAATCCGGCCTGTGGATGGTCCGGTAATCAGCGTGTTTTACATGAGTAGAATGTGTCTTTTTATTTAAAATGCACCTCTGGGTTATTTGTGGGGCCTGCCTGGTGTTTTTATGTGAGTAGAATGTGTGCTTTTATTTAAAATGCATCTCTGGGTTATTTGTGGGGCATAGGAATCCATTCATTCCCCCCCCCCCATAAATATAGTCTGGCCCACCACATGGTCTGAGGGACGGTGGACCGGTCCACGGCTGAAAAGGGTTGCTGACCCCTGCTCTACCACATGCCTCCTTGCCTCCTTGAAATCCTATAGATTTCCATCTGCTTGTAAGTTTCGATGTCATGCGCAGTTTGGGCAACCCTAGATTAAAATATTGATTTCTTAATTTTGGGTTTTTAAAAAAGGGCTTGTTTTATACATGGGGTGTCTTATACATGGAAAAATATGGTAACTCAGTCAAACTTTTCAGAAAAAGAATTTGAGAATTTTTTCTTCTCTACTCTCCCCACTGTAGGAAGTATTCGGCCACTCTTCTGAGAGAATATTCAGTGAAATCCCCTATCCCATACTCTGCCTGCAAACCATGAGAATATCTAGAGCCTGCTTTTGCTCACCTAGTCTAATGATCTAATTATTTTTTAAATTAACTACTTTTCCAATCCTTCTTGCTAATTTTTTCAACAGGATACAAAGATAAAACCAACAAGCTATTTTCCAGCTGGTTGCAATGGTCCCTGCCTTGCATGTTTATTCTGTATTGTCTTCAAACCTACCTTCAGTGTTTGTATTTTGCACTGTTTTTAAAACTGTGGTTTTTGTTTTTTGCAGTTTTATGGTATGCTTGTAAATCACCTTCAGGCACGTGGAAAAGGCAATTTGTAAATTAATAAATAATAATAAAATGAATTAAGAAGAAAAAAACACTGACTCAAGATAGGCTATCAAAGAGAACACGTCCAGCTTTGAGACAAAAATTATATACTACTGGGAGGGGGGGATTCATTAAAAAAGAAAAAAGAAAAAAAGGTCAGCTTAGGTGTCAGCACAGAGGACGGGAGAAAAAAATGTCATCCTCTCAATTGTTCCCAAGTAGAACCCAAAGGAAAGTTACTCCATCCAGATTTCTCAAGACCATGAAGTCAAAGGTTGCCATTTTACAAGTGTAGGATTTGGTCCAAACCTTTAAAAAAGATTGATATAGCCTTATTTGTTTAATGGAAAGCTGGAAGGAGCCCCCGGCTACGTCTCTGCAGCCAGCTTGGTATTTTTATCTTTATGTGTGGGGACATTCCACTTCATCTCGGAACAGCGGCCACCACTTTTAGCGAAATTGAATGCCCTTTTGGCAACATCAGGTTTTTAAAGCTGTGTGTGCCACAGGCATTCTTTCTCTCCTCCACCCCCCTGCCCCCTCCCATGATCCAACAAGCTACTCAGGAACATCACAGAGGAGCTTGCATTAGACAGCAGCACTAGAAAATCTGGGCAAGGTCGAAGCACTCCCTGCCCGCCAAGACTGAGAGCAAGAATGTCACTGTTAAAAGCAAGGGTGCCAGTCCTGCCACAGCTCAGTCTCAGGTTCAATCCACAACATCTCTCCATACTACAGGGTTGGGGAACCTCAGGCCAGAGGCCAAATTCAGCCCACCAGACCTCTCTATTCATAGCAATTCTTAGGCCCATACCAACTCTCCCTTGGCTGCCCCCTTCACTGGTCCTGCTTTGCACCCCAAGCTTTTTCTGCCTGGCTGAAATGTGGCCTTGAAGTCTGGGTCTCAACTCTCTTGCCCACTCACACCACACCCTCTCACAGGCCATGGCTCTCGCCAGCTCTGCTTCAAACCATCAAGTGGCTTTTTGCCCAGTTGGAATGTGTCCTTCAGCTCAGATTAATGCCTCTTGCTAGCCTGGATGGGGAATAGTGAGTGAGTAATAAAACTAGCATAGAGTACAAAAGGTAGACATTTACCCTCATTGCTGCGCCCCTTTCCCCCTTTGCCCCATCTACCACTGGCATGTGGGCTATGTATGGGGGGAAAGCAAGTAGCTCAGTACTGCTCCACCAGAGCTTTCCAAACTTTTCTAGTTGGTGACACACTTTCTGGACATGCATCATTTTGCGTCACAGTAACTGAGATTTCCTAGCAAACCAGAAGTTAAACTAACCCCTTTCCAGCCCCAGGAGGAGGGTGGCGAGCATTTGTGCAACACACCTACACACTGCAACCAATACACTAAAGTGTCGTGACACAAAGTTTGGAACACTCTGGTCTACTCTGAGTAGCAGCAACTCTCCAGGGGTGCAGGGGAGGGTCTCTGGGGATGCCACTGGGGATAGAACCTGGGACCTTCTGAACGCAAGGCAGATGCTCTGCCACTGAGCCACAGAATTCCCTCTTCCTCCTTCCTCGGCTCTCGTTTTTTTGCCAGATGCACCGCTGAGCACACAATAGGTTAACTATACAGAAGATAAAGTACGCCGCTTCGTTATTTTTCATTACCATAAGAAAACATCCATTACATTTCCTATTTTATGAACGCACATCGGGGGAATCCATTACGACAAGAGCAATTGCATTCAGTTCTCTCTCCCAGCAAGCTGGGGCGCGGGGGGGGGGGGGGCGCGGAGAGGAGATAATGCAAAGGAGAGAAAGGAAAAGACAACAACAAGAAGAAAGAGAAGTGGCTGGCATTAAGGGGGTGGCAGTGAAGCAAGCTCTGAGAAAGAACAACAAAAAGAAGATTATTTTTTTATATAAAAAAAAACCCCCTAACAGATCTGCATAGGCATCTCCTGATTTATCCAGCTTGACTTCAACTAATTAAACATCTGCCTCAACAATTTCCTCCGCAGATTTATCATCCCTATTCGGTGACAATGACTGTTTGTTACTGGCTCCCCGCCCCTCCTCCCCAAAATCTTGCTAACATTCACAGAAAAAAAAAACTTCTTCCAGTTTCTTCTTTGGGTACGTGACAGGAAAATGATACAGTATTCCCATTAACCCCCTGCCGCTGTCCTTTGTGAAAGTGTTGCTGTCCTACCAACTGAAGGATATTTTTTTTTAAAGCGTGTACATTATTTTTTTTTAGAAGCCCTTTATTAAATAAATGGAGACAATTGCAATGCTATGCAATTGCGATTGCGGCCCTGGCCCATCCTTCAAAATGTTTGCAATTGCCTTTAAAGCCCTAAAGCTGCCTGAGCCACGGTTCTTTTAGGAGACACTTCCACTCATGCATATATGCTGCCCCCACCCCACGGTTCTCTTACATCGGTGGTTTCAAAACTATGGCAGCGTACGCACCATACATTTAAAGCACATGGCTTCCCCAAAAGAATCCTGGGAACTGTAGTTCTGCCCTAGCAACAATTCCCAGCACATTTAACAAACTACAATTCCCAGAATTCTTTGGGCAGGGGTTCGTGTTCATGCAGACCCTGAAACATGCAGACCCAGCAGAGCCTTCAACGGGCCTGATCAGCACTTTCTGAGTATGCATGTACCTGAGAAACACATGCCTAGAATCCTCTGCAACTCACAAGGGTCCCATAAGACAGGTGTGTATGGAAAAGGGTTCCCTTTCTGCTATGTTACCTCCCCTTTACTGTTTCCAACAAAAATGATAATCTTTCTTTTGCCTGATTTTTCACACTTTTAAAAGGGGGTGATGAAATCGGATGTTTTACTGTCAACTGATCAAATTTTACTATGCGATCACAAAGCCATTAAATACAAACACCAGTAAAAAACAACGTACCAAGGCAAGCAAAACCATAAGGAAAAATACAGTAGAGGAAAGTATCTTGAGCGTGCTCAACTTCCAAACGAACAACAGAAAAGGAAAGGGCTTAACCTGCTTTGTGGGGATATCAGATTGGCCTCTCCAGTAGGTAGTGTTTTGAAATGGGAGATTTGTGGATTTAAAGAGAGGTGTGTGCATGTGAGTACATATTTAAGGCTTGGAACAGACTCTTCTGCAGTATTTTGTGCCACAGAGTTGTTTTCTGGTATGGATGATTGTATGAAGGACCCCATTCAGGAAAAGATGACAGCTAGCCTAGGGCTCTGCTCTTCAACCTTGGGTACTCAGATGTTGCTGGACTACAACTCCCATCATCCCCAACCAGGTTAGCTGATCGCCATGGACAATGGGAAATATAGCTCAACATCACCTGGGATCCAAGGTTGAAGAACCCTGGTCTAGGGCAGGAAACCGATGGCCCTTTGGAAGTTGCTGGCTGGAGCTGATGGGAATTAGATGCCTCCAAATACCCGGACAGCCACAGATTCCCAATTTCTGCTCTTTTTTCTGGTCCTATGAACATGAGCAGAGCTTGAGTATTATTATTTTTTGTGGGTTCTTGCCGGCGGCATCAGGAGCCAGCCTCGTAAGCCCTCTTGCCTCTGAACTCAGGGCACGTCTTTATAAAGGAAGTCTGAGAGGGCCTCTAAAGGTAAACGTACCCCTGCCCGTTCGGGCCAGTCTTGCCAGACTCTAGGGTTGTGCGCTCATCTCACTCTATAGGCCGGGAGCCAGCACTGTCCGCAGACACTTCCGGGTCACTTGGCCAGCGTGACAAGCTGCATCTGGTGAGCCAGCGCAGCACACGGAACGCCGTTTACCTTCCCGCTGGTAAGCGGTCCCTATTTATCTACTTGCACCCGGAGGTGCTTTCGAACTGCTAGGTTGGCAGGCACTGGGACCGAACGACGGGAGCGCACCCTGCCGCGGGGATTCGAACCGCCGACCATGCGATCGGCAAGTCTTAGGCGCTGAGGTTTTACCCACAGCGCCACCCGCCTCTGAACTCAGGGCACGTCTTTATAAAGGAAGTCTGAGAGGGCCTCTACTTAGTCTCAATTCTCAGCCCATTCAAACACATTTGGGCAGTGGTGGTGTGTTGATAAATGGTGGATTTGAGAAAGATCCATTCCAATAGAATTAAAATGATTTTCCATCACACACACAGCATTTCCCATGGAAAAAAGGTCATTATCCATTTGCACGCCCATTTATTGACTCCCTTGGCTCTCCACCCCCCACCCCCCCGTAAATCATAAATTGCAAAGCAAAGACTTACTCAGGGGCAGTCATTTCCAGCAAATGCAACTTGTAATAAATTTGTTTGCAGCATTCTTCCTTTCTCTTTCTCTCCTGCTAATGAATTCCACCCAACGTGAGACCTAACAAGCAGACATTTTCAGAGATGGGAGGTGGGGACTGAGTCAAAGGTTCCTAGGCCCATGCCTTGGGGATGTAACCGTAACCAATGTTCTCCTACTCAGAATATAGCCATTGAAATTAATGAACAAACTAAGGTCCATTAATTTCCATGGGGCCAATTCTGAGTAGAACTTAGTTGGGATAAACTTTGGAGCATTTGCAGCTGGCAGGCTTCCTGAATGATACCTTCCCATGTTCCCATTTTGCTGCATTATCTCAGAAGCCTGTTGGTGCCTCCTGGCATTTGCAGGCTAAATATTCTCTTTGCCTATGCAAAAGTGCTTGCTGACTTGCCTGTTTGTCCATCACCTTCTTGCATATCTGCTTTCTACTTAGTGTCTAACCTTTCCCCTCCACTTACCTCACCTGCCAGCATACTTGCCCAAGCTTCCCTTCTTGGCTTTGACCCTGATCGCCTGATGTGTGTGCAGCAGATTCGGAGTGTGAGAAAGTCCTGTGAGCAGTGGCGGAGCATATGCCTGAACTGCCCAGGGCGGGCGCACTCCCAAGGGGAGCGGGGTGCAGGATAACCGCTCAGGTGCACGGAGAGCTGTGCACGCCCTGCAGCCGGGGGCGGAGCGAGCTGCCCCCAGGGGCAGAGTGAGCTGCCAATGGAGGACATTTGGCACGCCACCCGCCTGTGATTCCCAAGCCCCCCCCCCCAGCTGTCAAAATGAAGGGGGAAGACAGCTCAGGGTAGGCTTGGGAGTTGTGGGCAGGCAAATGTCACCCCCTCAGCGAAGACACCCAGGGTGGTATGCCCCCCCTTCCTCCGCCCCTGCCTGTGAGTGAACCCATCACACACAATCTCTTAAAGCTTGGTTAGTATAACAACTATTGGGACATCTTCTGGGCCTCTTGCTTTGCTCAGGCACCTTGGAATCCTGACCTCAGGACTGTGCTAAGCCTGTGTCACTATTAGCCTGAATAAATATCTCTTCCTTGCTTAGAAGTTGGTATCATATTGTGTTTGGGGTGAGAGCTGAAACCCTGGACAAGAACATCACTCCTTTCAAAAGGGAGGATACAGCAAAACCTACTGGGTCACATCCAGCTAAGTTCTACTCAGCGTTGACCCACTAAAATTAACAGAAATTATGTTAGTTGCCTCCATTATTTTTCAGTGGGTCTACTCTGAGTTGGACTAGCACTGGATACAAGCCTTTGTTGCAGGTATCACTTGTGCATTTCTACCAAGGAAACTTGTATGGAGTAGAATCCCAAGGTTCCATTTGTCACTACAGACTCTATCTGTCACTGCTAACCTCATGCTTGAGGAGGTTGGTAAAGGTTGGTAGTGACAAGGTCCGTAACGGCATTTTTATACAGAAAGTCAAAAAAGGAGAGGGAAGGAGGGAGGGAGGGAGAGAGGCTGGGAAGGTCAGTGATTCCCAAAGGTGACTTTGAAAGAGAGAGGAATAAATATGTTAACGCTTACAAGTCACAACTGCCGTCCACATATATATCAAACTTGAAACACGCAAAGCTGGCAAAATCCAGGTGTCCTGGTCATGTAAAAGTTCTACAGAGTTATCCATCAAGACACCAGAAATTGGGTAGGGGGGTAGTTGGCCTGTCCAATCAGGATCTCGTGGTAAATGGCTTGATGATTTGCAGCAGCAGATCAGCAAATAGTTAATTGTTTAACTGTAATAACAACTCAAAAGCTTTCACTCTACCCCAGCCTACTAAGTCAAGTTATTTTGATTGCTACAGAATCATAGAACTGTAATAATAATAATAATAATAATAATAATAATATTTTTTTCTTTATACCCCACCCTCCCCAGCCGGGCTCAGGGCAGCTAACACCGAATATAAATTACAATAAAACGTAATAGGGGGAAAAAGGAAAAAAATAGTTAATTAAAATAGGGCCTAGAATAGGGCTTAAAATGCAGCCTTATTTTAGAAGTAGCCCATAAATCAAGACCATAAAGGGAGGAAACATCAGATATTCACCAGAGCCAGCTATCCATGTTGGTCCTACATGGGCCAGCAAAAAAGCCAAGGGAAAATTTATATACCAAATCCCATATAAGGGGTCAGAGTGAGACCAAGCTGAAGGCCAGGCGGAACAGCTCCATCTTGCAGGCCCTGCGGAAAGATATCAAATCCCACAGGGCCCTGGTCCCTTGTGAGAGAGCGTTCCACCAAGTCGGTGCTGTAGAGCTGAAAGGGACCCTCAGGGCCATCTAATACAACCCCCTGCAATGCAAGAATCTCAACATGCTGGTTCATAGTAATTCAGCTGTAATTTTACTGTCATACACACAGCTCACCCCAATTTATTGTTTGTGGTGTGCAAAAGGTAACTGACTCTGCCTCCTCCCCAAACCCACAATTTTTGAATCAAGCTCCACCCCTTTCAGCCAGCAATCTGCAGTTCAATCTAGACAAGACTGAGGAATTGACAAATCTGTCAATTCTGGTT
This sequence comes from Podarcis erhardii, assembly GCF_964252035.2. Classification (NCBI taxonomy): domain Eukaryota; kingdom Metazoa; phylum Chordata; class Lepidosauria; order Squamata; family Lacertidae; genus Podarcis; species Podarcis erhardii. The sequence goes on from NC_138504.1 coordinate 39,131,167, forward strand.
CTCTAAGCATCTCATTTTACCACTTTTAAATTCAGTTTTCTACCTTTCTGCAAGAATTTTCAATTTAAAAAAAGATCCAAATGAAAAATTCACCATCATTTTTAGGAAAGATTTGCACAAAATAAAACTGTCGCCAGACATGAAATTAGATATACAGTTCCAGTCTTGAAAAAGAGTGAGGTTATTTTAGAAATGGAAAAAGGGGGAGGAGCTACAGAACATTCCCTATAGAAAAGTTTTAAACGTTTGGGGCTTTCATTTATTTATTTGGTTGTGGATTAAAAATATTTATAGCCTGCTCATATGCACAGAAAAAAGTCATTGTACCCAATGTTAGTCCTACTTAGAGCAGACCCACTGAAATGGGTGGGCATGACTAACATACGATACTGTACATTACTTTCAATGGGTATATTATGAATATAACTTGGTTGGACCTGAAGTGTCATAAGGAAGAACACGATGGAAGTGCATAAAGTTATGCATTGCAAGAAGAAAGCAGAGAAAGCTGTTCCTCCCTGCCCTCCTTCTTCCATAATACCAGAACTCAAGGTCATCCGATGAAACTGACTGGCAGGGAATTCAGGACAAACAAAAGAAAGAACTTCTTCACACAGCATGTGATTAATTGATGAAATGCTCTGCAAAAAGATGCAGAGATGTTCACTTAGCTTGGACAGCTTTAAAATGGGGTTTCAGCAAATTCAGAGGAGGGTAGTCATATAAACAGGTTGCTTGCCATGACAGCTATATGAGGCCACTAGAATCAGAATGCCTCTGAATACTAGGTTGCTGCAATCAACAGAAGGGCCCTGTCTGCACTACGAAGGAGTATCATATCACTTTAAATAGTCCTGGCTTCTCCCACAGAATCCAGGAAATGCAGTTTGTTAAGGGTGCTAAGAGCTGTTAGGAGACCCCCTATTCCTCTCAGAGACCTACAATTCCCAGTCTCCTGGGAAGAGGGACTGAGTGTTAAACCACTCAGTTCCCAAACTGCATTTCTTTGAGGGGATTACAGGGTCTCCAAACAACTCCAAACAAATAATTCATATGTATATATGTATCAACTGAGAGCTCTAGGAGTACGGTAAAGGTACAGTTTATATAACCTTCTATTAAAAGGTGTGGGCACAGAGTGCTATGCTGGTGTGGGCAGTTAATCAGGATAGACAAGAGATTCAGATGATGCCAACTGTTTATGAACGCCTGGGGCTATACTGCTCAGATTCTACACTATGTGTCTGGGAAGGCTGGCTAGGGACACACTAGAGGCGAAAGTGTACTCTATGGCTAGTAGTGCCTTTGATCAAGTTTGGGCAGTTTGCCTGCTACGTCCATTCCCGGACAGGAATAACCTGACCACTGCAGTCCATGAGTTGGTAACCTTGAGGCTGGATTACTGCAAGGGGCTCTATGTGGGGCTGCCCTTGGGCCTGGTTTGGAAGGTCCAGCTGGTGCAGAAGGCGGCAGCCAGACTGCTGGAGGGGGCATCTGGCTGAGAACATGGGACACCATCGTGAAAACAGCTGCCCTGGTTGCCCATCGACTCCTGAGCCAGGTTCAAGGGCCTTCCATTAATTTACAAAGCCCTGAAGCCCAGGGACCATCCAAACCCTTATGTCTCAGCTCAGTTGCTGAAGGACTGCTGTTGTCCACTGAGTTGGTGGGGCTTATTTGACATCAACACAAAACAGAGTCTTTAGTGTCACCAGCCCAGATTCTGCAGGAAGCTTGTTTCAACCTGTTGAAGACGTTCCTGTAATGCCAAGCTTACACAGGCAATTAAGAATACATTTTTCCATAATAGTTGATGGCCTCTCGTTTTAATTTGTGTGTGTATAATTTATTTTATTGAATTTATATACTGCCCATCTGAAAATTGCAGGGCAGTTTACAGCATAAAAATACAAAATGAGAACGCAAAATACATCAAGCCAATCATGCAAAAAACCAGTAACCCCCTACCACAAAGACATTTAAAAGGCCATATATTCTTTAAGCAGCCAAAAAACTGGTTATAGAAAAATGTTTTGCCCAGCGCCTAAAGATATGTAATGAAGGCACCAGGCAAACCTTGCTAGTTAGAGCATTCCACAAATGGGAAGCCACCTTCAATTTTTTATGATATAGTGATATATAAATATTTTTATAATTACTGTACATATGAACTCACCTGGACCCTGCAATCTTAATCTTAGGCCCTTCTTCATGTGTCCTCTCCATGAGAAGCCTGGAGGGTGGCAACACGAGAATGGGCCTTTTGTGTGGTGGCTCCCAGTTTGTGGCATGCTCTCCTCAGAGAGGGTTGCCTTGTGCCTTCATTATATATATGTCGGTGCAAGATGAAAACGTTTCTCTATAACCAGGCCTTTGGCTGATTGAACATTCTATGGCTTTTTAAATATGTTTGTGGGTTGGGGGTTATTAGTTTGTTCTTGTTTCATTATTTATTTTGTGTTCTATTTTTCTATTTTTATGTTGTGAACCACCCTGTGATCTTTGGATGAAGGATGGTATACAAATTTAATTACTACTACTACTACAACAACAACAACTATTTAGTAGTAAGTGACCTTTGCGGGGTTTGTGAGGCAATGGCCTGGTTCAGATTCAAGGCTTCATAAACCTCAAAGCACAAATGTTGGGCTGAGTGTGCTGTTCTGTTCTGTTGAGCACTGACTTCTACGGAAAGATCCTGGCTCAGATTAAAACACTGGCTTAACTCTCCTGGTTTTTTTAATTGACGTGAAGCCAGATCACCCAAGTTCAGATGAAACAAAGTTTTCCTGAGAATTTACTTCTGAGATTGCTTTACTCCAAATGTGCCCACTAGACCGCTTTGATCTGCAGAGCCAGCACTGTTGCAGGTGCTCCATAATATTTGTTCTGCGTTTATAAGAAACTGATTTTTCAGCATGGCAGCACCCACAATTTGGAACTTCCTGCCTACTGGCATCAGGTAGGAGCATTTGTTGTACTCTTCTTAGCACCTGCTCAAAAGGTTTTTGTTTTCGATAAGCCCACCCAGAGATATAGAATGTTGATGTGTGTTTTAATCTGGTTTTAGTTTTAAATAGTTGTTTTTGACTGTTTTTACTAATAATGTCATTGTTTTATTCTTCCTGTAAACCGTCTTGCGTTGTTGTTTTTAAAAAAATATACAGTGAAGCAGTGTATAAATCTTAAGAAATAAATAAATAAATTTGTAAAATAAAATAGCGTCAACTAGTGATTTCATGCTGATGCTGGTACCTGACAGGAGGCAGGAAGAGGATTGGGTGGGTGGGGGGAGAGGGGGCTCTGTCAGCCCTGATGCCCATTTGTGTGAACGATCTTCTGAAGCGGGCCAGTATAAATACAGACATAATATTTGGAGTGCAGCAGATGCTGTCTGAAAGCAATCTCATTGCATTTCAATACAAAATGCACCTTCCCCCGCCCCTTCTGTCCAGTGCAAGATGTGAAAAACCAATTTTGCAGCCTATCACTGCAGTTCAGTTAGAAGTGCGGAAAAGCTGGGACTATCGAAAGAGGCAACAGGCTAGCACTAACACCAACCTTCCCAAAACCCAGAGCAGCCACGCAAAGGCTGTATGTATAATATGTATGTATATTGTAATGGTGAAGTATACACACACAGAAAATTATGGATATTGCCACTTTAATTATCACACAAGGTAGATATCCCCTCAAAACATGATGGGAGGTAGAGATTAGAGTCTCACTTGATAAGTTTGTGCATGTATATATATATATATATATATATATATATATATATATGGCAACCTGCAAAACCAGGATGCCTTTCTTTGCCAACTGGGGCAGGGAGCTGGGACTTTCAAACTCCAGAATGGCATCAAGGGGGGGGGCATTCTTGTTAAGTTGACTGGCTCCAGAAGTGCCTAACAAGAAGGAAAACGGCACTGCTCCTAATCCATTAGGCAAGCAGGCAACTTAATTATTTGGCTAAGCAGATGCTGTAACTGTTCCCACTACCCACGTGAGAAAAGTTTGACCCCCAGGAAACAGATAAAAGTCACCCGGAAAACAAGACAAAACAAAAAAAGTGAACAAAAGAGGTGGGTAGTGTGAGGGAAGGTGCTGGGGGGGGGCCTTGTTGGGGGGAGGGGGGGAAGCAGAACACCATTCATCGCGGCTAACGACTTGTTCATTATGAGTGATGATGGATAAAGACTTCTCACGCTGAGATGAAATCAAGATTTATATGCATTGTTTCCTCTCTCAACTTGTGGGAAGATCATCATCATCTAATTCTATCTCTGCGGCCAGCGATGGGCATCCGGAGAGCTGGTTATCAAACGGCGCAGTCAGCTGGCAAAAGCCGGGACGTGCGGCTGGCACATCTGGACCGCGGCGCCAACAGCCGAGGGTGAACGATGACGTCTGGCGTGGGGCCAAATTGCTTGCAGACGCTAGCAGGTTCTCATCTACAACTGTACCCTACCAGCATCGCCGTTCTCTCTCTCTCTCCTCTTTCTCTCTCTCTCCCTCTTTTTTTTTTACGAGAATCAGATTTTCATTGCTTCATTCAATTGCTCTACACTGCCATTTTTTACAGCTCTTATCGTTCCCCTGGAATATGGCCTTGAGACAGCTCATCCGTGTCCTTCGCTGTGTTATCTCTTCTAACTTTTATTAAAACTTCAGCTTTCATCTGAAGATAGCTAATTAAATCCGTGACAGATTATAGACTCGTTTGAAGAAGGGGGGGGTGGGGAGAGAGAAAGAGAAATGGTGCTCAACTACTTTTTCTAAACAGAACGCTGGGCGGGGAATTATGTTCTCTTTCCAATGCAGTTAAAACTAAAAGGGGGGGGGCGAAGGGGGGCAAGGGAAGAATAAGGAGTGTTTCATTCATTTAACCAAGACAAGATGCTTATCTCCTACCAAGTCTATAGATAGGTTTATATTAAAGTTCTTTGTGGCGTGACAAGACCCTGTGCCATTTCTCACCATAATTATTTCTTGATGTTGAGAAAGATTCTCTCAGCGTTAGGGCTGTAAGGGCATGCCTGCTAACACTGGACGGAAAAGCACAGGCCTGCAGGCACCAACCTGGTTGCTCCACAATTTAAAATAGGGAGACCCTAAGCTTCTGTGTACTTTTTAACACTAAGGACATCTAAGGAAGTTTTTTGCAAAGAAGAATACTTTTAAAACTCTAAAGTTAGGGAGTACAAGTATAGGAAACTGCCTTAGAGAGTGTTAGAATACTGTTCCAACTAGCTCAATATTGTCTATGCTGACTATAGGGACACGGGTGGCGCTGTGGTCTAAACCACTGAGCCTCTTGGGCTTGCTGATCGGAAGGTCGGCAGTTTGAATCTGTGCGGCGGGGTGAGCTCCCGTTGCTCCGTCCCAGCTCCTGCCAACCTAGCAGTTCAAAAGCATGCCAGTGCAAGTAAATAAATAGGTACCACTGCAGTAGGAAGGTAAACGGCATTTCCATGCACTCTGGCTTCCATCACGGTGTCCCGTTGCATCAGAAGCAGTTTAGTCATGCTGATCACATGACCTGGAAAGTTGTCTGTGGACAAACACTAGCTCCCTCGGCCTGAAAGCAAGATGAGCGCTGCACCCCATAATCACCTTTGACTGCACTCTACCATCCAGGGGTCCTTTACCTTTTTACCTACTCTGACTCTCCAGGATTTCAGACAGGGTGTCTCCCCCAGCTCTACCTGGAAATGCTGGGGAATGAACCTAGGACTTTCTGGACACAAATGAAGCTTTGCATCACAAGGAAGCTTTAAAGCAAAACCACCAGCAGCTTTCGCAGCCCAATCCTATGCTTATTTATACAGGAGTTTGTACTCCCTGCGTCCCAGAAACAACATCATGGCAAGGTGGAAAATTATCTGGCCCATCTACTAGACAGAAAAGGAGCAGCTGCTCCAACATTTTTCACTCTCCATTCCTTTTTGCTTTTGAATTAGACTGTGAGTCTACAGGCAGGGACTGTGCTATTATTTCAATATATGTACAGTGCTCAGAAAATGTAAGGTGCTTTGGAAACAGTAACAGTAGTAAGAATAAAAATAAAAATAAGAATATTGAAGCACTTGGAGTAGTAACAATAATAATAACAATAACTACAACAATAAGTCAGCCCAAGTTCAGTAGCTACAAAAGATTATAGCTTTACAGAGGAACACAGGGAGCTGCTTTATCTGGAGTCATACCATTGGTCCATTTAGCTTACTATTGTCTAAACTGACTGGCAGTGGCTGTCCAAGCTTTGGGGCAGGTGACATTCTCAGCCTGGTTTGGAGCTGCTGGGGATTGAACTTGGAACCAGCTGCATGCAAGGCTGATGTTCCACCACTGAGCTACGGCTCCTTCCCCAAGTAGGTGCACAAAGGATCACAGCCTTCACTTCCCAGTGCATTGCATCTGAGGGGTGGCAAATCAATGTGAAAAATGGAAGAGCGATATGTAAAAACCCAGGTGCTTTGATTCACATGGCACGTTTGTTCAATTTACGAAAGTCAGAAATAAAAGATGGTTCCTAGCATTGCTTATGAGAACACCTGAAGACAAGTGACTGTAAACCCCTTTATTCAGAATGAGTGGTAGGCTCCAGCCCCTACGTGCATCTTTAATAAACATGAAACATGCACAAACACTTAAGTCTTCCTAAATGCTCAAAATTCTGGACTATCTGCCCCAGCTTCTTCCTGCTCACTAAACCCTGTTGCCTCTTCCACCACTACCTCCTCCCAAGACTCTCCCTCTGAACATGCATAATCATCCCAACACCACTCCCCTGTCTCTGAGCCTTCTTCCCCTGGAGGTTCCCTTGGGGGTTCCCCACCTGGTGCCTTCCCCCCCCACTCCTCTGCATCCAGCCAGTCCACGACACAAGGGATGGAGCAACTCCTCTATGAAAACAGGCTGCAGCCACTGGCCTGATCCAGCAGGCTCTTCTCATTTAACACAGGACTTGTCATAGGCTGAGGTTCTTTGAAACCAGGAATAAACTTGGAGGGGAGGGCAAGGGGGGTGAGTTAGGCACTTCACTTGGGCCTCGCTGAAGCTCATCCACATAGTACCAAACCATGGTTTAGTGTCAAGTGAGTACTGAGCTGCTGGATGCTCCCACTTTAAAGAGGAGAAAAGCAGCACTTCAGCCAGCCTTCAGGTCCAGTGATATTAATGCAACACGCTTGCAAACGATTTTCATGAGATTTGGTGTACACGCCATTTGGAAAGACAATGGCATATTTGACAGCACTGGAATGCACCTATTTCTCTGTTATTAAGTACTACTGCATTGGGCAGAGACATATCTATAGATTTACAGTTTCAATTCATATCTTTCTCTGACACTAATTTTAAAAAGTGTACATAAACCGTGAGAAGTGAAGGCTTGTTCACATTCCCAGCTTGTTGCAGTCAGAGAATGCTGGCCTGCGGTCTTTACTCCGACAAGGCCGTTTACTACAAAGTGGGTGATAATAATCACAAGACCAGGAACCGGGGCTTTGCTATGGATATATTGGGCCGTCACCCTCCTCTCATCGCAGTTGGCATTTCCCACTGTGAAATATGGCGGAGGATCTTCTGACCTGTGTACAACAAAAACAGCTGGGAATAGAGTCTAAAATGCCTTTGTTACCTTTGTTGCACTCGTTGGGAAAAGCAAGTTAGAACTTTTCCACAAAGGAAAGCAGGAAGTAGGCTTCTAAGGAAAAGGTATTAAAGATGCCAGCAAAAAACCAGCCTACTTCCAAAATGAGCATAATGAGAGCCCCACCTGAGCCTCGCTGGGATCCTTTTCTCCGCTTCAAAGCCTTTTGCAAGATGTCCTTCATGGTGACCTTCATGCTGTCCACCTGGATAAGTGAGAATCCATGTGCAGCATTTCTGCAAGACACAGAAATGGAGAGTGTGACACGCATGCACTTATGTGTATACACACACACACACACACACACACAAACAAACAAACACAAGCACACACAAACCCTCACCCACATGTAATATTATCTGGCCTACCTTTTGGCAGATTTGAACAAACTATTAACAGAGACCCTGGCTAGATTTCTCTTTCTGGCTGCAAAAAAACTGAAAAGGAAATATCCTCCAATTAAAACATCCTGTCCCACTGCTGTTCTCATGTATTACAATCTTTAATCCGGTTATGTTATGTTATGTTATGTTATTTATAACTCATTCTTAATTTCCTTATTTTAAGGTACTATGTAGTATATCTTATTTTATATCATTTATGCATTACAACCCACTTTAATGTATTCTGTATGTTAAGATAACTCACTTGAATGGTTGTTAGTTTTATTTTGTTTGGGTCTATGATCACATAATAAAGGATCTGTATCTGTGTCACATGTTATTGCAAAATAGTCACCAGAGGGCAGCTTGCATCAGGAAAAGTCTTAGGACTGTTATCCAGCATTTTAAGGCCAGTGGAGGAGAGGAAGAACAATATACTGAAGGCAAGACAAAACCATGTAGATCAACACCTTCAATTGGACCAGCAAACAATGCAGCTCTTAGAGCAGAGGTTTCACAGAGTTCCCTGAAGCTGATGAGGAGTCTGATTTCACACCAGATCCAAATTCTAGGAGGTCTTTAAAAGTAGCCCCAAGCTGGGCTCTAAATAGAAGGGTCAATGGGTGCACACAGAGCTCAAATGAAGAACGCAGCACTTCTTGAGTTGCAATGCAATTAGAAAATGTGATCCAATTGCATTTCAATTCAGCATGGACTGAGAAATATTGCTTCAGTGCTGAGTTGCCACAAATATGATGCCCCATGGCTGCAGTGGGAAATATTTATTGAGACAAAATCCTGAAATTATCTGTGTGCCCCCAGATGGGAGCAGGACACAGCTAATTAGGGGGTGTCGTTGAAGTCTGCAATGCCCATGTTTGGACTTGCAGACAAATCTCAATTTATGCAGAGTTTATGTTCTGGGGATAGAGCATAAAGCCAAAATCGCATATAGTCAAAACATTCTCCCAGCACCTCTGAACACTCTCACCAGGTGAGTGTAATGTTGGGTGGGATTGCTAAGCTGAATTCGCACAAGCTAAATGCACTTAAGCTGCAAATCGACTGACCATGCACTTCGTTGGTATGTTAATTTTCATCATCAAACTGAGGTAAGCATGAGTCCTTTGGCTTTGACTGTAGTCTAATCTGCAGAATACCTCCACCCACCCACCTTCTTATTTACTTCTCTGGAAGTGACAGAAGGAGATCCTGTTGGGAGACTTCCCTCCCTGCTATGGCAATGGCTTTTATGACAAAGACTCTAAGAAATGTGGTTCCCAGGGCTCCTGACACCCATACCTAGGTACCCTGGGAAAAGCTGGATTTCCCGGGGCCCCTGATGCCAGGGATGATGGCATGACGGTGTTGCAGCAGGTGAGGCCTCCTTAAGGGGCTCCGATAGGATCACGCTCCCATGATGGAGCCCAAACTGTGGGAAATTGCAGTCAAATGTAGGGACCAAAGAGTTCTGTTCCTAGACTTAGCTAGGTCACGCTCTCTTACCTCCATAAGTGAGGAAGTAAAGCTTATTCTAGTTCCTTTTCTCACTTTCCCTGCCAACCATGTAACTGACCAGGATGGATGTGTCTGAACTTGCTCCAAGTTCAGGCCACAGGTCTAAAACTATATTGTGTATTTTGCATGCACAAGTAATCAACCTGTGTTCTCCTTGCCGTTGAATGGAACAGTACATGAATCAGTCCTTTGGATTCAGTAAGTAAAGCTTTTAAACTTACTTAAGTGTGTGTGAACTGTTCAATGCTAGAGGAGTGGGGGTGGGGCAAGAGCTTTAAAGTAGATTAAATGGGTTATGCAAAAGGGTTTAATGGCATACATTCCATGCTATACTGCTGCTTAACTTTGATAGTGTTTTAAACTCTGCTGGGGGCTTTCTCCCACTAGAGAGTATGCAAAGCCCCACATTTTTAATCTAGGCACCCACTCAATTCTTTTGTTAATTACCCAAACATGGATTGAATCTACCCATCTCTACACAACTTGGGTATAGAATACACCTTTAACAAAATCTATTTTAGACTGCTTTGTGCACCCAACAAAGACTCCAATCCCACAAAAGCTCAGGAGGCGATAAAAATATTTGTCTTTAAGGTACCCCACAATGCTGTTGTTTTTGCTGCAACAGATTATGCCAACACATCTGGAGTTTGTCCCCAGTACCTGTCGCTGGGGAATCCAGGTGCAGCTTTCGACCCAGAAGCTCTGCAGAGAAAAATGAGATCATTCTGGCAAGATGTACAAGACTGTCCCAGAAGCAACTTTCAGAGGCTTATTCTTGCTAATTTCTGCCATTTATTTTATAGTGCGTGGCTTTTTCTTTTTAAAAACAGGGTAATTGCTTATTTGTATTGCAATTTTTTTTTTAAAAAATAAACAACTACCCTATTAGACCTTCTAAGATCATCAGTAGATAAGCAGGACAGAAATAATAAATTTCTTATTATTTGGAATTAGCTCTAGACATTTCACCAGTGCCCAACACCTTACGTGACAGGAAGAAAAGTAAGTGCACAGTTCTGATCCAACAATAATAGAGAACACGGTCCAAAGACATACTCCTTTTATTTTTTTAAAAAATTTCATTAATGACTTTAAAACCGGTTTTGGGAAAATCTGGAATATTTTAGGAGTATATCTTGAGGATTCCTCAATGAGTAGATTATTGTTGTACAGATATAATTCAGTTATATAATTCAGCATGCAAAAGGTCCCAGGTACAGTTCCTGGCATCTCCAGGAACTGAAACCCTGAAAAGCCATTGCTAGTCAATATAGACAATACTGAGCTAGATAGGCCCATGGTCTGACTTAGTTTAAGACAGCTTCCTGTGTTCTTATTTAAATCAGCCCTTTATCAGGACTAGAATATTACTTCTTCTTTTTTACAGGAAATGCTGTAGCTCAGTGGTACAGAAGATACTCTGCATGTAAAATGTCCAAGGTATGTTCCCTGAAATCCAGAGGCAGGGTTGGGAAAGGCTTATTGACTGATACCCTGGAGAGCTGCTGCCAGTCAGTGAAGACAGTATTGAATTAGATGGATCAATTGTCTCACCTGTTATTACCCTGCATTCCAAGGCATTCCCCTGTGTTCTTACATCAGTTCTGGAAAACAACCTTCACTGGATCTTTGAAATGCTGTTTGGGCTGAGTTATATGCAGGCAGCATCAGGAGTCAGGGTTAGAACACGCCAGAGCCAGGAAAGGCAAGAGCTGTCTAGGCAAAGTTCCAGCCTGAACTCAAGCCCTTCCTGTTGAGAAGACAGGCTGGATGGGCCAAGCCACTCCACTAGCTCACAGGTCTTCACTGCCCAGTGAGACTCTCCAACCGGTAGTCCTGGTGATTTCCCTCATGGGGCAGCTCTGCACCCAGCTGAGGCATTCTGGGTTCTACTCCGACCAGCCCCAGAAGGGAGTAATATATAAACCCGCTCTCACTTTTTATTTCTCTTTATTTTTGGTCTAATGAATCCAAAGTTGTTCTAACGCTTAACAATCACTTGGGGACTCCAAGCTGAAGAACAAGAAGTGCCTATGTAGGAAATTAGAAGTTCATCCTTCCACAATGGTTTATTGAAGCTTCTTTTTAACCTTTTTGAATTGTTTTTAACTTTTTCACACTTTTATTGCATGGCTTTTATTTTTTTTAATGCTGCGATCCGCTTTGATATATTTTTAGGATTTGGTGGTATATAAATATTTTTATAAATAAATAAGGAGGGGGGGGAGGATTTGGCTAAAATGCCTATTTAAATATTATTAAGTCTCAATCCTATGCACATTTACATGGGAGTCAGTTCCACTGAGCAAAGCAGACCTTATTTCCAGTAAAAAGACACAGGATTGTACTTGTAAACTTATTTAATCAATTAAATTTGTAATTCAAAGCCACAAAGTATTTAAATGCAAAAGGCTTTTGGCTGTTTTCTACTCATTCATGATGGCCACTCAGAAGACCTCTTAGGATACTCCCCCAAAAAACCTTCCATGCGTCTGTTTGCTTCACTCCACTGCACACCCACCCACCCCAATTTAATAAACTTTGATGCTTTTTTACTTTGGATACATACTGAACAGGCCAAATCTTTCTCTGACATTTAAGTCAGCTTACACTGGCGAAGTCTGAGAACTCTGCCTGCAGAACACATTGTGGTACTTATTGCAATGCTCAGCCAAAATCCAAAGTAAACATTAAGAAAATGAGTTGAAATGTGGAAGGAAAGCCAAGGTGAAAAGGCGTAAGAAGGGGAGAGTTAAAATGAAAAATAGGCAGAAGTGGCCAGGGTGTTGTTCTTTAAGCACCACCCCTTTTTTTTAAGCATCCACAGGAGGCAATGATGGCCACTAACCTAATGGCTTTCAAAGAGGATTACACAAATTCCCAGAGGAGAAGGCTACCAAATACCAGGTGTTAGAACCTGCAGAAGGGGAGAATTAGTACTGTGCTCAGGTCTTGCTTGTGGGCTTCCAACACTGGGGCATCTGCTTGGCCACTGTGAGAACAGGATTCTGCGCTAGATGGACCACTGGCTTGATCTAGCCTGCACTTCTTACATTCTTATGTAGTTCCTGAAGAGCCAGGAGAAATTTATACCATCATAAAGAGCACAAGTCTTTGGTCTGAGGAATCAGACCAAAGGTCCAGCAAATGTTAACTTTTGCACAAAACATTTTAATATCTGTACCTATTTTTAGCACGTTTGTTGCGTTTTTAACATCTGCGCACATAAGGAGACAGCCCTGCTGGATCAGACTAAAGGCACACCTGCTTCAGCATTCTACTTGTAAGAGCCAGGAAAGGCAAATTAATGTTTTTGCCTGGCTGGAATGCATCTTTCAACTCCAATAAAGCCTCTTGCTTGTCTGGAGGGAGGACAGAGAAGAGTGTGTAGAACTAGTCTACCATACAAAGGTTAAGATTTACTTTTGTTACTCTACCCGCTTTGGTCTGCTGGCCCCACCACTCACAAATATTTGGTCCCCAGAAGGTCGCCCAAAAGGGAATGTGGCCCCTAGGCTGAGAGAGTTCTTATAGGACACTAATCTGAACTAGGAAGCTCCATACAGCCATTCTGACTAATAGTCATCAACAGACCTCTTCCATGGATGTGTCTAGAACCCTATCTGCAATATATAAAGCAGCATCACACCACTTTAAACAGCCATAACTTGCCCCAAAGAATTCTGGGAGCTGTAGTTAAGGGTGCTGAGAATTGTTAGGAGGTCATGGTTCCCCACACAGCACTACAATTCCCAGAGTCCTCTAAGTTTGATTGTTAAAGGACTCTGGAAATTGTAGCTTTTTGTAGGGGAATAGGGGTTTCATAACAGTTCTCAATACCTGTAACCAACTACAGTTCCCAGCTTTCTTTAAGTGAAGAAGCCATGACCATTTAAAGTGGTATGGCACTGCTTTTAAAGTAAAGTGCGGGTGGGGCTTTTCTCTCTCTTAAAGCTGTCTAAGCCTGTATCTGCGACATCACAGCAACAGATTCTACACAAGAAAAGCAAGCAGCGAAGCTTTTCACTGTACTGAACCACTTCCAAGATTTTGGTAATGGGGGAATTTTGTATTTGAATATTGGAGCATCTAAACAAACAAACACACCTAGCAGGCCAGTGGGAAGGGTTTATTTAGCTCAGCCTTCTTCCTGACATGCTAGTTCCTCACCTCTACATGCACTCTACATGCATTCCTCCTCACTCCTCATAAATAGCCAGAAAGTGGTACAGTCCAGAAAAAGAGTTGCAACTTGGATCCTCTGAACTGGCCCTAAATGAAGAGTCTCTGAGCTACCAGGGAAGTGAGTGGGGGGCAGCTCTATGAGGAGGCACAGGGAATAGCTATCAATGGCTAGCAGCCATTGCCAGAAGCAGGATGTATCTGAATGACAGTTGCTGGAAAGCACGAGACGGCAGAATGCTGCTGCCCTCAGTTCCTACCTGTGGGCTTCTGTGCAGAGAGGCACCTTCCCTGAACAATCTCTGCAAAAAAAGATAGAGCCCCATTTTTGAGAGTAAAAACGCAACAGTCCCCTACTAAAGCCTGCCTTAGCTCCAGCCTGCCTGGGCTCTGTGAGCAACATGGCCTGAAAGCTGTCAAGTTAATTGCTCTGAGCACTCCGTTAGTGAATCATGGCTGAACCCCAGCCATCCTTTACCTCAGAACCTGGAGCCCATCCCAGAACCAATCTTTAAAAGTTTATTTTACTGATCAAAGTAAAATAAGAAAGACAAAAAAGCGGGGAGGGAAGCACAGGCCAAGGAGCTGGGGGTTGGTGGAGGAGAGGAGAGGAGAAAGCCCTGCATTTGACTATATTTAGTGGAACTATTTGAGTAAGTGAGGCCCTGGCAACGGCTGCAGAATATAACGTGCAGCCTGAAATTGTAAACGCCGGGATGTTTGTTCTGGAGCCTGGCCAGACAGGGCCATGATGTCGGTCTTCCAAGAGCTGAGGGAGACAAGCTTTGGAAGGGCCAGGGAGCGGCAAGGGAGGGAGGTGTTGTTGGAAAGGGGGGGGGGGAGACCCAGCACCAGGACATCCAGTGCCTGCAGTGATTCCCGAAGATGTCCTGGGCAGAAACCACAGTCCTTGCCTTTTCAGGCGTACATGGAATATTGGCACTGCCTCCTTCCTGTCTTCCTGGTGTGCTCTCTACACTCAGATCTCTCTTTTTCTCTACCCTTCTGGTTCAGGTTTTCCTCATTGTGCCATTAATCCTTACCTCTTTTGCTTGTTTACACCCCTTTCCATTTTCCCATTATAACTGGGATTCTTTATCTCTTCCTAGATGTTGCACAATACAGTATTATCTTGTTGTTGGGGGAAAAAACCCTAACTCTTTAAAACGGCACCTTCTCTCTTTCACCTTCTTTTGCCCCAACCACCATCTTGAGATCACGCAGCCAACAGAAGTTCCTGTCTCTGTCAAGGGTAGCCAACTTGGTCTAGTACAAAGCATGATATTTGAACCATTCTC
Organism: Podarcis erhardii; assembly: GCF_964252035.2. Taxonomy (NCBI): domain Eukaryota; kingdom Metazoa; phylum Chordata; class Lepidosauria; order Squamata; family Lacertidae; genus Podarcis; species Podarcis erhardii. Next base: position 39,146,205 of record NC_138504.1, read on the forward strand.
TGCAGCTCCCTATACCTTAGAAACATCTTGCCTCTCTTATTGTGACTTGGTGATGGGCCTTCTGCTACAGAAGCCTACTGCTTCCACCACTAGCGGAAGTCAAAGTGCAGCATAGCTACAATGCCAAGCACAGGAAGCTACACTTTAGTGGTAGAGCACCTGCTTTGCATGCAGAACGTTCCATGTTCAATTCCTGGTTTCTCCAGGAAGGGCTGGGAAAGGCTGCTGACTAAATCCCCAGAGTCAGTCTGTATAGAGACTGTCAGTACAGAGTTGGTCAGAATAGAGAATACTGACTAGGATCAGGCCAAAGACCAATTACTTCATTGTCCTGTTCTCACAGTTGCCAACTGGATGCCCTGAAGGCAAGCTCCCAAGCCAGACCAGAGCACAAGAGCACTCTCTCCTCCTGTGGTTTCCAGCAACTAGGATTCAGAAACATTACTGCCTCAGATTATGGAGGCTAGTACCATTGTAGCTAGTAGCTTTATCCTCCACGATTTTTTTCAATCCTCTTTTAAAGCTATCTAGGCTGGTGGCGAGTTCCCTAGTTTAACTCTGCACTTGGTTAAGAAGTAATTTTTCTTATCTGTCCTGAATTTTCCAAAACTGTCAGTTCACTGGATGTCCACAAGTTCTAGAGTTTAGAGAGAGGGAGAAATTCTTCTCTATCCACTTTCTGTACACCATGCATAATTTTATAACCTTCTATCATGTCACCTTTTAAATCATCTTTTCTCTAAACTAAAAAACCAAAAACTTCAAATGCTGCAACCTTTGTATCCCTATGATCATTTTGCTTGTGGTTTTCTGCCCCCTCTAACCCAGTAACTGTTGCTGCACCTTTTGAAAGTGAGTTCCACAGGTTACCTGCAGTGTGCAAAATTTCCCTTCCTTATGACAATCCCAAACTTTCGGCCAATCATTTTACCCTGAACTACAGTATTATGAGAGAGGGATTGGGTGGGGTGGGATGGGAGAACAGAGGTCTCAGTCTCAAATGCAATGTGGATTGAGTATTGCCTCACCCATTAAAAATCCATGCCATCTCTATTTTTCTTGCTGTTTGTTTATTATTATTTTTTTAAAAGAAATTAGACCAAGGGAAGAAAACCCCCTACAGCTGGCTTCCTTCTAACCCTCTTCCCTCCCAATCATTTTACGAAAACATACCTGGGTGACAAGGTTAAATCAAGCAAAGGAAAATCCCTGGCACTTATCATCCGCCGGCATTACTGATAAATTGCGTGGTGGAGGAATAAAGGATTACCTTCTGTATTTTTTCATTACACTTTTCTTTTGTTACAGAATACATAAATCCATTGTGGCACAATGTAATATGTATCATCGCGCTACACCTGTGGACGCTTCATAGCGGCTGCCATGTCTGTGCAGTCAGGAATGATGAGTGAACCCCCCGTGAATGTTAATGATAGTGATCATTCTGAGGTAACTTGGCTTTCCATCTTCCTTTACAGCCTCGACGCCGGAGCCAGGGTGGCAAGGTTCAGGAGAGGGAAAATGGGGAAGGAAGGGGGGGGGGGAGAGAGAAGCAGGAGAGAGAGAGAGAGAGAGAGAGAGAGAGAGAGAGAAGCGAGGAGACCCTCCACACCTCAGGAAGAAAAATGCACACCCGCTCACCCTTAGGCCTGGCTTGGGCAAATCCATTAATGCTTGAAGGGAAAAGAAGAAAGGGGGAAAGAGGGGAGTGGGAGACAAGAGGCTGATTCTTCGCCTTTCGTCTCTAAGGCAGTGGGGAAACTTTTTCATGATTGCTGCATTCACCATGGGTCTGCTGCTGGTGGAGACAGTATTGGATAGGGAAAGGCCAACCAAGGCCCTGTGTCTGCACTATGCATTCAAAGAAGTATCATACCACTTTAAACAGCCATGGCTTCCCCCAAGGAATCATGGGAACTGTAGCTTCTTAAGTGTACTGGGGGTTGCTAGAAAGCCCCTATTGCCCTCAGAGAGCTACAATTCCCATAATTCCCTGGGAAGAGGGGTGAATTGTTTAACCACTGCCCCCCTCCCAGTTACTATTTCAGTCAACTAACTTCCTGGCAGAGGTGTAGTGATCCTGGGTTGCAGAGCCATTACTGCTTCTGCAGCAGTCCCCTGTCTCCAGCATTCTACACCCACCTGATCTGCATGAAAGGAGAGCCACTGAGAAGTAGTCTTCCTGCCCTTTGATTTCAGCCCATCAGAGTGAAGATAGGTGAGTCAGCCAGTGAGGCTATTGGTTCCTAGGGTCACTCTGGAGAAGGTGTGCGGGAATAAGACTGAGGAGGAAGAGTTCTGTATACACCAAAGCTAAGCATTTGGGAATACTGAAAATGCAAGGTACTTCAGTTTCAGAAGAACAGTGAGCAAGAAAAATACAACTTAAGCCACTCGGGGAGAGGGGGGGGGGATATTTGAGCACTGCATATCGTTTGGCCATATATGTGCACAGAAAATAATATATCCAGCTTCAGCTAAAAGGGTGACACATAAAGATCTGGATTGATCATTGCAATGCACCCCTAATTATTATCATAGTATAATTATAATAATATTGCATACTCTGAGGAGTGCTCCTGGTTGCTGCTGAAACATGGGCAACCAGTTTCTGGGCTGGATTCAGAACCACACCCAAACTGCAAACCTAAGCAGATGTTTCTAAACAGAGGTTGGATGGCCATCTGTCAGAGATTCTTTAGCTGTGATTCCTGAACTAAGAGGGGATTGACTTGATGATCCTTTGGGTCCCTTCCAAGTCTACAATTCTACGATTCAATGGGAGTGCAACCCCATCCAAAATAGATTGAACCTCTATTCCCTGATCTGCCTTGTGACTGACCAGGGGCACCCCTGCTTTGTCTGGATTCAGCTTCAGTTTATTAGCCCACATCCAGTCTTTTACCAAAGTTAAGGCAGAGATACAGAACTTGGAAAAGCTTCATTGGTTTTAGAAGGGACATAAGAAGCTGCCTTATGCTGAATCAGACTACTGGTCCATCCAGCTTTGGGATGTCTACAGTGGCAGGCAGTGGCTCTCCAGGGTTTCCACAGCCCTACCTGAAGACACCAGGGAATGAGCCTGGGGCCTTCTGCATGCAATGCAGCTGCTTTATCACTGAGCTGTAGTCTGGCAGGTGAAGCTGAGAGTCAAGGACTGTCCCAAAGTCATCCTCATGACTGCAACCAAGATTTGAAACCAGGTCTCTTTTGCCTAACTCTTGCCAATGTTCTACCTCTTACACCACCCTGGCTTTCCAGGACCATGGAAGAGGAGTAGAGCAGCCCCTTCTAAACACCCATGTCCCAGTTTACCAGATATGCTTATGTGGCGGTGTATGCTCAGTTAAGACTTGGCTTGATAAATCCCACTTGATGAGAGCAGCTTGCCGGGGGAGCTTAGCGCTTGACATTGGACAGACAAAACTCCTTTTTGTCCTGGCCGATTGTCTTCCAAAAGCCATCAGCTCACTAGACTAATGGCCGCATTCAAAGCCAGGATGGCTGCCCTTCCGTCTTCTCCTTGTGTAACTTTGCCAGAGTCCTTGGAACTTGCCAAATTCGGTCATGCCTGCTTAGCTCGCTCGACTGATTGTGCCAGAAAAGAAAATAAGACACAGATGTATTTGAGCGCTTTGAGATGCCAGTAAGAGAGACAGCTAATGGCTTCATTTCGACCCTCCCCTACCAGCTGGGCACAGGTGGGGGGGATAATGAGGTGCCTCTCCCTAATCAAACTCAATTATTTACTACTCTCCATAACCACAAAGACATTCATTCTCGCCTTGAAATATCAAACAGATGTTCCAACCTCTGCCACCAGGTATTTCTAAACAAACTCTGGTGGCTGCTGGTTTGCCTTGGCAGGACTTTTCAAGAGAACAAAGTTCGGCAAAGTGCTTCCTGCCAGTGCATGCCATGCCAGAACTGGCAACCACCAAGCGAGGCTCTGTCATTGTTAGCTTGGCTGACCATGTTGTATTCAAGAACAAATTCAGCACAATGCACGGACAGGCTTCAGACATCAGAAGCAGCAGTAATCGGCAAACAGAGGCCTCGATGGCCCTAACTCGTTTGCTGACGCGGAAGCTTCAGATGGCACAGAATGAGCAACTGCTTAAGAACCTAAGAGCCTGCTGGATCAGGCCAAAGGCCCATCTAGCTCAGCATCCTGTTCTCAGCAGCCAACCAGATACCTATGGGAAATCCGCAAGCAGGACCTGAGCACAAGAGCCCTCTCTCCTTCTGTTGCTTCCAGCAACTGGTATACAGAAGCATTCCTGCCTCCAACAGTAAACGTAGCTTTATTATATCAGTTTTCTAGCGTCTGGTCATGAGGTTGTTGTTGTCTTTTTGCCTATAAAGGCCTAAGCAGCTCAGGCCCCAATGTACATTCAAGTCTGCCTTCTGCTGAACTGCAAATCTCTTAGGCCTGTTGAAAATGCCACTGGGCCAAGTTTTCAATCTCTGGATCTATCAGAACCTTACGCACTTAAACACACACTCACACACGGCTGGCAGACCAAAGCCATCCATCCCCCCCCACCGCCCTTTAGTTACTTCTGTCATTTCAAGACAGACACATGGAAAGCCTCAACTTCTCCCCAGACACAGTCCCTGCCAAGGGAGAAACAGAGTCAGATTTGCAAGCACTGAGTTATGCGGATGACGTTTGTTCTGTCCTTAGGGCCAGAAACTCTTCAGGACAGTGAAAATGTGTGCAGCTGAAACAAAATGGAAAGTACAATTCTGCATACAAACACACACATATGCATGGAATCTACATATATGTATGTATATATGCAATGACGACAAAAAGAGCCAGTGAACAAGCAATGAGCATATGGATGGAATTTGGAATACATTTAAATCCACGCTGTTGGGTTTTCCAGCACTTGAGCAAATGATCAGTCCTATGAGATTTAAACCCCCATCAGTGCTGTCTTTGAATCGGATGCCATGGCATGCTTTTGTCCTTCAAAGCAAGCCCATTTAGAATCAGATTCTGAAATGGAAGCTGGTGTGTGAACTTATGAGCAGGTTACATGGCTTTAAAAAAACAACAACAAAAATATTAGAGCATTATTTTTGGTAAGTAGAGAAAGAGAGTACACAAGAACTTAAGATGAGGCTGCTGATCAGGCCCATCTAGTCCAGCATTCTGTTCTCATAGTGGCCAACCAGACGTGTGGGAAGCTCACAAGAGCACAAGAGCACTCTGCCTACCTGTGATTCCCAGCAACTGATATTCAGAGCATACTGCCTCTTACAATGGTGACACGGTGCCTCTGACAATGTATGCTGCCCCGAAGGTAGGAAAGAAGTTAATAGTAAATTAACCCTGAAATATGGAAAGCAGCATCCTGGTGGTCTTGAGGAAGACTATGGCTGTTTCCCCTGAGCAACCTGTTGAGTATTGAGTATTTATCCTGATCTGTTTGCTGGGAGATTAGCTGACAACTGACTATTTAATGAGGATTTATCCCAATATGTTTGTGGGGAGCTTAGGTGCTGCCACATCAGAGTGTTATCCCATGCTTCCTAGTGCCTTTGCCGTCACTATTCTTTAGTGCAAAAAAGTCAGCTCTTTTGGGAAAGCAGACTTGTTGTGCGAGTTCTGCCAACCAACCATAGTAACACCATCTCAGTTTGCCAGTCAGCGTAGGACTGAATCCCCCCTGAAAACAGTGACTGTCTGGAAGTGTCCCATGCACCAAGATTGTTAAGGAAATAAAGAAAGAGGGATAGAGAAGGAAGGGGGAAGCTGTTGTGCAAACTCACATCCGGACGAAGAGGGACTGCTTGGCTGCCAAGCCAGGTGAGGAGTATTTCTCTACCAGTGCCAGTGTGCTGAAGCCGAACTTGTGGATGGGCTCATTGCAATCCAAAGGTGGGAAGTCTGTGTCAACCTCACCATCGTCCTCAGCAATGTGGAGGCAGTAAGCGCTGACATTTTCACTGCAGCAAATGAAAGGAAGAGTGTCTCAGGTTGAGGTTTAATAAATTTGTATATTGCTTTCCACTATAAAAAAAAAAAGTTTAGCAAGGGAGAAGGCAGCTGGTTTGCACTCAGTAATGATCAGCAATTTCCCCCTCAAAGGTACTTTCAAGTGTACAGAGTGCTTGGATGTTTTATTTTGCCATTATGGTTAATAGCCATGGATAGACCTCTCCACCTTTTATAGACCCCTGAACTAATGGCATCACTGTTTCTCGTGGCATTGGGAACTTCCTGGTTCAAATTTCACCTCTGCCACAAATTCACTATTTATGGTGGTAATGATGCTGACCTACACTACAGTATTGTCATAAGGAGTACTGATGCAATGTAGAGTGTTCAAGGTACTTCACATAAAGAACTTCACAGAATTATTATGTGATTTAAATGATTAAAAAATAATACTCATACCGCAAGGGTCAGAGAAGGGGAGACAAATGGATAATATGCTTATTGGAAATGGGCAATACTTCAAATTTTCCGAAATGATCCAACACCAGATAATGTCAAACTGTATGCACTGTTAAATGCATTCCCTGCTGAAATACTAGAGGCTCCATCAGCACTGGCATCCTGCCGGCTTTTAAAGACACACCTTGTTTACACAGGCATTCCTTTGATCTTTCAGCCAGAGTCTCCTGTTCTAATTGCTTTACTGTTTTAACAGGATTGTTTTATTGCACATTTTAATTATAGGTATGTGTATTTTAATGATTGTGTCATTGGTTTTATACTTATAAAGCAGCTTAGAAGCCTATATTGGTATTAAGAGGCATATAAATAAAAAAAACCTAATGGGTTGACTTACCCACTGCCTTGCGGGACATCTTCAGGAGAAGAAAGGGCAAAGAAATAAACCCTACATAAATACAGAATGGAGTCCCTAAGGCAGTTGGATGCTGTCTTATACGCCTCCTTCCAGCAATTTCTGTAGCCCAGCTGGTGCCAAATGTATTGCTCTGCTTTCCTTTGACCATGCCAGCGATGCTGGGAGGGGGGTCTTGTTATCTCGGGAACCTAGGACCTTCATGCACACTGCCCAAGCTTGCACCCTGGAGAGGTCACTTCAGTGCTGCTAACAAAGCAAAAACAATGCAGGAGGCAGCAGTTATGAGTTACTGGTCTCTGCAGCCACAGCAGAGCTGTGATTCTCCAACACTTTGACTTCAGCCCCAGAGGCACAATCCATTATCTCTCAAGACAACTAGGTTGTTTCCAACCACTCAGAGTAGACCCACTGGAATAAATGGATTTAAGTTAGTCATGTCTATTATTTTCAGTGGTCTACTCTGAGTGGGACTAGCATTGGCTACAACCCACTATTACTTTTTAATTACTCTTTTTATTTATTTATTTTTTAAAAACTCTTTTTCTGATCAATCCACTGGTTCTCTGTCGCCACTTTACCAGTATTCTGTTTCATTCCAGCATGGCATGGAAGATCTGCCTAAATGTTTGGCGTCTGGCAGGAGGGATTCTAAACTCAGCTGGGTGAATTTGGAAGTTTTAATTGCTTGACTGATGCTTAAATTAATTAATAGCAAAGCGCATGCTAATTGTTTAATTGGTCGCTTGATCTATATAGATCATTTTTGTGTGTGTGGAATTAAATGAGTTGATTTACAAAGTTTATTGATTGGATGCGACAGTGAATTATTTCACCGACTACCTGATTTGCAATTTTCCCAATTAATCTGCATACCTTGGGTTGCAACTCAGCTCACCCAAGAGTGCTTACTACGGGTGATCCATCCGCACACTGTCATGGCTAAAGTATTTATTATATCAAACAAGTAATAATGACACATTAAATTTAATGTAACCTGCACGTTGGATAAACTGATGGTTAACGAGGAAGTAATCCCACTCTGTTGGACTGTTTTAAACATTACGGTTTTGTTGCAGGGGCATTTGAAGGACTTGCTATTACTTTTTGTAACAGTTTACATGGAGTTCAAGAACAAAAAAACCACACTGGGATCAAAAAGTAATAGCAACTGCAAAGATCCCACACTGGGATCAAAAAGTAATAGCAACTCATCAACTGCTCACAAAAGATGGCTTTTATTATGCAATGGAATTTCAGGAATGTGAAGAAGGTTGAATCCTGGAGGAGAAGAAACACACTCTAAACACAGAGGTTAAGGGGAATAAACCTTTAATACAGGGCCAGGCACCGCTGCTCCCATTGTAGCAAGTCAATCAAGTCACTTTTACAATATTTTAAAAAATATCTTTCAATGGTATAATAATAATAATAATAATAATAATAATAATAATATCCTGCCCACCCCAGCTGAAGCTGGGCTCAGAGCGGCTAACAATCCTGCCTAATGATGGAAGCAGATATGTATAGGGCTGGGGTGCGTTTACATCTTGAACTGGGACTCCCAAGCAATCAGGCTTAGGCACTTCCTGTGCTACCTCTGCTCTGTTCCTGCTGCAAGCCTAGTAAGCAGGGCTCTATGGTTCAAGAGCACCCCCTAGACTGCAGTACCAGGATGTCTGGTCACAATCAGCCGATCTCCAAGGGCCAATCCTGAGACACCAGGTTCTATAAAGGCTCTGTACTTTGCCCTCACTCTGAGTTAGCTTATCTGTGAAGCGATCTCTGGAGGGAGGACACTCCCTATCCCCTTTGTGCACTTTCCGTGTCTTTTGATTGTGGGCAACTTTTCATGCACAATAAGAAGCAGCGCTCCTCAGTTTTATGTTAGAAGTTTGGGAAGCACAGCTTTATTTGACCCACAGTCGTGAAAGAGTGGTTAAAAAGCCCGTTGGACATGAATATGTAAGCAGTGTCGGTGACACTGAAGTAGATATGATTTATCTTTCTTAAAAACAAACAAACAAGACACCCAAAAAGGGAGAGCATCTCAAAATGATGATTCATTTATACAACACTGGCTTCATATGCTTGTCATTACATGGAACCCAGTAATTTAATTGAAAGAGAAATAGATATAGATGTATGCATAGCTTGGAAGGAAATATTGATAAATGTGGAGGTGTTCCAGCAAGATTTATCTGTAAAAAAAAAAAAATATTGATGTGGAAATCCATTTCATTATGCAAAAGTGGCTGGGGGGGGGGGGAGAGAGAAGGATGAGGGGGAAGGGATGGAGAAGAAAGCAGAAAAAGAAAGGGCCTACTTGAGTTTGGGTTCCCGTCCTTCACTCGTGTACTGCCAGCAGATGAGCCCAATCAAGTCATGCACCTTGGCATTGGCGATGGTCACCACAGTCATGGGCTGCAGTTTGTCCTGGTTTGTGTGCAGCGGGAGGTAGACATCAATGATTTTGGTTGCAGTGGTGCCAATATGGCCCTGTCAGGAGAAGAGATTTCAATATACATATATATAGAGGGAGGGAGGGAGGGAGGGAGAGACTGACAGATAGACATGATTTGGCAAGGAGTGACTAGACAAAACAGAAAAGGTTGCTTTCCAGCTCAGGGTGGGTGACTGACATGTATGGTTGTCTCATGGTTATCTTGTGCTTGAAAAAGACTACAGTTCTGCAACCTAGATTCTGCGATCCAAATTCTGTAGTGAAAGATGGACCCTGCAATGTGCATGAATTATTCATACCTGAGTCATTTCACTTGTTTCACATAATTTTTTCTGCTTTTCCTTTTATGCAATAGGAATTCCTTTTATGCAATACGGGAACATACAGACATAGGAAGCTGTCTTATACCAAGTCAGACCATTGGTCCATCTAGCTCAGAAATGCCTACACTGACTAGCAATGGCTATCCAGTGTTTCAGACAGAATTCCCTTTCAGCCCCACTTGGAGAAGCTGGGGATAGAATCTGGAGACCTTCTGCATGCAAAGCAGGTGCTCAACCACTGTGCTACAGGCCTTCCCATATACAGTGGTACCTTGAGTTACAGACGCTTCAGGTTATAGATGCTTCAGGTTACAGACTCCACTAACCCAGAAATAGTACCTCGGGTTAAGAACTTTGCTTCAAGATGAGAACAGAAATCGCGGTGCGGTGCGGTGCGGTGCGGCAGCAGCAGCAGCAGCAGCAGCAGCGGGAGGACCCATTAGCTAAAGTTGTACCTCAGGTTAGGAACAGTTTCAGGTTAAGAATGGACCTCCAGAACGAATTAAGTTCTTAACCCAAGGTACCACTGTATACCATTAGGATATCCACATACAACTTGCCACTTCCACAGAATAATTCCAGAGAGGTAGGTAACTGGCTGATAGGACAATCGCAATTCCCCAGGTCAGAGGAGGGGCCACCACACAGCACAGTCGCCAGCTGCCTGTGCTGTGTGCCCCCTACCTGGCCTGCCCCACCTCCCACACCATACCTCCCGTTGCTATGAACTAATGCAATTGCTTCCCACTCCTGTTTTCCCACTCCTCTCCTCCCAGGCATATTTTTTCAAGTAAAACACCACCACCCCTGAATTTTAAAGCCCACCCTCATTAAAGCAATAATCTTACCTCAAGTGGGGCTGGTCCACATGCTCGCTCTACCCCTAAAGGGATGACCCCCTTTGGTGTCGCCCCTTCGGTGGTGGCCCCATCCCCAAGGCTGGCTGGCTTTATAGTGCTGCTGGGGCACTTAAAGCTGGGTCAGCAGATGTTATCAATGCAGCCTTCCTGCCCAGGGTCCTAACCCCGGCACTACTCTCAGCAGCATGTCTGCAGGTCCAGACAGATTGAGGTCCAAGCAGAAGCAGGTATGAGAAATATATGGCCCTCCAGATGTTACTGAACAACAACTTCTACCATCCCTGGCCATTTGGCCATGCTTGGTACGGTTGATGGGAGTTGTAGTTCAACAACATCTGGAAGCCCAAGGGTCCCTCATCTGTTTTAGCTTAACCAAGCAGTTTTATTTACTGTGACAGGACCCTCGCTCTAGTCTCTAGTTAAACAAATAAATTTATCATTAACAGTTTCCATAAGCATAGTGTGCTTCACAGAAATTCTACATCACAAAATATATGAATAAATTAAAATGCTAGGTCACTGCCTCCAAGGAGCTTGCATTATACAGCTTCTGACAAGGGGGAGCAGAAGACAAGGAAAGGAGCGGCAAGTGATTAATGTCTGAAAGTGCAGAAAGTGCATTCCTTCGTTTCCTGCCGACAAAGAAGTTGCATGAATTAACATGTCATCAACAGACAGTGAATCACTTTCTCTCCAGCCCCACCGCCCCTGCACCCTCCCCTGAAAAGCCAGGAACCCATCCCTTGCTCTATCCAGGATGCCAAGGGAATACTGTAACCGGGAACAACGGATTTATGATTCTTATTTATATCATTCTAATGTTGGAAGGCTCAAGTTGAAAATTGGGCCTTCACTGCTTTATCATCGTTAATCTTTTCTATGGAAAGATGACGAAGACAGTGCTGGGGCTGCTGAATTGCTGATGTGCATATACACCAAAGGATTTGCAGTGCTAAGCACATACATTTACCTTTCTAAAAAAAAAAAAAAACAGATTGCCAGGGAGAGAACAGAGGGTGGTGACTATGGGCCTTAGCCACTGTCAGGGCTGGGCTGTGGGCAGTGGCACTGAATTGGTAGGGGTTCTGGAATGAAGGACATGGGCTCTTGTTAGGCTTACTGCGTCCTCTCCAAACCAACTGTCCTGAAGCCAAGGAGCTGGAGCAGAAGGAGAAGCCAGCATTGGATTTATCCCTCAGCCCAGCCAATCCAAGGGTCTCTAACTGCTTACCAACTTCCTGCAAGGTGGGTTAGGCTAACAAACAGTGATCAGCCTAAGGTGATCCAGTGAGCTTCATGGCTGACTTAAGGATCTGAAACTCTGGTCCTCCAGGTCTTAGGTCAGCACTCTAACCACTACACGACACTGTCATGAGTCATGAGTCAAGTACTGGCAAACTTTATTAATAGGTTTGGTAAGAAGCCAGATGGGAAATCCATTTAGTACACGGGTGCCCACTATTTGGCGTTTCCTTCAAACCTGCCAATAAATCCAGTAGGCATAAAAGGGACAATAAAAGTAACATTGTCCTGACCTGTCACCTGTGGCACAGTTAATATGTCAAAAAATTATTTCATCTTGAATTATTATTAAAGTAAGTTATCAGGCACATTACATTATATAATGAGAATCGACACATTATATACACATAGGAGTGACAAATGGTGCCTGAGGGTCATGGCTGAAAATCCCACATTTTTTTTTTTTTAATGTACACAGTATTGCCATTGCAGATCTGCAATGAATGGAAGTAACAAATAAAAGAGAGTGTGGAGAGTTTGTGCATGCTCATGTGTCAGAAGGACTCCCACCATGAGAGGAGTCAGCAGTCCTGGCTCCCAGTTACTGATGAACGAAGGCAGAAAGGAGGATTCTTTCTAAAAGCTTCAATGTTTAGATTTTGCTGCTGTACATATGCAAATTGCTGGCTTAAGGCACTTCAGGCAACACACATAATTAATCCTAAATACAGCTGCAACAAAGGCAGGTGCTGTTAACTCCCCAAGCTTTGGATGCTGATCCAACACAACCCCTCACTATCCTATATATAGGAATGGGGTGGGCACCACTTAGTGCAGCAAGTGTTCTGCAATCTCTCACTATGCCTAGTAGGCAAAAGCCTCCTTTCCATTCTGCTTTGGCACCTCCTAGACGTAGGTGAGAGGCATCCAGGCCTGGGAGAACTGTCAGGAGCTCAGCCTACTCTCGAGTAGGACCCTGGCAGAGACACATGCCCAACTGGCATGTTCCCTCCCTCCCGGTCGATCATTCGGGAGCTTCAAAAGCTTTCTTCTGCCTGAACATCACAGCGACCAATGCCAACCGACACCGGCACACTTAGGGATCCGCAGAGTCTTTGCAGCTTGTATAACAGACCTCAGCAACTCAACACTTTGGCTAATCTACTTTATTTACATATAAACATACACGGAGCACTGCAACATGGCTCCCTCTCTCCCTAGCATCAGACAGCAAAGAGAATGAACAAAGGACAATAGTCCCACTTCACGGAACACAGTAACACAAACATCCTGTCACCGTCACTTCCCACTCTGTGGAGTCAAAACATACACAGTCATGTGAAAGACAACAATCACATGACTGCAATCATGGAGCAGGAATTCTAACAAGAACATTCCCCTATGGAAAGGCCAGGCTGTTCCCAGTGTATGATGGTGCCAGGGTGGGTGGCACAACAGGCACTGTGAATGCCTGTTGTTGCAGAGATAGCTATGCTCTGCCTCAAAAGTCAAGAGGCAGCAATACTTCTGAATACAATTTGCTGGAAACCACAGGAGGGGAGAGAGCTCTTGTGCTCGAATCCTGCTTGCTGGTTTCCCACAGGCTGGCCCCTTTGAGAACAGAATGCTGGGCTGGATGGGCTGGTTGCCTGATCCGGTACGGTCCTCTTACGTTCTCATGAGAGCAGATTGAGGGACCCCTCCCACCAGGATCCTCACTATCAGGCTGCCCCAGTCCCAGCAAAGACACAGATATCTGCTAGAGTCCTCCCCTGGGTCCTTGGCAAACCCTCCATCTGTATCATCCTGACTCAGCCAGCCCATGGCACTAGGTATGGTGGAGTGGTGAGAGTGTCTGACTAGGACCAAACATTCCCACTCAGCTATTACGCTCCATCTCTCAGCCAATCCTACCTACCAGGGTTGCTGTGAGGATAAAATGGGGAAGGAACTGCGTGCATCAGAACAAAGTAGCATTGCTGTGATCATGATGAGCTGAAACTCAGCAGGTCTAGATCTGGTCTGTGTGTCTGGATGGGAGACCACCTAGGAACCCAATATTTATCTTAGGTAATTTATCTTCTGCCTTTCCATCTGAAGAAACTCAACAGCGTCTCACAGAATAAAACAACATAAAAACACTCTTCTTCCCTACAGTTAAAATACAAATTACAATAAAAACAAATGAGGCAGACATAATAGAGCAGAGAAAAATCCACCAGCCAGATAAACTTTAAAAGCCTGCCAAAAGCAAGCAAGCCTTCAGGAGGTGAGGATCACGTAGGATTGGACACCAAGTGGATCTCCTCCAGCAAAGGAGTCCCCACATTCACCGCTGTGAATTCCAGGATGGGTGAAAGACAGGATATAAATGTAATAAATAAAGTGTTCAGTCACTTTTAATTGGGAGAAAAAGGGGGGAAAGGTGTGCCTTGGCTTATCAGAAGCTGAGAAAAATGAACGATGTTATGCAATTGTATCAGCATATTTTATTGAACATATAATTGCTTATGCATTTACTTTTTCTTGAAAACCTACTCAAAATTTTTTTCAAAAAGAATAAGCTGAGAAACACTGATGCAGTGTGTGTGTGAATTTGCAAGAATATAAAGATGTGATCCACCACCCACTGAGAAAAACTGAAGCTCTCCCATTACTGGTACGGAGGCAGTTGTGTTGTAGTTCTCCAGGGTCACAGGGGCCAATGACCTGTGACTATTTCTACCGCAGGGTTCCTGTCTCCAGCATACTAGAGCTGCCCAATCAGCATGAAAGGGAAGTTTTTTAGCCAGGATATGCTCCAAAACTAAACTCTTAGAAACCCTGAAAATACAAGGTTCTTCACTTTCAAGAGAATGGTGTGCAAGCTTTGTAACACACAGTGGAACTTTGCATAAAACACAACAAAAGAAGATATTGGAGTGCCGCATAACTTCAAATCATTTGCTCATGTATGTGCACAGAAAATAGTAGATTTCACTGAAAGGCAAGACTCTGAGATCTGTTCAATGCATACATTACAGTCATACCTCATGTTACGTTTGCTTCATGTTATGTTCTTTCAGGTTACGTCCCACGGTGACCCAGGAGTACTGGAAAGGGTTACTTCCAGGTTTCGCCGTTCGCGCATGCGCGGAGGCGCAAAATGACGTCACGCACATGCGCGGAAGTGGCGAATCGCAACCGACGCATGCGCAAACACGCCGCTGCAGGTTGCGTTCTTTTCATGTTGTGAACAGGCCTCCAGAACGGATCCCATTCGCAACCAGAGGTACCACTGTATCATCATCATCATCATTATTACTACTACTAATATTATATCATTTTAGAAGGAGTGTGGATCTGAAAGGGCATGGCTATCATGACAGGACTCCACACTTCTGTATTTGCCACAACACTACTGAACACAGGGGTGTATATATCCTCAAGTTTCATCAGATTATTTCAAGCACCTGAGCGGCTTCACCACTGAGGCCCCCACAAAGGGGAATGGTTAAGACTGCAACAAGGATATTGTGCGTTCTCTTTCCACTGCCTTCATTAGGATTAGGAAGCTCATCTAACATTCCCAGGTTTTAGAATTATAAAACACCAAATTCCACAATGACGACAGCAGCCAGGAAACAATTTAGACACTGGATCCGGTCTGTCGGCCTCACAGAGCAGTTTCAGGGACGGCTATTCAATCATTTTATAGGATAAAATCAATACGTGTTAAATATAAAACCAGGCTTTTTTTTTAAAAGACCTATAAAGAAGAGTTACCAGTTTTAGACTTCATCCACACAATAAAAGGAGTTCTTAGGAGATTTAATGCTAACTCCTAATGAAAATCCACAGGAGAATGTATTCATTCTCTATTCTGCTTTCCATTACACCTATCAAGCTAGAGCATCTCAACAAGAAAAAAGGGTTATATCCAACTAGATTCTACTCAGAGTAGACCCACTGAAATTAATGAACCTATGTCACATGTGAGCACTGACTTAAATAGGTCTACTCTGAGTGTAACTAACATTGGGTTATATCCAATGACATAAGAAATCAACAGCCCTCTTAGGATGGGAACTGTCGTACAGAAGACATATGAGGGCCTTCAGAGACCATGAAGAACGACCAGTAATTTTTTGAAAGTGTCCTGCTCTGTCATAGGTACATGCAGCTCCCAACATTGGAACGCTTGTTATCTGAAATCTCAGTTATTTGAATGCAAAGAATTAGAACCAAACTTTGCTACCCAAACGGCTGATTCAGATTCAGAACAGCCAGAGTCTGCCCACTTCCTAACTTTTTGGTGTTTTGCTGGTTGGTGGCAGCCATTTTTATCAGAAAGCATGGAGGAAGTGGGGGGGGGGGAGAGATTGGTAATCAGTTTTGCCTTTGTTAGGCTTCTGGTTGCCAGTAGTTCCTGGCAGAAGCGTGGAAGGTGGGCGGGGAGAAAGACTGGACAAATCACAGATTAGGAATGTTTCCATAGGAAATAATGAAAACCACCAGCTCATTATGCGAATGCCCCCCAGGAACTATTTCCTGGGAACGCACTGTGTTTGGAAAGTAAGACCTGCATGTACACAGTGCTGGGCAGAAATGAAGTAGATTTATAGGCTTGTCATACTTCCTGGCAATCCCAGACATGTCCTCTTTTGGGGGGGCCATCCAGGGGGGATTTTATATTTTAATGGAAATATTTGGGGTTTGGGGGTTTTACAGTGGTACCTCGGGTTAAGAACTTAATTCGTTCTGGAGGTCCGTTCTTAACCTGAAACTGTTCTTAACCTGAGGTACCACTTTAGCTAATGGGGCCTCCCACTGCTGCCATGTCGCTACCGCACAATTTCTGTTCTCATCCTGAAGCAAAGTTCTTAACCTGAAGCACTATTTCTGGGTTAGCGGAGTCTGTAACCTGAAGCATATGTAACCTGAAGCTTCTGTAACCCGAGGTACCACTGTATTTATTTAGGCCTTGGGCATGGGCTCCAATGGCTCGTGCTGCTCTGCATGCTACAGCTGCTGCCAGCCCGAGCCGGGAAAAGAGGTGCACAGGCGTGGCAGTGGCCCCCGCACGCCTCTTTCCCCGGCTCAGGCTGTCCTCTTTTTTGCTCTTCAAGATATGGCAACACTAAAATAGAAAGCTCTGGAAACAAAAATGGTGGCAATAACTAGCTCAACAAGAGCACAGGACAGAACAAATTGCAACTAGGCCCAACAAGCTCTTTTAACTCATAGAGGAAGTTCTCAGCCATGATGCTGAAGCAGAGGTCAGAAAAACCCAGGGGGAAGGTGCTTGCTCTGCCTTTTGGCATATGCTCAGAGAGGGGCTGCCTCTCTACCTGAGAGAAGGAACAGGGGGCCACCTCCTTGGGAAAGTTCTAGAAAGTCCTTCACAAGTTCCTAGGATCAGGCATAGCCTGGGGGTGGAAGCAGAGGAGCGGAGGAGCAGTGGTGGTAGCATCGCCAGCCTTTCCTCCACTGGGCTTCGCTATAGCAAGCCAGGGAGGTAAGGGCAGCCTTTGCAGGGAGATGATCCTCGCAGCGCTGGCCATGCTGGCGGTTTTCTGGAGCGGGAGGGCCAGAGCTGCTGGTTCCAGCACAGGGTTCAGCAAACTTACCGCGCCTCGGGCGAGCGTCTCCAGGGCCGATTGCACGGCGGGGCAGAGGGCGGGGGAGCACGTGCCCATACGTGTGTGCACATGTTATTTCCGGCGCACTTCTGGGTTGCAGGAGCACTGGAAATAGCTTGTGCGCGTGTGCACGGGCCTCCAACGCCCCGGATGTGCACCGGAAATAATGCTTGCACATGCGCAAACAACGCTTGCACATATGCACAAGCTATTTCCGGTGCTCCTCCAACCCGGAAGTGGGCAGCCGTGCAGCACAGCGCCGGTAAGAGCGGACGACGAGGGAGGGTCGCTGAGGGCCAGATAAACGAGTCCCTCGGGCCTTATCCGGCCTGCGGGCCTTAGTTTGGGGACCCCTCTTCCAGCACATCACTTGGGGCTGTGCTATGGTAGCGATGGCCTCTCCTCTCCCCTCCCGCCTGCTCTCCAGCAGCTGCTATGTGTGGCAAAAGGGAGGAAGCCAACAGCAATGGCCATGGAGAGGCTCGGCTGGTTCACCCTCCTCCCAGAGCTCAGTGGCGGTTCTGGAGTGGGGAAAGCAGGACATTCCCAGATCCAAATGGAAGCTGGCAATGTTTCTGTGAATCCAGGATATCCTGGTAGAATCAGGGAAGTTGGGGGGGGGGGGTCCTGCAAGAGGCCCCATCGATATTGGCATCCAGCCGGCTCTTGAAGACACACCTGTTTAAGCAAGTGCCCTCCTGAAATTGAACTTCCTGATCTAACCATTGCAATATAGTTGTTACGTCTTAAATAGGCTTCTCTTGTTGTCAATTTTTATAATGGACATTTTTAAGGTTCGGATGGAATTGTTTTATTGTGTGTTTTAATCATGTGAGGATTTTAAATTTCTATGAACAACATAGAAGCGATTTTGGCATGTAAGCAATGTATAAATTATAAAATGGGAGTGCCCATACTTTGGAACTCCATGCCTATTGACCTCAGGCAGGCACTTTTACTGTACTCTT
Organism: Podarcis erhardii; assembly: GCF_964252035.2. NCBI lineage: Eukaryota > Metazoa > Chordata > Lepidosauria > Squamata > Lacertidae > Podarcis > Podarcis erhardii. Next base: position 39,164,507 of record NC_138504.1, read on the forward strand.
TCTGGCACCTGCTAAAACCATTTTTAGTTAGGCAAACCTATCCAGACGTGGCTTTTAGCTTATTGTTGATTTTAATTGTTTCTGAAGGTTTTAAATAGTTGTTTTTAACTGCTATTTTCACTGATAATTTTATTGTTTCATTCTTTTGTAAATTGCTTTGTTTCTTTATATTTTTTTAATAATCAAATGGTATATAAGTACTGTGAAATAAATTAATATGGGATTGCTCACAAACCACAACAGTGGTTTTTTTAATATAAAAAATAAACATTTAAATTTAATTTTCCTATAAAGCAACACAAGAAGCCCCTATGCAACTAGCGTAATCCCCATTCCCCTCATGAGAATAAGACACAGAGGTTAGCCAAATATACCTTGCCATAATTGGACATTCGTTGCCAGAGGTTGCATGTTGGAATCTGTTTCTAATACACTTATTATAAAACCATATCAAATTTATACAAAAATGATTTTTCAAAGTAATTATACAAAATAATTTTCAATTTTTCATACATTTAATACCCTTAACTGCTTGGTCAGCTTTTCTATGAAAGGCAAAGTCCAAACCTTTTGTCTCCACACAGACAACTACAAACTATTGAAACCCAATAGACGAAATACGATCAGTTCTTTATGCAGAAGATCCTTCTATTCATTCTTAAAAATAGTGAATAAGGCCAATTGTGCCATGCATGGAACAAAGCTTGTTTTGTGATCCAGCTTATTTCCTGAAGGACTGTGGTCCATAATGTATTAACAATACTACGCATCCATCACTTATGGTACCATCGTTCCAGCACATCCACAACACCTCCAGTACAGTGATGATGCTTCAGCACTGGTCCAGTTACAAACTTGGGTGTGTGGTGGGTGGGTGTGTCAAACATGAAGTCATTCTGCACCGGTCTTTCATTTTGAAGGCAAATAAGTTGAAAGGTTATTGATTTATTGATTTAACCAATGCTCCCCCAGATGTTGCTAGGCTCCAACTCCCAATCATCCCTGACCATTGGCTATGCTTGAACTGTAGTTCCCAGTACTATCTAGAGGGCATTGCCTGAATTAAGGCAATGATGTCTGACTTACCATATTTTTCCATGTATTTTGGGGGACTCAGGTTTAAGAAAATGGGGGGAGATGTATCCGTGTATAAGATGCCCCCTAATTTTTACATTATTTTTTTAGGGGGGAAACCTAGTCTTATACACGAAAAAGTACGATAAAGTGTTGAAATGCCTTCCAGGTAGCCATTCCAATTGCCTCATGTTCATGATGCAGGACAGAAGCGCGTCTATGTTCATCTGCATAACGGGCCAATACACTTTGGCACCTGAGGCAAACCACAAAATGGCATCCCCACTACCACCATAGAAGAAGGGGTAAGCAGCTCCTATTCACCAAGAAGTCAGTGTAAAGGCGGTGTGAGGGGTACAGCTGAGTAGGCAGCAGCAGGTGGTGGCCAGAACTGCTGCCCTTGTGGATTGTGCCTCCTGAGGCAGTTGTCTCACTTTGCCTCATAGGTGGGCCAGCCCTTAACACCTCCTCAGTAGCACCTAAGACCTTATGATGGGGCTCTGCTCTACCTCCCCTCCCACATCAAAACCCAACCCCAGTTCAGTCACTGGAGGCTTATTTTAATCCCAAACACAGCAGCAAACACACACACGGGGGGGGGGGGAGTAATGATTAATTTGTTAATAATAATAATTTACCACATTTTCTTGTACAATAGAGTTCAGTGACTAAATGTTGTATTACTTTAAGATTAGATGGCCTAATGATATATAATGCAAAAGATTTTACTGAATCGTTATTTAGTGAGTCATAAAAACCTCTTAAAAATTAATCTTTCACGCACATCCAGCTTATCCAAAGTTAGCATTTAATTAGATGGCCTTGGTGCAAATGAGCATACTACTTTATTTGCTCAATCAGTATATGTCTCTCCAGTAATTAAAATTAATTCAAGTCATTGACTCACCTCCTAACAAACAATGTAAAACATTAGGCGAAATAGAAACAAATGGACTTTTGGGGGGTGTTCCCCCCTTTCCTTAATGCAAAAGGCACCCTTCCCCTTGCTTTTAGAGGGCAGAAAGGAAACACCTTTGTTTTCTAGTTTCAGGATCAAACAGGAAAATAGAATAGAATCTAGTTTCTGCCCTACAAAAAGTAGTTCTCACAGGGCTCACAAGACAAACAACCCCCAGCCAAACATTGGGTTGCATCCAATGAGGCAGTGTGGTTTAGTGTTGCGACCAGGGTTCAAATCCCCACTCAGCCATCAAGCTCTCTGGGTGACCTTGGCCCAGTCACTGCCTCTCAACCTACTCTACTTCATAGGGTTGTTGCAGAGATTAAATGAGGAGGAGGAGAACCATGTGCACTACCTTGAGATTCTTGGAGAAAAAAGTGGGATATAAATGCAATAAATAAATCTCCCATTCAGAGTAGATCTACAGAAATTAATGGACATTCCTAGTTGGCTCAGTGAGATGTAAACTTGCTCCTGCTTTCCATTATTCCTGCCCAGGAGTGTTTGGGATAACAAACAAATAAGCCCTTGTATTCAAATTTTGTGGGCATAAGTCAACCAATTCATACTCACAAGTTACTCAAACCCATTGATTCTAATGGGTCTACTCTGAATATGACCAATATTTGGATATCATCTTATAAAAAGTGAGTTTAGTTTCAACCTGATTACAGAGATGTGTTGTTTTCTTCCAAATTAAATCTCACAAAATCCCATTCTTAAATCATGAAATGTTGCATGGAGACAATAGAATTACCTCACCTGAGAGGCAGCCACTTCTGGACTTTCATACAAATTGCTGATCAGTGCAAGTCTTCTAAGAGAAGGAGGCAATCCCGAAGCACTGACTCATGCAGAGAAGCAACAAGCAACCTCCTCTAAGGACAGACAACTCTGCTGCCCTGCTGGACTGCAATACTTAATGAAGCAATCACACCCAACATAGAATTACCAACCCCAGCTCAGTCTGATTGACAATCCAGAATAGTGAGAAGCATGCAGAGTTGCAACAGACAGCCTCCTCTCATCAGAGGAACATTTCTTTCTTTCTTTCTTTCTTTCTTTCTTTCTTTCTTTCTTTCTTTCTTTCTGCCTCTTAGTAGTTATTACAACACATGTCTAAGCCACCATATATGGTCTGAAAGCCATCATGCCCAAAGGGCAAAGCTGCCTAGTGCTGCTGGACCATGTCACCAAGTTCAACCCAGAATAGCGTGTTGAAACAATGCTTCATTCAATGGATCACCCATTTATCTCGCCGTTGTAGTAAAATCCCATTAACTTTCTCACTTAATTTATCTCATTTGCGCTGTCACTGCTCATAAAAATTTAACCCAGTAATTTCCTCTTATGCAAAGCATAACACAGTATGAATATTTAAATACAATGTAAATACAGACACCCCCTTGCATTTTGGTATTCTAAATTGTTGCCTTCACTTAGTGGCATTTCTCTTTCTCATTCACTCCCCCCCCCCCCCTTCCTACCACCCCACACTATTTTTCAATTAGAGGCCCAGATGTTTCGGAAGCTCCAATAGGCAACAGCAGTTATGAGGGATGCTTTATCTGCATTGCAATGATGACTCCAGCATCAGCCCCAGGCTGCATTAACATACTCATGTTTTATTCCTAGATTTCCCTTCACATACACACCAAACCCTCATCCTAATGTTCCAGTTAATTATTATACCACATAAAGCAGACTTACAGCACTCCCCCCAAATCTCCACAAACTGGATGTCCTTTTAAGCAAGCTTCACGCACCTCAAACAAGGGGGGGGGGGGGACAGCAAAGGGAATATATCAAAACAGCCAGGAATTTAGTGAACCTAAGCAATCATAGAAGAACTATATACAACATGGAATATAAACAAGCATGCGCAAACACACACACACACACACACACAAACAAACAAACAAACAAACAAACACATCCATTCATTCTAGTCACACTGCAGAACGAATGTCCAAAAACTCAAGAGCTATATCAGTGAATGTTGATAGCCAACAAAATGAGATTGTTAGCATTCACTAGTGTGTGTACACGACAAGCAGGAACATACACCAGTCAATGCCAGCACTCCAAAAATTTGTCTCAGACTGTCAGCGTTCATATGCACATGCCAGAATTCATCAAATCTCAGACATCCACTGTAATTTTATATCTGTTTACCTATCACAGAACATTTTTATTGGACACACAGTTTTTATTACATTTCTGCTTTCTTAAACCGCCTTGACAACAGGCGAGACAGACATGAAAGAGGGAGGTTTTTAAATCTGGTCCATCAGTGCAGCTGAACAAATCACTTTAGGAACAACATACAATGCAGCAAGCATAAAGAACTGAGAGGCCAGAAATCTAACCCCATAAAGTAGCAGAGCTAAGCACTCCTGCTAATTAGTGTGCATGTCAATAATTGCTATCCAAGGGAATTGGGGGCCTAAAGTCTAGAGGGCACTGGTGTTGGTGCCAGGTCAATGTCTCTTGAGGTTCACAGTTAAGAGGGCCAGCACTGGGGAGGTCCTGTCTAGGGTAACACATACCTAGCTCCCAGAAACAAGGCAAACAGTGATGACCTCAGCAGATAAGCAGATTCACAGAGAAGGTGGTTCTTCGTTAATTCTAAAAAATTGTGAATGAAGGCCAATTGTGGCCCCACACAATGTTGTATTTCTTACTCATGCCCAACATATCAATGGTTTCTGATGCAACATTATGTAAAGTGGATGTCTGTAAGCCGCCTTGGAAGTTTGGGTTCCAAAGAACGTTCGCAAACCGGAACACTCACCTTCAGGTTTGCGGCGTTCGGGACCCAAAAAGTTTGCAAGGTGTTAGACAACCAAGGGGCATCTCTGTGTGTGTGTGTGTATGTGTGTGTGTGTATATAAAATATCCCAAGCTATAATATATAATATATCCCAAGCTCAAAATAACAGATGTAGCTCTCTCCATCCTCATTTTATCATCACAACCCTGTGAGAGCCATTAGGCTGAGAGAAAGTGACTAACCCAAGGTCACCCAGTAAGCTTCTAGGCCGAGTGCAGTTTTGAACCCTGGTCTCCCACTCTTTTAGAAAAGCACTAGACAAATTAATGAAGGAGAGGTCTATTGATGGCTACTAGCCATGATGGCTTTGCTCAACCACCACAAATTGAGACAGCAATGCTTCTGAATGCCAGCTGCTGGAGACCTTCCGGAGGGGAGACTGCTCTTGTGCTCAGGTCCTGCTTGCTGGTTTCTCATGAGCATCTGGTTGGCCACTGAGATAACAGGAGGCTGGACTAGACAGGCCATTGCCTGATCCAGCAGGGCTCTTCTTATGTTCTTAGGTCTTACTCTGACACTACTGCACCATGCAGGCTTTCCAGACCACAGTAGTTTATGTGGTTAGTTAAATGGGGTAACCATACTCTGCACTCAGTAAAACAGAAAAGGATAGTCTGGTTTAGGAGAATTTATTCACATTTCACTCCCTTGTTGGAGACTATGATTTCATTAAGCAAGCAAGGAAGGAAGCAAACAAACCCAGCAATGAAATGTGACAACCAAAAGCCCTCCTCTTTATAAATTAGAACAACCCAAACATGCTTAGAAACCTGACATGTGATCCTTTAACAAACAGATGCTGTTAAAAAACAAGAAAGATAGATGTGCTCTCACATACCCTATGTTGCAAAATGGGCTCCATATCCCAATGTTACGCTATTTGCAGAGAGCCGACAGCTTAAGTTCCTTGAGGACATTTGCCAACCTTTGCCGGAGCATTTTTTAATACATCACCATGTCACTTTTTAATGTGCCCCAATCTCCTAACCACATGGCAAACTAACAGGGATTTTTAAAGTATGGGCTTTATAGCTTTGTGCCTGTGATTAATTAAATAAATAGCCTGCGTTTCACAAATCATCCTTCTAATTAGTCTAAGCCAGACATTCCCCCCGTTTCCTTGGCACGGGGCTGCCATCTGAAGCTTTGCAGAAGGGCAGGAGAGCGCTCCTGAACTCGCTGGCAAATTTGCGCTCTCTGGAGCGCATGCACGCATACATACACACACACACTGTCGCCGCGTCAGCCATAGCTGGCATCATACCACATGGCCCCCTCAGGCAGAGAGGTATAGTCTTCGCAGGTGCTGCAGTCAGCTGGAATTTGACTCCAGCTGCTCGCCAAAGATGTTCGCCTTTAATTATTGTCCCTGATCCTGGAGGAGAAGATGCAGGTAACAAAAGAAATGATCTTGCTATCTTCTAAAAAACCTAGCCTCAGCTAGTGGAAGTGGCGACGCGATGGTAATGATAAATGTGGGGGGGGGGAGGGAAGACTATTAAAGAGTTTGAAAAGGACAAACTGGGAAGCTTCTCCTAAGCTGCCAGAGGTCTTTGCCTATCCAAGCAGCCTGACCCACTAACTTATGTTAATTCGCTGGCTTCAGAATACTGGGAGTTGCAATTCCTGGCTCAGCTGGCTCCCTTTGTCTTCCCTGCTATGTGCACCTGGCGCGATGGCAGCCACCGACCATCACTGCAATCACACCGCAGGGAAACCACCACAATCAGTGTATGGCTGGTGGAAAGAATGTCAAGCCGTGAGCCAGGAAGAACCGCCTTCTCTTCCCCTACAATTCTTTTTTTAGCTTGGAGAAAAGGCAAATAAGTGTAGAAACAATAGAGGGCCTAAGAATGGGCAACCCTGAAAGCCAGGATCCAGGGTACCTTTTTGTATGACAAAGATGCAGTACAACAGGGATGGAGAATCTGCAGCTCCTCCACATGTCGTTGGGAGTATACTGCCTGCCATGCCTGACCACTGCCCATGCTAGATAGGGCCGATGGGAGTCAAACACCACCTGGAAGGCTATGGGTTCCTCATCTTGTTCCTACCGGAAGGAGCCATTGGCCTGTTCTTAGCGGTGCTTCAGCACCCTCAGAGTTGATAGCTAGAGAGCACCACTGCAGCTTCCAGCTCAGCAAGAATCAGGTGACGCCCAGAGACCACCTGGCTCTATAAAGTTGAAGCTCCGGCTGCCTCCTTCAGGGTGAGAAATCTGGTTAAAGCCATGCCACCACACTCCTCATAGAGCAACTTGGGAGTGACTTTCATTGTTTAATTATGTGTTGTTTAAAGTACTTTATTTTGTCTTGTCCTGATCCTTCCAACATTCAGCTTCATTGGATGCCCACGAGTTAGGAGAGAAAAATATCCATGAAATGCATAATTTTATAAACTTCTATCATGCCACCTCTTACCCACCTTTTCTCTAAACTATAAACTTTCACTACATCCCTTGGTCATTTTGGCTGCCCTTTTCTTTTCTTTTCTTTTCTTTTCTTTTCGATTCTTCTTTTTTGGCAGCCATTTTCTGGCCCTTTTTGAAACTCTACAATCTCCTTTTTGAGGTGAGGTGAACCAATAGCCACAGGTTCCCCTTACCTGCTAGTGCCTCACAGAACCTGAACAATGTTATCTAATTCCAGCCTTGTTTGCAAAAATCCCAGCAACCAGCTGCCACTAAATCATCCTTTGCCATGCTCCAGATGTTTTGGACCACAACTCCCATCAGTCTCAGCTAGCAACATGTTGGTGAAGCCTGCACTGGATTGCCCATCGGAAATTGTCCACCAGCCCATCAGGGAAGGAGGGTCTGCTGTCCACTGCAACTGCTCTTTGTGCAGAGATCTCATCTCAGCATGCATTTCATGCCCTGGGATAAATCCATTATCTTTCCTGGATATTTTTAAAAAACTTTTTGAAATCTTAAAACAATGCCATCACCTAGAGTCCTTGGAGAAAGGACGGCTTAGCAATCTAAAAGAATCAATAATGATTTATGAAATTAAAACAAGAGCATGAAGCTAGATTGTAAACCACTTCTCGCCTTTTTTCCTTTTTTAAAGCACCAAAATACACTTAGGAGATTTTGGTGTGTGCTCTCTCTCTTTCTTTATACAAGTCAGGAATTTTATAGTTTTGCTAATAAAACAATTCAACCTTTCCTTTGGCTATTTAGAATGTTGACTTACAAACATGTTTTCATTTTGAACAATTTATAATTAAGTGAAGGATAATGACATTAGACCAAAGCTTAAAATCAATTAAATTGAATAAAACGCAATATGATTCAAGCAGAAGATTAACTAGACTGTCACGTAAAATTGTATTTTTAAATTTTTTATTCTAATTAAACATGTTCTAATTAAATGACCGCTGCTTTGGAAATACTCCCCCTCTCCTCCCCCCCTCCAGCTCATCAGTATCCATTCCAAACCACATATTCATTAAAATTATATTCTATACCTCATTAGAAATGGACCCTTCTTCCCCTTTCTCCTCAGTGTTTTTGATAATGCTTTGTGGTAAGCATTACGATTTTGCATATTTCAGGCAAATATTCAAACCCTCCCCCTGCCCCCCCCCAATTATCTGTTTAGGAATAAATGTTTAGGAAGTGCCAGCTTATTGTTTGCAGGATTTTAAAACAACATGTGAAACTGAACAAATCTATTAAAGTATGAATCGTGCAAGATGGACTGGGATATTGTTGTTGTTGTTGTTATTATTATTATTATTATCATCATCATTATCATCACCATTATTGTTGCTTCAATGAATGTCTAAAATATTAAAGTAAGTTTGAGTAGTACACCCAATAAACAGAGAAAAATTATTATTGTTGTCTCACATGAATCTGCAATTACTCAATGGAGAAGATGGGCAACAGCTTAAGGACAAAAAAATCAAACAATCACACAGAATTAACAAAGACAATTCACTGCCACAAAATATGGGGAATGGCTGCTAGCTTAGGTGGATTTTTTTTTTAATGAACAAAAGCATTTCACAAATGACACATCAAGTCATGGTTATCAGCAACAAGCTATGGGGAAGGGCCATAGCTCTGTGGCCAAGCATCTGCATGGCGTGGAAAAGGCTCAAAGTTCAGTCCCCGATATCTCCAGGCTGGGTTGGGAGAGAACCATGCTTGAAACCCTGCCAGTCAGTGTTGACAATATTGGGCTAGATGGGCCAATGGTCCTGAGGAAGCTTCCCATGTTCCTAATCAAGCCCTGTGTCAGCACCAGGCATACTTGGGCATTTGCCCATTGGGACAGATGCCTTGCCTGTTGTCCTGCTAGTGGCCACTGTCATTTGGGCACCCCAGCCCTCTCCAGTGCCATTGCTGGGCAAGTCCACTCATGACCACCAGGGGCTCCATTTGGAGGATATTTCACACCAGGGGCTCGCTGAACCAGAGGCTACCAAGCAGCAGCCCAGTGAACAGCACCAGAGTCAAGAATTTCACAAGCAGCTTACCCCCAAGGAAACAGGAGCCTCCCACTTTACAGTGCCAAATCAAGGGCAGAGAGAATTTAATGCCATGTGGGATGGAGCCACATGGAGTGAAAGTGAAGCACCTCTTAAGTCAGAGCATTGGGCCTTTAAGAACCTGCAGTAGTCCAACAAAGGAGATGAACTAGAGGCAGAAGCTTGAAAGGCCTTGCTTGGTTCGCCTATAGCCCACTTTGGAGCAAGTGCCTCACTTGAAGCTGTGCATGCTACTGAAACAGCTGTCCTGCGGAGTCAAAGCGTGGCAGCACATGCCTGGCATAGCCTCAAACAAGACAGTGGTCCTAGAGCAGGACCTGATAAGCAGAAAAACTTCAACTTCATATCTCCAGGTGATAGTTCATGCCATAGCACAGCTTTTTTTTCTTGAGGGGGATTCTGGGGAAGGAGGATCCAGAAGCTCTTTTGCGCAAGTGAGAGTGGATGTAACGCCATCGTGGGAAGACCAATGCCTAACTTGGGCTGGTTTATGACAATGAAATGTGGTTTTAATGCACAACTTGCAAATGACATCTAATCAGCGCACCCTGGGAAATCTGCAAAGGAGGGAACTGGTCACAGAAGCTCCATATTGAAAAGGAGAGGGGCAAATTGTGATGCTGCAATTCAGAGTACACCAAAAAGTAGTCAGGACAGGAGCATTTACCCCTGAGCTGAAAGTAGGTCTGTTGTCAATGTTGCAACTGCGTCAACCATGAGCACACCACATTTCCTGTGACAAACACAAGAGTGTGAATGGCAGAAGCAGGACATCAGTGAATACCGGTTACAGGGAAGCAAAATAAAAGTAGGGGAGGACAACTGTTTTCTTCTTGTTCTGCTTGTGGTTTCCCAGAAGCATCTAGCCAGCTGCTATGGACAAGAGGGATGCTGGAGCCCTTTCCTTAAGTAGTAAGGCTCCTCTTACGCTTTTAGGATGATGTCTGATAAGACCCAGTATTCAGTTTGGTCTGAATTCTCACTCCCTTGAAGAAAGAGTGTGCTGCAGAGACTCCAAGGCCTGGGAGTGCAAACAACATCCTCTCAGAAGCATTAGGACTCAAGATCTTTACCATGAAATAAGGACCAGAGAATCCCCTGGAAGTACTCTGGAGCAAGTCCAGCGGGGAAGTCACTCTTGGGGCTTTTGGAGGGATGTTGGAGACAATATTCGTATAATGCTTTTTGTTCTGTTGTGACAAGCCTGTGTCTTCTGTGCGAGTTTGTTTGCCATGGCAAAAAGAGAGATAGGGGAAGGCAATTACAGACTCACAGACTCAGTGTAGCAAATCAGTTAAATTAAACCTGTATTTCACCTAAGTTGCACAGAAGAGTGTGAGAATAACATAACTAAGTTTTCTCATTTCATACTCTAGTACTCCTAAGTAAATTGGGGGGAGGGAGGACAGGGGGAAAGAGTAGGGTGGGTGGGGGAGGGAATAAAGTTTTTCACCCCACAAATGGAATCTGTCACTTACCGGGCTGTGATCTTTTCAGCTCCTGCACCCTAAATGCATGCAGAGATATTATATGCACTTTCTATTTAGCAATTTAATTATATCTTTGCTGCCGGAGAGTGGCAATGGCTTGCAGTAATAATCAGGTGAAAGCATTCTCACATTAATATGCTGGAATCCGATGTGTTAATTTGATGCAACTTTGCGTTGACAATATGTGATTAATTTGTTCCAAGGATAGCTTTGCTCCCGGGCTCTGACAGTTTCAAATGCTGGGTTTCTTTCCCCTATCGCTGGTTGACACGCCTCAGCCCACTGTTTTCCTAGGACCACTGCTAATTTGTAATGAACTGGCTTTTCGGGGGGGCCCTTCATTTTTAATTCTGTCAATGTCACCTCCTTGAGGAAAATTACAAGTTTCCGTAGGTGTGATTAGTGCCAAGTGCCGCCTGAAAAGAGGTTCGAGAAAACAAGGCTTTCTAAAGAAGAAGTCGGAATTTAATCTGCAGAAAACAGATTTATTGCCTCTAGACAGATAAATATAATAGAAAGTTCCTGTGTGTGTGTGTGTAAGCTATTTTCAAGTTCTTCTTCTTCTTGAGAGCTCCTGCCCTTTTCTCTTTTCTTTCTTTTTCAGCATGCTTCATTCCAAAATAATATTTTAGGGAGGGGAACACACACACACACGCACGCACGCACACACACACGCCACAATCCAATAAATATCAAGACAAGTGGTAGATGCTTAGGTAAAGGAAAGGAGAATTATAAATGCTTTGCAAAATGGAATGTAAGCTTGCAGTGACAACAGGAAGAAAAGACAAGACACCCAATTATATCTGTGTCCAATTCATGGTGGTGGAAATGTACAGATTTGCTGTTGCGAGAGCTTTATAAAAAGAAAAACAACAATTCAAATTGACAACAGTAGTTAACAGCAAAGAGCTGTAACTCAGCAGTGGAGCATCCACTTTGCATGCAGAAGTCCCAGGTTCAATTCCTGGCTTCTCCAGGCAGGGCTGGGAGAGAAACCTGAGTCTAAAACCCTGGAGAGCTATTGGCGATCAGTAAAGCCAATAGTGAGCTAGCTGTTAGAGTGATCATAAACAGCCTCCTATGTTCCTTCAATGACTGTAAGAAGTGGGGAAGGGCTGAAGATAGTGGTAGAGTACATGCTTTGGATGCAGAAGGTCCCAGGTTATATCCCTCAGCATCTCTAGGTAAGGCTGGGAAAAGATTCCCTGCCTGAAACCCCAGAGAGAGCTGTGGCCAGTCAATGTAGGCAATACTAAGCTAGAATGACCAATAGTCTGACTTGGTATAAGTCAACTTCCTATGTTCCTAGTATAGCGACTCTGTGATTGAACAACCAGTCCTTGCTGGATTCAACTGTGAAATTACCAGGTGCTTTTAGGCAAGCCTTTCAGCTTCCTCCAGCCCCACCTGCAGGATGGAAGGGGTGGGAATACTCACATACAAACAATGACTTACCCCCTCAGGCTAATTGTCCACTAGGGATGGTCAATATGGTGCCCTCCAAGTGTTTTGGGCTTACAGCTCCCATAATCCTTGAACTGTTGGCTTGGCCATGCTGTGCTGGTGGAAAAACATACCACCTTGGCAACCTCTGCTGTATAGATTGCAAGTGAAGCACATATGAAGCACCCTGACCACCTGAAACCACTATAGAAAATTACATGCACTTATCAAAAGTGTGAGGAACCTTTGTCCCTCCAGAGGTTTCAAACTGCAACTTCCATCAACCCTGGCCGCTGACTGTGCTTGCTGCAGATGATGGGAGTTGTAGTCCAGCAACCTCTGGAGGGCCAAAGGTTGTCCTCACACCTGCCCTGTAAAATCATAGGAGTTGGAAGAGGCCTCAAAGCCCCCCCCCCCTTTTCCCAATGCAGACACTCCTGCTCCAAAAATGCATCCTCAACAGGGGGGCCAGCCAGGCTCTACTCAAAGGAAAGTCCACTACTTTCCATGGCAGCCTGTGCTATGCTGTTGAACAGCTTGTACCATCAGAAAGCTCTTCTTTCTTGTCACTTGAATCTGCTGGTTTGGATCTTGCTCCGTCATCTATGTGACAACAACCTTTCAGATTTTAAAACATATGTGGGGAACCTTTGACTCCTCTTGTCCCACCGGCTGATATTGCTGAACTACAAACTCCCAGCAGCCCCAGCAAGCATGACTGATGAGCAGGGGGATGGAAATTGTAGTTCAGCAGCATGTGAACGGCCAAAGGTTTCCCACACCTGACTTATCACTGTGTCTTGATGTCTTAATCAGAGGCCCTGAAGAGCTATTAGATAAAGTTGGGTGGGGGGCGCAAGGAGGCTGCTATGGCGCATGATCAGACCTTTCTAAAACATGCTCTATATATTTGTTGCTGGATTGTACTACTGTAGACTGCAGATAGAGGAAGTATTTAAATAATCTCACTTAACCACCATCATCTCTGCATAAAGAGAACTAGCATGTCAGGGAGAAGTTTCTAGCTTCTCCCTGTCCTCAACGTTTTGAGTTAGCTGGTGCTTTAAAAAATAAATACACACACTGGTGAGCAGTACACACTGATCCCATTTATGCAAACTCCAGCAGGTGCTCCTCCCCAGTCATGCTCCCAAATTCATGGGCCTTAATCCTAAGGAGGAGGAGGGATCTAACATGCCCTGCTCCACCTCTTGATCTCAGGGGAGGGGAGCTGTCGGGCCTGGAGCATTACGTGGGAAGGACCTCTCTGCAGCTCAGGCCAAAGTCCCTTCTACTCCAGCATCCTGTTCTCACAGTGGCCAACCAGATGTTTCAATGAGAAACCTGCAAAAGGACCCAAGTGCAACAGAACTCTCCCTGTTTCTGATTCCTAGCATTTGGGATTCAGAGGCATAGTGCTTCTACCGTGGAGGCAGAACTCAATCAGGGGCTGCTTGCCATGATGGCTGCCTTATCCCCCATGATTTTGTCTACTCCTATTTAAAAGCCAGCTGAATTGGTGACAATTCAAGCTAGAGTGAGGCCCCTTCACAGCGGTTTAAGGCATTTGGTTTCTATTTCCCTCACATGCCCAGTGAAATCTACCATGGCCAGCTCTTCTTGTCTGTGAGATTTGTTTCAAGAAGAGTTTTGCTCAGGGTTTGAAATATAATGTCGAATCACAACCCTAGATTTGCATGAAAAATTAGGATCGGGAAGGTGAAAAGCAAGATTAGCAACTGCCCAGGGTGGGAAGTGGAAGCTCTAGGGGTTAATGTGGAGGGAGTAGCAGTGCAAACTGGCAATCACAGTAAAAAAGGGAACAACTCCTGGCAGTGGAATAAAAAACGTTATCAGGCACCTTGAGGGCCCAGTGGTTGAATAATAAGCTAGCCATTAAAAATAAAAACCAAACACGTTGCAGTGCCACAGAATGCAAACCTATGTTGCACCCTTTATGGTTCCACACTGGAATATTTGGGTAAGCTCTATCTGAGATGTCAGCATGATGTCATAGTCCGCATCAATATGCTGAGATGGCACTGGAGGTCCCCCATGCTCCCACACATCTTCAGACTGGGCCACTGCTTTCCCATTTCGTAAGAGATAGAGACAACATTAAGACTCGTCCTGAGCACTGGCGCTTTCCCTTAGCGATGATTAACACTGTGCTTTTTTCCCATTTATTTAAGAAATTTGCTGAAGAGAAGAATTAAAGAGTGATGAAAAGAGCAGCAGAACAGCTAGCCAAACCGTTTATTTGTTCAGGTTTTCTCCTTACAATAGGAAGATTATGTCTAATGACAATATGATTCCGAGGTGAAAAATGACATGCTGAATTTTTACCAAAAGAAAAATTAATCTTGCAAGTCTGGCTATAAATCATATTATGTCAGTAAAAGTAACACAACTGTTTTTATTAACAGATGTGGGGGCATTATATATATTTAAAAAATCAACTCACTGGTTGCAGCATATTATGCAGTACAGAGATCATTAAATATTTCGTGGCATTCTGAAAAAAGCAATTTGAGCTTAACGGGAAAAGGACTCAGAGGAAGACTGGGCAACGGCTTTGTATAAAGAACAAAACGCCTTGAAATGTTTTCACAAGGGACACTGAACAACAGAGGACTTTATACGGTTGTGTTATCTGATGTGGGGTTTTAACCCACTTATTTTCAAATGGTGTTCTTGGGGT